>NW_027423213.1:983062-1391091 GCF_048934315.1 Petromyzon marinus
AAAATCCCACCACTCATTCATCTGTTTAATCTTTGATTGGAAAACGCTGGGCGAGACCTGCGACATTCGAGTGAGCTCACCTACTCGCTCACAAACACAACACTCAACCCAGTCAATCAACATGTTACACACCCTAAATATGACCCGCCTTGTCCTGGGGAAGACCTGCAACATGCTACTGAGCTCACCTCTTCACTCACCTACTCACCCACTATTGCTATGTCATCCACACACCCACACACTCGCTTATCTTAACAGACCTCAATAATTGACATTTAGCTCCTGAAGATATTGCTACATGCAATAAAACGCGAGTGTGTGAGTGATTGAGTGATTGATTGAATGTGTAAGTGAGCGTCTGGTTGCGTGAATGAGTGAGCATGTGAGTGCGTGTGTGAGTGTGTAAGGTGAACGGTAGTGTATCGGCGAATGTGCTGTGCTACAAATCTGGTGATCCGAGTTCAAATCTCGTTCACCAGTCTATGGGTCTCTGTGTAAGTCTTTACCTCTCTGTAAGTCTATGGGTCTCTGTGTAAGTCTATACCTCTCTGTAAGTCTATGCGTCTCTGTGAGTCTACGGGTCTGGTAAGTTTACTGGTCTCTGTGTGAGTCCATGGGTCTCAATGTGAGTTCATGGGTATCTGTTATCATCATCTGTGTTTGAATGAGTCGATGGCTCTGTGTGATTGACTCCAAGTCTCTCTGTTCGAGTGAGTTTGTGGCTTTCTGTGCGAGTCTATGTCTACGTGACTTTACCGAAATAACCAAAGAGTAATTCCTGCAGTCACGAAAGTGCCAAATCAAGTTGGAGACTATGTCTCTCTGTGTAAGTGAGTACAACATATCCTTGCTTAACGCGGGGGTTGCGTTGTCGAAAATTGCTGCTTAAAGCTATTTTACGTCAAGCAGAAAACTTTTCTACAAGGAAAAACGGTAAAGGGGGAGACTCCGTTTTAGCACAATATAACTTTTATTATTATTTTTAATTGAGAGTACAGTACACTGTTTTCTATGTTTATTTTAAATGTGTTGTGTATATGTAGAATATCTATATTATAATCTTTATTTATACTGGAGGAATCTAAAAAGCCCTTTTTCACAGATTTCCAGTTGGGGTGGTACAGAAAGTTACAAGAACAAACGATGCAAAAACACAATCGAAGTGAAAAGTATAGGAAAGGTAAGCAAATCACAAAAAAATAAAAATAAACTATTTTTATATTACCTAGTAAAGCCCTCTAAGCTATTAGCTTCTATTTCAGAAGCGAACTGGCCACAAATTATAGATGAATGAAGTAGCTTATGACGTGGAAATTTATAGCAGCCAAATAATAATAAAAAAATGTTACATTCATCAATATACATACAAAGGACATGAAATGGAGATATGATGAGTGAAAACTATAAGGGAGTGAGTGAGATGACACTACACACAGATGCTGGAACAAAGGCTGAGGAAGAGGATGACACGCCACGTAACACAGTGCGCACCGGTACAGCAACAGCTCCCAGCAATACAGAACAACGCTGCCAACACCCACACCACTCATAAGAGCAGTCCGTCATGTGCTACTCGAGTTATAGTGGGTGTGATGTGCGCTAAGCGAAACACATTACATAAAAGACGAGGATGTACTGCATATAGTCCTCTACGTCAGTGAGTCTATGTCTCTCTGTGTGAGTCTGTGCGAGTGACTCTGTGGTTCTCTGTGTGGGTTAATCAATGGTTCTCTGTTTGAGTGAGTCTATGTGTCTCCATGTGAGTCAGTCTATGGCTCTGTGTCAGTGAGACTTTGGCTCTCTGTGTGAGTGCTCTCTCTGAGTGAGTCTATGGCTCTCTGTGGGAGTAAGTGGGTCTCTAAGGCCACCACCATCTTGCTCCCTGCCCAGTGCGTCCACCTGGTTGAGCTGCAGGAGTCTATTGTCCACCGCTCCAGACCGCACAGATATCCAGACGTCCACCTCCAGCACAGACACCGGCAGATTCTTAAACACATAGCTCAGTGGGTCTCACCTGGTAAAATAAAAATAGTTTATGGAGTTCGTTCTGCCTCAACGCGTGTTTTCATAACGCCATTTGGATATGGCACGATGGATGTAATAGGGAACACGTTTTATAACGCGGATGCTAAGTGGATATAACGCGATTGAGTCAACAGAACCACGTCGCGCGAGTAGGAATGTGCGGTTGTTCGGCTGCCTGGGCACAGCGTCACACGAGGCATTGGGATGCTGCTGGATGCTTCCTGATGCTCCCCACGCGCCTCAGTCTTTGTTCAGCCGACACATGCATCTCACGCTGTTATCACGGACTGTGCTTTACCCTGTATTAGTCATTGTAACGAGGGAGTTTACACAACGCGGTGTTATTCAGCAACGCAACTACCGCGTTATAGAACACTGCAGTAAATATTGTCGCGGTGTGGAAGGAGCAATGAACGTCATCTTGTGGCATGGAAAGGCATCGCAGCCCTAGCGAGCAGCCAGAGACAAAGCCTGCACGCACGGCAAAGTTGTGATTGACCCGGGGACTATTAGCAAGTGACACGTATGGACTAATGGTTACTCTAAATGACGATGTTGACGTTGGTTAACGTTCTACAAATATGCTGAAGGCACATCGCATTAGCTCTGACAAATAGCGGACTTTTTAAAGTTATCGTTTACAATGGTTAATTTGTATATCATGCCAAGTGAGTAATTTGCGTGTGGACCCTGACAGCGGCACTCAATGTCCAACTCTTGCGAATGCTCTCAGGGGATCTTTACCGTGCGCTGCGTTCACTCACTCAGCCCCAATCTCCCTGTCGTGAACTCACCACTCACCCACTCACTCACCTCACCCTTCAACTCACTCACCCTCCTCACCTATTAATTCTCCTCATTAACTCACTCACCCTGCAATCCACTCCCTCACCCCCCCGCTCCATCACCCAGCACTCACCGCCTGTCCGTGACCACCTCTCCCGTGCCTACAACCACAAACACCACCACCACCTCTCCCGTGCCTACAAACACAAACACCACCACCTCTCCCGTGCCTACAACCACAAACACCACCACCACCTCTCCCGTGCCTACAACCACAAACACCACCACCACCTCCTGCTGCTGCTGTCGCGGTCTCCGCGTGGCGCCGCGGGCCTAGGGGGAGGCCTCGCGGCCCAAGAGCGGCGCCACGGCTCCCCCCCTCCCGCTCCTGGCCCCTCCCCCTCGTCCCTCCTGGCCCCTCCCCCTCGTCCCTCCTGGCCCCTCCCCCTCGTCCCTCCTGGCCCCTCCCCCTCGTCCCTCCTGGCCCCTCCCCCTCGTCCCTCCTGGCCCCTCCCCCTCGTCCCTCCTGGCCCCTCCCCCTCGTCCATCCTGGCCCCTCCCCCCCGCCTCCCTCCGCCCCCCACCCTGCGCGGCCCAGCCGCCCATTGCAAGAATGGCGGGAAGCGGACGCGGGGCCGACCGCGCGCCGCCTCTCGCGTGATTGGCTCGCTTCGCGTCACGTGGGGAAGATGGAAGGGGAGTATGGGGGAGGAGCTGCACGGTTAGGGGCGGTGCCCTGGAGTCACGTGGTGAGCAATGATTGACAATAAGTGGGCAGGGATGGCTGGTACGTCATAGTGTACGTCACATCCGGTATTGACGTTGGTATAAATATCACGCCCCTTCGTGACGTGTCTCACACTTCCTTCCGTCCCGCGTGCCGTCAACACGAGCTGAGCATGGTGCTGCTGATCGTTGGCGTTCTGGTCTTGGCCATGCTTGGGATGGAGATCTTCATTTATCGTCGTTTTACGCTTTCCATCTCAGACTTTTACCGCGAGACCATGACGCTGCAAACGGAGAGGATGAGCCTGCAGAATGTGGAGCTCTGTCAGAAGAACAAGATGCTCCGTCTGGAGCTACAGCAGCAGCAGGAGGAGTTGATGGAGAACCGAGAGACTCTCCAGAGAGAGAACAGGAGCCTGGTTCAACAGCTTAAAGAGTGCCAGTTGGAGCTGGAGTCCACGAGAGTGCCTTGCAGGGAGAGCAAGTCTCTCCATGCGGATTTTCTCCGAGACTGCAATGCAGCACAGCGGCAAATGTCGCTGCGCTGTGAAAACAAAGATCTCCGGAGGTCGCTGCACGCCCACCTGACGGAGTTGACATTCCTGGATCCGCAGAGAGGCCAGGAACAGTTTAGGCTACGCGGGAAGCTGGTGCGTCACGAGGACATGTGGCATGGGGAAAAGAGGCTGCATGAAGAGAACCTTCATCTCAGTAGCCAGCTGAAAGAATTGAAATGCACCGTGTCTCAAATGTACCATGATGCCACCGATGCCCCTTCCACCGCCGCTGCCACAGCTTCCACCACCACTTCTGCCACCACCGCCACCAAGCCCAAGAAGAAGAAGAAGAGATTTATCCATTGGGTGCGAAAATTGCTGACGCGCAAGTCGGCCAATGTAAAAACATTGGGGAAATTGTGAAAATGACACCGCCCCAATTAAAACATTACTCAGAAAGACAAACATACCCCATAGAACATCAACATACTATTGGGGAAAGTGCTGTACAATATATATGTATCTATATTTAACTTTCTTTGCATCGTATGTAGTCAACCATACCAATGGAAGGTGCTGTTAGCGAATAATACAACTTATCGGTTCCATTCCTGAGAACTGTCCGTAAGTCGAACGGTTCATAAGTCTGAATACAATAGTGTACTGTATTTAAATCCACATACTGGAAGTTTTTTAAGATGTTATCACGGTTCAGCAAAACATAGAAACATTGTCAAAGTCATATGTAAGACAAAATATCGTACATTTGCATGCAACAATGTAATAAATACTGTATTGTGAGCAAAACAAAGTTACTTAAATGGAAAAAAAATCTGTTTTTATTGTCACCTTTAGTTCGGATGCTGGCCTGCTTGTCGGGAGGGGGCGTAATGAGTCCCTAAAACTGCACACACGGGGGCGGTGGGAGGGGGGTGAACGTCCATACACACACACAACAGCGACAATCATTTGCCGTATAGCCTTACCAGAATGTTGGGGCAAGTGCTGTTAGCAAGCAGCGCCTATGAAGCTCAGAATGGCACACTGGCCAGCACAACGCACGGCTGCCTCTCTTTCTCTCTCCATACACGATACTCACAGGCGTACATGCGTCCGTGCACACACGCACAACAACAACGCAACAACTGTTGTTCACCCCTAAGTGGCGGTGACATCACCACAGCAGATTTAAAGCTTTCGCTGTCCTCCAGACAGTCTCGTCCCTTCACCTGATGAAGGCCGCTTGTGTTGTGGCCGAAACGTCGTGATTTTTGTTATTTTATTTTTTGCCTACGTGACTTTATCCAATAGAACCAAAGAGTGTCACCACAGCACTTGTGCCATGCTCGGTGCATTTGGAGGCCACGTGAAGTGTCGAAGGCTGGCTGGCAGGAGGTCATGTAATAGACGCAGGTGCCATGGATTGACTGAGGAAAATGATCGGCAGATGCAACAGCCGTGCTCCCCACTGTGCCAACTTTATTTGTGTCAGTTGTTTGGCGCTCTGCTCGTTGTTTTGAGCCTCGCTCCTCTGCCCTATGCTGTAGCTGGAGGGCAACTGCCTCCACCTCCCAGGAAGCGCTTTTCATGAACCTCCTCCACAGAAGCCGATCGTGACACTGCTGATACCAGTCATCAATAAGTCCAATCAGCTCCACATCCTTCCGTACCACATCAGTCCATCTCTTCTCTAGCCCGTACCACGCCCATTTAGCACCATCTATCCAGCCAAATTGAAGCTGCTTGGGGATGCCGTGGCTGTGCATACGGACTGCATGACACAACCAACGCAGCCTCGCTTGCTGGAGGAGCCCCACAGATGGGCATTTGTCCAGATATTCCAGGAATCTGAGCTCCTCACAGAGTCCAGTCTGGTTAAACCCTGGATAGATCGTGGGCTAACCAAAATGTTTCAAACCAGCGCAGATGTTCCTTTCGAGAGAGATACGGGAGGGCATAACTGCGGTCCAGAAGACATGAAGGTTTGTATGGAGTGACATGCCAGGTAGCTTCCACACAGTGTTCAGCAGCTGATGAAAATATAATGCCGCTCGAATGATTCGAAGTGAGACCTCGGCTACTGAAACAAAGTTGGTCATCAGCACACTGCCCAAGTACGGAAATATCTCCACTCTCTCCACAACTGCCCCAAAATACATGGGGAATTGAGGGAGGGGAGCATTTTGATGAAGTAAAATACCCATGGAGGTGATTTGTTTTTGTGAGGCTGATGGTAACGGCCCATAATTTAGGAGCATGCTGTAGTGTCTCCAACTTCTCCTTAGAGTGGGAAGTAATCACCAGATCATCCGCATTCATAATATGGTTTAACAATAGAGAGCCATACCATGACCGGACTGGGGCATCGATCAGCCTCCCATTATATCTATACCAGATATAAATTGTACTGGTACATCCATGGAAATCGTCTCAAACTACGTAGTCAAAAAAAAATGTTAAGTCGTGAAAGGGCCAGAGGACATCCGTGTCGCACCATACTCACATATTCTATCATCCCTTAACTCCATTACGTCGATTTCCCATGCGACGCATCAGTTGTTTTGTATTATTTATATTTGCTTTCATTACTGTAACTCTGTGTTTTTATTTAACTTTGGTCATTTGGGTGATCCAGGTCTCTCTTGCAAATGAGACTCATCCTGGTCGCTTTAGTTCTCGCCTTGTTCAACTCAATAAACTGGTACTCACTCACTCCATTATGAACTCACCCACTTCCCTTACTCTATGACTTACATAAATGCTCCTTCTCCCTCCTCATGAGTCATATATTTACCTGATCATTCACACAATCACCTGATCATTCACTGTGTCAACCTCATTCACGCACTTTTTCATGCTCTCAAGAATGACCCACCCATCCTATCACTCAGTACCTTAATCACCATCCCCTTATCTCATTGACCCACTGGTAAAATGAAAATACTCTACAGCAACAACACGTGAGATTGTACTCAGGCTTACACTCACATGTGTAAAGAAGCTCCTTTGCAGGTTCCAATTTCTTGATGATTTATTTCACGATAAAGTATTTACAACGCAGGAATACGACTTTTACGAGCCTTCCCCCGTAAAGTACCCTGTACCTGTCTCCACCCATCAACACTGATGCCACTATAACCTTTGCCATCGAAGAGAAGGGAAGCAGATGACGATAGAGTTTGCTGATAGAATCTACCGGTGGCAAGTGCTGGAAGTTACCAGGGCGTGGCCGTAGGGGTATATAAGGGGGAGCGAGGCCCGCAAATGGGTTGATTCCTTGGGGACTGAAGAACAACTGCAGGTGGACGACATCGGGGCCGACTGTTGGAGATCTACATGGTGGAAACCATCAACAAAGACTGTTCGATATTACTCTATTAGAAACCACCAGGACTGCGGTAGTTATAGCCTTGTGGAACGTGTGAGTCGTACTCTCGCCTGTAAATATGTTATCGTGAAATAAATCATCATGAAAATGTACCCTGCGAATGAGCTGCTTTACACATGTCGGAATAGAGGACATGTTTCATCGCAGGCCGTTTTTTGTCTACAACAGACCTAAACACACGAAATATGAAAAATGGCATTTGATTAGGATTGCCACCTGCTACCCATTCTGAGATCGCCCAACTAGCAAAACCCTTCTCTCAATTATACCTAAGACTTTAGATTTGTACATTCTGTAATTTCAAGACGACGAGTTGACCAAAGTGGCAATGTTATTTTGTCATTTTATTCACAGTAAGAAAAATGGTATAGTTTTTTTTCCCTGTTAACTTATGCATACGAGTGTAACGGTGGCACAATGGTTGGCCATTGCAATATGAATCAGACCACTTTAGTTTGATTCTCAGTCATAGTTACCATCAAGCAAACTGGCCTTTGCGCCTTCTCGTCATCAACCCACGTTGACAAGCATGATGGAGTATGGTCAAACAATCTCCACGACTTATCCAGTATGGAAAGACTTCACCCATAAGTGGTATGACAAAGGGTAACAATTATTATTATTATTGTTGTTTATTACCACCGAAGGAATAACTTCATATCTGTCAGCCAGCCTATATATACTCATAGATAAATGCTCTCCTAAACACCACCATTGGGTTGAAGCTGATTTGGTATCTTCCACTTTGACAGCCTCGCCACAAGGACCATCCTACTCGATCCAGCGGTGTATCAGCGCTTTGTCAGGAGCGAAGCAGTCGGCAGTATTCCGGCTGTGAGACGTGAACAACGTTAGAGCGTTATATCATCCCCATTAATATTTCAGTCATGCACTCAGTCAAGAAGGCATGAAAACAGTAGCCAGGCAGCTCCAAGGGCAGAGCGTGATGCTGGTACTGCCAATATCCTTCATCTGAATCAAGACAGCTTCCTGTTATTGAGCGACTTTTCTAGTGCAGATATTTCATGGCCTCAGCCAGGTCATCAATGACTGCACAAATAATGAAATTACATTTGCATCTGCACTTGATCTTACTAAATGTCACATATACGAATAAAACATTGGCTTGCCGATGGTATAATGTGCATTGCTCTCTGTAGCAGCCTCGTTGTGCGTGAAATTTTCAACGAGATTCAAGGCAAGACGCATTCTCTTTTGAGCTAAAATTGGACAAAGAATGGAACTGACCAACGGCAAAAAAAGTTTTTTCAGTAAAAAATCCTATATACAAAACTAGCTAGATAATCACCTGCCAACTAGAGTTGGCAGGTGATTATCTAGCACATCAGATGTAAGGTCAACATTAACAATGCAATGGTGGCCAAATTCTGGAAGGGAAAAAGGAAGCAGATGAAAAAAAATAGTTGAAATGAGAAGATTTAGTGGAACACAGTGAATTAAGGTTGACACGAGATTTCTGCATTCTCTAAATTATTCATCTGTTGTCTTCAGAAATGCTTCCAGTGGGCAGTTATTCGTTTGAACCATGTCATATTGTTCCAAATGATTTTGATGGCCATTGTCAATAGTTTTTGGAGGGTGAGGGGTCCAATAAGACAGAAAGCTAGCATTAAAGATCATAAGATAATATCTCGATAAGGTACTGAATCATCCTTTCATCCCTCTGGAGTTGATGAGTACCTCTTTGTGGGACATTAACATGAGCTATTCCTTGGAAAGTGCCAACTATGATAGGCATTCATAATTGCCATTGACCTGGTGCCACTGCCGCAGGCTCTTTTAAACAAAAATATTTCATTTTTAATATTTACGAGATGGTTACCCATCCGATTGCCTTTTTTTCTCAATTACTGTATTTTACAGTATTGAACTGATACAATGTGTTTTTCTGTTCACTAAAAGAAAGGCCATGACCATCATGAACGTCGTCAGTCGGATGTCAGAAGTCCTCCAACATGATAATGTCAGATTAGACATGAGCCTGAGAACACCATGCATAGTACTGGCATCCGTCGAATTAAGAAATGGATGAGTTCTTGAGTCAAACACAATTTTTTTATCGGAAAATCTTTTCCCATTATATTCAATACAAAAAATTAGTGATGAATTTCAGGCAATCATTCCACCCCACTCCTAACCAAAAATTGTTCACATATTGACAAATCAGAAATAATAAGAAAGTACATAAATGTTAATAAGATTGAATAATAACTAATTTAAGACTAATAATTAATTCTAGATTTCAAGCTTTCGCGACTGCAAGGATACATACTTTTAAGGGAACTCACCAAACGATCTGCATGTTGGAATGCCTAGAAAGGCGATGTGAGGCGTTACTGGTGAGCTGTAGGGATATACTGTGACAGTGTCGCGGATGGATGACGCATCCTCCTGGGTGCTTCTTCTTTGATGCTTTCATTGCGTGTGCCGTGTAAAATTTCGTTAACATGGAAATTCGATTTCGTAAATAGAAAAATGTCCATCATTTGTCAATTGCATGAACGCGAAATTCCGTAATCCGAACGTCTGATAATCTATGGATATCTGTAGAGCCAACATCTGGAATACTCAGAATGTAATTGCTTCATCAGTTGGAGGCACTGTCTACTTCAACACCGTAGGAAAAATGTCACTGCTGTATTAAGGTGATGAATTTGCAATGATTATTTGACGGTGGTACCATGGATCCAGGATGGTGCAAGTGCACAGAGAAATATACAATTGTTCATAGCATTACCTGAACAGGATCAGGGAAATAATTTATCACAACAAGGCTGGGAGAGGGTTTTTCAATGCCAAGTGTGTTGTCGATTGTTGCTTTTTCATCATAATTCACCTTGCTGGTGAGTACGGATTGGAGAATGCAGAAGGAATATATGTGAGAGGATAGAAGATGTGTTGACTATAAGCAGTGACATTGTATTTGTATAGGGGACTGTAAAGAGAAAGTTCTAGAGCATACACGTTGAGATAATTAGAAACAGGTGGCCGGAAGGTACTGTATTGATGATGATAAATTATCCAATAAACAATACACTTGCCACAGTGGAGTGGGGGCAGTGTCTGATAGGGGCGGGGCCAAGGGGGTATATTAGGGGAGCGAGGCCCGCGATCTCCGCACTTGCCTGGGGATGCACAAAGAACAAGGTGGACGAGATTGGGACAAACTAATTGTGGAGTGATAAGGTGGAAACCATCAGGGCTGACTGATAGCCGTAGTAATAATGCTCTAAGTTGTAAATGTGTAGTGAGTTCAACTGAGTCGCAGACGTAGACTTGGAGGCAACACATTTATTTAACTCCAACACACAGGGTAACTTCCCCTTAGAATAACAACCTATGGTGGTGACCACCAGGCTAACTACACTAATTACAACGTAACTAGCTACTACAAACCGGGACCAATAGCTCGGGTCCAGGTACACGTGTTGGAGACTCGTTGAACGGAGAACGTAGATCATAGAACGTAGACCGTCGACGAATGTTTCTTCCAGGATGAACAACAACAACAACAACCCTGGTCCCTCTCGGGACCCGGCTTATATTCTCTGTGGCGTGGCTGCCTCCACCCTTGGCCATGACCACCTTCCAGAATCCTCGAGCAGGATCTGGATCCCAACCACGTGACTTCCCTAGCCCTCACTTGGGGCCCCTTTGTCAACTCGCCCTTAAATAAAAGAACAAAACAAACAACCCGTTAGTGTGCATCAACAAATAAATACTTCAACCCATCTATACAATATATACAATATATACAAAAACCGATGAGTCTTTTATCGAGTCCTTGTGGCCAGGCTCCCAGGAGAGGTGGGCGTACTCTCCTCGCGGGTCGCAGGGGGAATTTCAAAATGTCCCATCGAGCAAAGAGCAGTCGGCCGGGCAGACGAGCCTTCCGCTCCCGAAGCTTGTTAAGACGGCGCAG
This sequence comes from Petromyzon marinus, assembly GCF_048934315.1. Taxonomy (NCBI): domain Eukaryota; kingdom Metazoa; phylum Chordata; class Hyperoartia; order Petromyzontiformes; family Petromyzontidae; genus Petromyzon; species Petromyzon marinus. The sequence goes on from NW_027423213.1 coordinate 994,428, forward strand.
GTGGCGGCTTGGGGGATGTTAAACGTGCGGCATCTGAGGATGGGATCACATGACTCCCCTGAGGACCAACCTCAGTGGGTACACACCTCAGCTCGCCAGACACATATGACACTTGGCCCCTGTGTAGTGTAGATGGGATGAATTCACGCAGCGTGATGAAAGGCTTGAGGCGAGAGGGATGTACAAACCAACTCCGCCGACCCAAGCAAATTTTTTTCACACTGGAGCCAAACGACCCAAATCACGCCAAACGGCCCCCTCCAGGGTTTAAACAATTTCGGTGATGTACCCACCAGTATGTGGGGACAGTGCAGCCAGGCTCTGTCGCCTGAAGCCCACTCATGTCCGGAAAGATGGAGACCCCTCAGCTGCTCATTTGACAATTCGCATGAATTGGAATTTTCTCTGGAAGCCTCGCGTGCTTCTGAAAGCCTCTGAAGAGTAAAGCGCATGGACTCCGAAATTTTTTATATTTAGCCTTGTTTAGCTCGGCTCATAATTGGACATAAATCTGGGGGTCGTGTTCTCTTCCATACATTAAAAAAATGGTGGGAAGCCGGTGGATGGGTGAGGGGCCATTCTATAGGCAGCCAGGACCCCGGTAACATGCAAGTCCCAGTCAAGCCGGGACTCGCTGACTTGATGGCTCAACATGGAGGTCAGAGTCCTCTGCAGCCGCTCCACCATTCCATCCGTCTGAGGGTGGTATGGTGACGTTCGTATTTTATTTGTTCCCAACAAGTCATACACCTCCCGCAGCAATTTTGAAGAAAATTCATTGCCCTGATCGGTCAGAAGATGCTCAGGGCCCCCCTTGTCCATCACATAGCAATCAAGGAATGCCTCGGTGATGGCCACATCCGATTGGTTGGGCGGCGGCCAAGCCATCGGCCAAAATATTCGATGCCCACCAGTAAATACTTATTGCCACGAGGGGTGGTAGGAAATGGACCAAGGATAACAAGAGCGACCAGCTCATTTATGCGGGAAACCTGAATGGATTGCAATGGTGGACAGCAGAGTTTGGACGGGGGTTTCCGCCGTGCACACTGCACACACCCCTTGAATACAATAGCGACATCTTCCACCATGCCAGGCGAGAAAAAGTCGAGCTTAAGTGTGGCTAGCATCTTATGCACCCCAAGGTGCAACAGTCGCTCATGCACAGCCCAGATGACTTTACTCCGTAGGGCAGTAGGCACGACAATGTTGTAACGTGTCAACCCTCCATTCCAATGCATGAGCAATCTGCCTCTGAGGATGACAGAGGCTACACCCCATCGATTCCAACCCCCGTCCACCTCCTTGACACGGCGTTGTAACTTGAACAGGGAAGCGTCTTCCACCTGAAGGGGTCCGAAGTCTGCATGGTTCATGCCAATAACGGCGTCATGCGCCACAGGACCGTCGGCTTTCCTCAGAGATGTCAACCTCAGCCAATGCCGGAAGGGGATGAGGCGAGTCCTCAGCAGGTGCCTTACAGCGCCCCAGCCCGAGAAACACGTTCACCCGTCGCTCGTTGGTAATCGCGACAGGGCATCCGCGTTCGTGTGTTGGGTACCTTTACAAAAGGAAACAGTAAAGGAATAGTCCTGGAGGACTTCCAACCAACATGAAAATTGGTCAGATGGTTGCTCAATATGCAGCACGTACTGTAGCGCTGCATGGTCAGAGAGCATCTCAAAGCGTCTGCCATAAAGATAGGCGCGATACTGTTGCATAAAAAAACAGTTGCCAAAAGTTCCGCCGGAGACATCACTCTGTTGCCATATACTACAACACTTTCCATGCCATAACGACTTGAGACAGAACAGCGCCAATTCCGGAGTTGCTAGCATACGTATCAAGGATGAACCGCAAGGAAAAGTCGGGGTAGTGGAGGGGAGAGGCGTTCACCAAGCCATCCCAGAGCACAACAAATGTGCCCTCCTCCTACTCCCCCCAATGGAACTTCTGACCTTTTGCCGTCAGGGCGTGGAGAGGTTTGGCGATCGTGGCAAACCCGGTGACAAAACGGCGGTAATAGGATGCAAATCCATTGAAACTCTGCACCTCCTTCCCCACCGACGTGGGGGTCAGCCAAGTACGGACACATGTGGTTTTGTTCAGGTCCATCGCTATCCCTGATTTACTGACTATGTGGCCAAGATACCGAACCCAGTTTTAGAGCAGGTTGAAACTTCTGCAGTTTAAATTTGAGATTGGCCGCAGGCATTTTAAGAAAGACAGCACGTAACCATTCCAGATGTTTTTTAAACGTACGGCTAAAAATGATAACATCGTCCAGATATATTAGGCATGAGTCCCACTGAAGGCCTGCCAGAACTAGTTCCGTCAATCGCTGGAACGTAGCCGAGTGGAGTGTCTTAGGTTTAGAGGATTCATTCAAGGGCAACTGCGAAAATCAAGATAGGTCAATAGTCGAAAAATAATATGCCCCTGCGAGAGCGTCCAGGGAATCGTCCATCCGAGGAAGAGGGTACGGGTCAGCTACAGAGATCTTATTAAGCTTACGGAAGTCAACACAGAAGTGCAAACTACCATCCTGCTTTTTAACAAGAGCAATTGGGGCTCCCCACGCGCTGGTGGACGGTGAGATAATATTGGCGGCCAACGTTTCATCAACTGCCAACTGTACGTGTTCTTTTTCCTTAGGGCTCAGCCGGGAGGGGTTCTGCTGGATGGGAGCGGCGTCGCCCATATCGATGTGGTGACTCTGGGACTCATACAATTCCGAATTTTCAGAACAAAGCGTATCCATCCATTTTTCATAAGAAACCTGTTGCGGCTTCGTATTCAACGTGACCCCCACACCGCCAACGATGTTTCCCTCGTGAAGCATGGACGACACGTGAGCTAGCACGGTGCCCTCCTGAATGACAAACATGTCCAACCCTGCATTCAGGACTTGAATGAGCGGTTCCTGGTAATTGGATATGATAGTTTGGGCCCCCACCAATGGCAAACCACGAATGTCTTTGTTTGAGGATCCTAGAAGAATTCCCCCCTCAGTCGCCTCCTGGTCTAGCGGCCTGCGCAATCGTAAAGGAACTAACATTTGTGTGCCGGGGGGAATCTTTATGGTCTTACTCGCAAGCGCTTGTACAGTAGTGTTGGCAAAGAACAATCGAGTGGGAGAAGGCAAAAGGCCATTCGATGACCCAATGGTAACTCAAGGGAACCTTGATCGATCAAAATTTTCAGGGGCATCTTCCTCAAGAAGTCAGTCCTGAGCAAGCAAGGAACAGCAAGCGACGTTGATAAAAGAACTGGCCCCGTCAATTTGATATCTCCAATACACACCACCGCTGTTATTTTCCCAGTGAGGCCCAATGAGCAGCCATTTGCATAAAAGCACGGAACTCTGACGGGACATAGGTTACGACATTTAGGGGACAGAATGTTAAAAATCAACTTGGAAATGATAGTCGCGGATGCACCAGTATCGACGAACATTCTGATTTCAACCCCCTCTATCAATCCGATAATAGCGGATGAACCTGCGGTCACAGCAATCGCTCTATGGACCAACTCCGATCACCGACCCGGTCGGAGCGGCCAGTCTGAACCCTCATGCACCGACACACGACGGGAATGAAAACCGACCGAACGTGATGAGTGCGGTGGATTCAGGAGCCGAAGGCGACTTGCCTTCGGGTGCAGTGGAGTGGTGGACAGTCAGGTGGATGACTGTGGTGCCCGCTCTCAGGATGAGGAGAGGTATCTTGCCGTCAAAGTTGTTCATCCTGTCACACCATGCCGCCCCCCCCCCCCCGCCAGCCTCCGCCTTGGGTTGAAGCACAGGCTTGGATGGGCTCTACATCTTTGGGTGTATCATGCATCTCACTAGGCACAGTATACACCGCCAACCCCTCATGTCGTTGCAAGAGCAGGTGCGCCTGGATGCATCTTGCAACTTTGAGAGAAGACAAGTCGTCTTTGTCGACGGATGGCAGGACGATGTGGAGGTTGTTGTATATGTGGGTTATGAAAATTTGATGAAAATAAAAATATTAAATGAATTTAGAAATGTGCATAATTTATCTGCAATTATGTTAATTTGGGTAATCATGCATATAAATTATGCTAATGTTGTATTAATTTATGCGAGTGGGTGTGGTTATGTTAATGACAGCCTTTATGATAATCAGGCCCCGCCTCGTTGACGAGGGTTGGTTATCAATCGGGATAATATAATTAATCGTATGCAGTTATGCTAGTGTGATGCGAGTATGCCAGTCAACTCGGCTTCGTTGTTTAACTTCGTATTATCGATCAGTATAATACAATTATTCTTGCTTTAACATTTACTGAGTATGGATTAGAGTGTTTATGTAAGGTCACCAAGTTCATATCTCAACGCAGAACCAGTTTTTATGCATAGATTTCAGGAAAGAATCACACAATCACTTATGCGTTAATCAATTTTATTTTCTAACTAAACTTTAATTCTAACATAATATGCGAACTCTCGATCTTGGAATTTCAACACATTATCATCACAGTAACCATCACGACTGCGTTGTTTCACTTTGACAACAGCACCTGTGGTTAATTCCGCCGCATAACGCGAGCTCAGTTGGTGAGAGAGAGAGTCGTTAAACATCTAAACAAAACAAACCTTGATAACTCTATTATGAAAGATTATACTGGAATTTGCACACACAGTATGGCGTTCATTCAGAGATCCATAAGAAACCCTTATCACGTTGTTAGCACATTGGGTCATGGAACAGTTGAGTATTCTGTAGAGTACACGAGTACGTGCGGCGATCATTAACGAAGGTGCTTAAAGATTATATGACGAAATTCATACGAAAAGGCGATCAAAACAGTTATTATTCCCAAAGGCACAAATATATCAATAGATCCATTGGCAAGATCAGATGATTACAGAAATGGCTTGGATTGAGGTTGTGTGATGGGGTGCATGCTGTCTCACGGGAGATTATTTAATTCGTGGACGGAATTGTTTAAGGAAACCGGTTTAATACGATTTCTCCCCGTGAGGGAAGCTCCGTGGCGAAGGTGTCAGGAATTAATTCGGATTGATGGATCTGTTGGTAATTTATGCGATTAGAAGTACAATCCAAAACAAATAGTTAAGATGGAAAAATTATTACTATACTTATAAACGACGGATGGTTATCACTCGGTCTGTCACGATACCTTCACGGCCACCGATGGTTCCCGTCTTGAGAATTAGGCCTTTGTCAATGACGCGTGTGTTTTTAGTGATATGGATGGTGTACAGTAGGCCAGTGTTTCGCCACGGAGCTTCGCTCACGGGGAGAAATCGTATTAAACCGGTTTCCTTAAACAATTCCGTCCACGAATTAATTAATCTCCCGTGCTGCTGCTGCTGTCGCGGTCTCCGCGTGGCGCCACGGCTCCCCCCCCTCCCGCTCCTGGCCCCTCGTCCCTCCTGGCCCCTCCCCCTCGTCCCTGCTGGCCCCTCCCCCTAGTCCCTCCTCCTCCCGCTCGCGACGTGGGGTGATCTCGCCCCCCCACCGCCCATTGCAAGAATGGCGGGAAGCGGTCGCGGGGCCGACCGTGCGCCGCCTCTCGCGTGATTGGCTCGCTTCGCGTCACGTGGGGCAGGCGGAAGAAGAGTATGGGGGAGGAGCTGCGCGGTTAGGGGCGGGGCCGTGGAGTCACGTGGTTGGCAATGATTGACAATAAGTGGGCAGGGATGACTGTTACGTCAAAGCGTACGTCACATCCGGTAATGAAGTTATATAAATAACGCCCCTTCGTGACTTGCCTCACACTTGCTTCTGTCCTGCGTGCCGTCAACACGAGCTGAGCATGGCGCTGCTGATCGTTGGCGTTCTGCTCTTGGCCCTACTTGGGATGGGGATCTTCATTTATCTTCGTTTTACGCTTGCCATCTCAGACTTTCACCGCGAGACCACGACGCTGCAAAGGGAGATGATGGGCCAGCAGAATGTGGAGCTCTGTCAGAAGAACAAGACGCCCCATCTGAAGCTACAGCAGCAGCAGGAGGAGTTGATGGATAACCGAGAGACTCTCCAGAGAGAGAACAGGGGCCTGGTTCAACAGCTTAAAGAGCACCAGTTGGAGCTGGAGTCCACGAGAGTGCCTTGCTGCGAGCGTGCGTCTCTCCGTGCGGATTTTCTCCAAGACTGCAATGCAGCACAGCGGCAAATGTCGCTGCGCTGTAAAAAGGAAGGTCTCCGTAGGTCGCTGCGCATCCACCTGAGGGAGTTGAACTTCCTGAATCCACATAGAGGGCAGGAGCAGTTTAGGCTGCGCGGGAAGCTGGCGCGTCACGAGGAAATGTGGCACGGCGAAGTGCAGATGCGCAAAGAGTGCCGGCATCTCAATAGACAGCTGAAAGAGCTGAAATGCGCCATTTCTCAAATTTACAAAGATGCCACCACCACCAACGCCACTGCCACCGCCGCTGCCACAGCTGCCACCACCGCCACCAAGCCCAAGAAATGAAGAGATGTATTAATTGGGTCCGAAAATGGCTGAAACGCAAGTCGACCATTTAAAAACATTGGGGCAATTTAGAAAATGACACCGCCCCAATTAAAACATTATTCACAAAGACAAACGTTCCCCGTATAGATTCAAGAGACTATTGGGGCAAGTGCTATTAGCAAGGAGCAGCACCTAAGAAGGCCTCCACAATACAATCACAAGCACAAACACAAAGGTCCCCCATGTAGCCTCAACACTGTTGGGGAAAGTGTTGTACAATATATATTTATCTATGTTTAACTTATTTTGCATCACATGTAGTCAACCATACCAATGGGAGATGTTAATGAATAGTATAACTTTTGGATTCCATTACAGAGAATCGTTAGTGAGTCGAACAGTTCATAAGTCTGAATAAAATAGTGTACTGTATTTAAATTCACATACTGGAAGTGTTGTAAAATGTATTACGGTTTAACAAAAATTTTGAAGCATTGTTAAAGTCATAACACGGAATATTATACATTTGCAAATAATACTGTAATAAATACTGTATGGTAAACAAAAAATAAAGTTACGTAAATAGGACAAAAAATATGTTTTTAATGTCACTTACCTTGAGTCTGGATGTGGGACCTTTTGTCGGGAGGGGGCATAATGAGTCCCCATAACTGCACACGGGAGGGTTGGGGGTGAACGCCCGCAAGCACACACACACAACAGCGACAGTCATCCACCCGAATAGCCTAACCAGAATGTTGGGGCAAGTGCTGTTAGCCAGCAGCGCCTATGAAGGCTGGAATGTCGCACGATGGGGTGCGTGGACAGCACCACGCCCGGCTGCCTTTGTCTCGCCAGTGGTGATATTTACACACCACACCAGGCACTTATTTGAGGCTGAGTCAATCGACGGAAAGCCCAGCAACCATTAATATAATCGTTAAAGGTGTTGGTCGTGAGTGGGAATCGAACTGGGATCGGTGGGATGGTAGACAGTGTTCACCATTGCACTATCTCTCCCCACACACACACTCACAGGGGTATATGCGTCCGTGCACACACGCACAACAAGAAGACAATTTTCGCCGTTTGCCCCTAAGTGGCAGTGACATCACCACAGCGCTTTTGTGCGGTGCTTAGCGCATTTTGAGGTCACTTGAAGTGTCGAAGGATGGCTGGCAGGAAGTCATGAATAGACACAGGTACCATGGGTTGACTTAAGGTGATGACGGGCAGATGCAAAAGCCGTGCTCCCCACTGTGCCAAATTTCAGTGTTTCAGTCGTATAGCGCTCTGCTCATTGTTATGAGTGTCGCTCCGCTGCCCTACGCTATTGCTGGAGGGCAACTGCCTCCACCTCCCCAGTAGAGTCTTTCATGAACCTCCTCCACATAGGCCTATCGCGACACTGCTGCTACCAGTCATCAGCAAGTTCAATCAGCTCCACATCCTTCTGTACCACATCAGTCCATCTCTTCTGTAGCCCATGCCGCGCCTGTTTAGCATGATCTATCCGCCCAAATTGAAGCTGCTTGGGGATGCGGTGACAGTGCATATAGACTTCATGACCCAGCCAATGGAGCCTGACTTGCCGGAAGAGCCCACTGATGAGCCTTTGTCCGGATATTTCAGGAAATTTTGGCCTCCTCACAAAGTCCAGTCTGGTTAAACCCTGGATAGATCGTAGGCAGGCTAGACCAAATGTTTCAAACCATTGCAGATAATCATATAGAGAGAAATAAGGGAAGGCATAACTGTGGTCCAGAAGACATGAAGGTTTGTATGGAGTAACAGATCAGGTAGCTTCCATACAATGTTACGCAGCTGATGAAAATATAATGCCGCTCGAATGAATCGAAGTGAGACCTCGGCTCCCAAAACAGAGTTGGTCATCAGCACACTGCCCAAGTACGGAAATATCTCCACTCTCTCCACAACTGCCTCAAAATACATGGGGAATTGAGGGAGGGGAGCATTTTGATGATGTAAAATACCCAGGGAGGTGATTTGATTTTGTGGGGCTGATGGTAACGGCCCATATTTTAGTAGCATGTTCCGTGTTTAGATGGAGTGTCTCCAACTCCTTAGAGTGGGCAGTAATCACCAGATCATCCGCATTCATAATATGGTTTAACTATAGAGAGCCATACCATGACCGGACTCGTGCATCGATCAGCCTCCCATTATATCTATACCAGATATAAATTCTACTGGTACATCCATGGAAATCGTCTCATTACTAAGTAGTCAAAGAAAATGTTAAGTCGTGTAGGGGCCAGAGGACATCCATGTCGCACATTACTCACATATTCTATCATCCCTTAACTCCATTATATCGATTTCCCATGAGACACAGCAGTTGTTTTTCTATTGTTTATATATGCTTTTCATTACTGTAACTCTGTGTTTTTATTTAGCTTTTGTTATTTTGGTGATCCAGGTCTCTCTTGCAAATGAGAATCATCCTAGTCTCTTTAGTTCTCGCCTGTTTTAACTAAATAAATTACTACTTACTCCATTATGAACTCACCCACTTCCCTTACTTTATGACTCACATAAATACGTCCTCTCCTTCCTCATGAGTCATATATTGACCTGATAACCCAGGCAACCACCTGATCATTCACTGTGCCAACATCACTCACGCACTATTTCACAATCTCACCAATGACCTACTCATCCCATCACTCACTACCTTACTCACCATCCGCTTCCCTCATTGACCCACTGGTAAAATGGAAATACGCAGTCTAACACTCACGTGTTTAAAGAAGCTCCTTCGCAGGTTAGATTGTCTAGATGATTTATTTCACGATAACGTATTTACAACGCAAAAGTACGACTCACATGAACCTTCCCTCGTACAGTACCCTGCATCTGTTCCACCCATCAACACTGACACCACTATATCCTTTGCCATCTAAGAGAAAGGACGTAGAAGACGGTTGAGTCTGCTGGAAGAATGTACCAAGGAAACTGCTGGAAGCTGCCAGGGCGAGGCTGAGTGGGTAGAAAAGGGAGAGCGAGGCCCGCAATTGGGGCGGTAGCTCGGAGACTGAAGGACGACTGCAGGTGGATGACATCGGGGCCGACTGTTGTACATGGTGGAAACCATTAAGAAAGATTGTTCGAGATGAATGTAGTGGAAAACACTGGGGCTGCAGATAGTCATACCCTTGTGAAGCGTGTGAGTTGCACTCTCTTCTCAAAAATGGAACCTGCAAAGAAGCTTCTGGTGGCAGTGGTGGGATACAGTCTACAAGTTCAAGAAGGAAAACCCGCCGAAGAGCTCCTGCAGAGAACGAGTTATCAACCCTAAGCGCTCCAGGTTTTTCAGACTCGGCAGATGGCGGGAGTGACAGCCGGACCCCGTTGGCAGCCAAGTTCCCGATGGAAGTGGATGCTCCGCCAAAGACCCAAGAACCAGCATCGCCGAACAAAGAAAATTGGCGGCAGCTGTTGGACAGGTTGGACCACCTTACCTCAGTGGTGGATCGACTGATAATTTCGATGATGAAGAAAAGAGAAGAGGAAGGAACAGGTAGTGCGCGGCTGAAGCCAGATCCATCTCCACCATGGACCGCAATGGCGAGGAGAAAGCGCCATAGGGCAGCAGCCATCGCTTCCCCCCGTCGAGCAGCAGGCGGGAACCAATCAAATGACTCAACCACAACTAGAAGCTGTTCAACAGACCTTGACCACCATGCATAAAAATACGGGAGGCGATTGTATTGCATTCATCAAAAGATTTGAAGCAGCTGTCAGAGTCAGCCGATTGATTGACGATGAAGTGCTACGACTGCTGCCTACGGTGTTGGATGACAGAGCACTATTGGCCTTCTTTATGATCCCGGAAAATCAACCTGCCACAACCCAACAAGGTTGTCAAGGGATGGCCGATGTTTTCTGTCCTGCGTCCAGCGCAAGGCAGCAATTTTCATCCTGGAGAAGAGGAGATAGCGAGCCACTGATGGCTTATAGAAGTACCTTGCATGCGGTTGCAGATGTGGCATTTCCAAGGATGGACATGACAACCTGAGACGTGCTAGTGGCGGAGCGGCTACAAACTCTCCTCTATCAAAGTGGCATTACATTGCCGATTTTGCCAGAGAGTGAGCAAACTTCAATGTAGTTTGCTAAATGCCTCTGGGCACACACAGATCCCAGGGCACCATGTGAAGTAGCAGCCCATGTGACAAGGGTGATGGAGAATGGAGGAGCAGGAGGACCAACGGAGCCAACAGGGACAGCAACAACAGGGACCGCCGCAATGCCCAGCATGGAGGGTGATCTGCAGGCGACCTTGGAAGAGATGGCTGTGGCCATCCAGGGGTTCAACGATTCAAGGTGTCAACTACAGCATCAGCGACCATGGCACAACCACGGAGGAATTCAGGACCATGCGGTGATGTACTGCTACCACTGCGGGAGGTCGGGCCACATCGCGAGAGGTTGCCGAGGGGAAGTCATCCCGAGACAACCAAGAAACACCCAGGCGTGTCGCCTGTACACTCAGCCAGATCACACGTGCACCTCATTTCCAAAACCCTCATCACCAACATCACTAGCACACCACTCGATCACATCGACCTGGAGTGAAACAACAGGGAAAATTCGGCCAACATCTCGGGCTAAGTGGAAAAAGTTAGTGAGATCGGTCGTAGCAGCAGCGACAGGAGCAGCATGGTGTAAACCGACCCTCCCTGACTCGCCGAGACAGGTGATGTCAATAAACACAGCAACGATAGAAAATGATGTACCACCCACAGATCATGATCTAGGGCTGATAAGGACCGAATGAATCCGATTGCAAAAACAGGATGAAATTATACAGTCATTGGCTGCACAGGCAGCTGAATGTGCTCAAACTGGTCAAAATGGGGAGCCATTCATCCCATGGCGAGGACTCCTGATGAGGTGGGACATGAAGATGCAGCGTTGTTGCCTAGTGGTGCAAAAACCCTTGCAAAAACAGTTGCTACTAGAAGTGCACGCCAAACAACAAATGCACTTGGGCCACCGAAACACATTGCTCACACTGCAGGCTCGATATTTTTGGCCAGTGATGTCAAAAGATGTACGCGAGCGGGTAATCATTGTCAGGAGTGTGCAAAAAGGAAACCTGCTTCCCATCCTATACAGCCTCCACTGCAGTCGATCGCAGTGGTGAGGGTAAACGAACTAGTAGCGTTGGATATCCTGGGTGCATTTCCTAAAACAGCAAGGATAAAATAAATATTTGCTCGAGGGGATGGAGTATTGCACACACTGGCTCGTTGCATGGCCGATAAATGACCAAATGGCTGCAATAATAGCAGAAGCCTTTCTCCATGGCTATGTATTGGACAAGGGCCCCACTGTGAAACGTCTAGCAGGCCAGGGTCAGAATTTTTCTACTAACCTGTTGCGAGAGGTTTGTAATATCGTGGGCACTAAGAAAAATTCGAACGCCACCATACCACCTGCAGTGTGATGGACAAGTAGATAGGCTTAACCGCACGCTGTCCGTAATGTTGTGCCATGTTGTAAATGGTGATCAGATGGACTGGGACTTGCACATCCCAGGGGTCCTAGGGGCATATTGTAGAGTGCCACATGCATCGGCCGGGCTCTTCCCCTTCTTTTTGATGTATGGGAGAGACCCTGAGCCACCTATTGAGGACCAACTGGTGGCTTTCCCTGTTAAAGTTGTGTCGTCACCAGCCTCCCTCAGACTGCCACTAAAAAAGCTCTGTGAAGCTCGTGAAGCCGCGATAGCAGAGTCAGGCAGATCGCAAATAGCAAACAAACGGTTGCGGAAAAGAACGGAGACGCCTGTACCCTTTGAACAGGGTGATCGGGCCTGGTTACACTGTCCTGAGGTCCGGGTTAGAAAATCCGCCAAACTACACCATCCTTGGCAAAGCCCAGTGGAATTGTTAAAATCCTCTGCCCGCAAAGTGTTCGCATCCAAATGGGACGCCAGAGATGGGTGGTTAATCCGAGTCGCCCTAAACCATATAGAGAACTGACGTCACAAGGGATCGTTCAGGCTCACAAAGACGTGTCCAGGGGCGTCGTGATGAATGCCAGGGAGGGGAGCATCCTCCTCACAGAAATACTGCCCCCGCACTCTCCTCTCAGGATCGACCGGAATGAAGATGGCCACGATGAGGGAGGCCGACGGACTAATTTAGAGAGGTGCCGAGAAGGAGTGTCACCGGGTCGAATGTGCTGCTCGACCACACCTACAGTACATATTGATGGCTTGTTGTAAATGTTGGGCTAATGATGTTGCGTATTGTTTGCCTAAGAATGTACACCTTCAATAGGGCAGCCCACGTAAGAGTTTGGTGATGATACTGAATGGTCAAGTTGGGTTGTAATGCCTTCCCCCCTTGATTCAAGCGCCTATGTTAAGCATTAACCCAGAGGTTAAATGTTTTGTACTCCATGCCCACATCACTGAATCCCGTGTGCGATCCCATTGATTCCCACATAGAGTTCCCGATTACTGGTAGGAACGAAGTTGTAAACTGAGTGTACCAGCCTGCAATAGATGAGTGTACCAGCTTGCAATAGATTAATTCGTCCGTCCGTCCCCTTTCAATACTTTAACGAAGTGAAATCTCGTGCTATTGGGGTGTAAAAATAAAATTGCGCAAAATTCCAATGTTCCTACCAGCCCACCCTGCAGGGACCTGTTAAATTAGAGTTTTAGCCGGGACAGATATTTTTATGGGCAGAAGAGGGTGATGTAGGGTACTGTACATGGCAAAAGTTATAGTGGTGTCAGTGGAGATGGGTGGAAACAGGTGCATGGTACCGTACGAGGGAAGGTTCGAGGTAGAAGACGGTAAAGTTTGCTGGAATAATCTTAAATTAAAGCTTTCATGAATGCAGGGATTCATACTCTTTGGTGGAGACGATAGCACAGAGTGGTGTACCTTCTTTATGACTCTGATATTTCCATCCTACCTGCCTATGTCAGCTGTTATTTCCGACTCTTTGTGTCTCTCTCTATGCCTCTCTCTTAGATCTCTCATGCTCACATGTCCTTTGGATTGCACTCTCATGCCTTTGGATTCCACCACTCTTCGATATTACTTTAACATGCTAATCTCTCACATTAACATAGCCACTTTCATGCCCTCTATGAGGAGGCCGCTCTCCGTTCTTACATTTACATGCTAATTTCTCACATTAACATCACTAGCCCCGCCCACTTATTTATGGCCCTTGGGCTACACCCATTTCAAACTCTTTTAAACATTCTGCCTCAACAGCAGATCATGCTTTGCCATCTGATGACGGACGCTTGTGTTGCACCCAAAACGTCGTGATTTATTTTATTTTATACCTACGTGACTTTACCGAAAGAACCAAAGAGTATGGAAGATACCAAGTCAGCTTCATCCCAATGGTGCTGTTTAGGCGAAAGTTTATCTATGAGTATATATAGGCTGGCTGACAGGTATGAAGTTACTCCTTTGGTGTTAATATACAACAAAAACAATGATAAATGTATAACCATTGTCATGGGTGAAGTCTTCCCATACTGGATCAGTCATGGAGATTGTTTCACCATACGCCATCATGCTTTTCAACGTGGGTTGATAACGAAAAGGCTCATGGCCAGTTTGTTTGATGTTAACTATAACCGAGAATCAAACTCAAGTGGCCTGATTCATAGTGCAATGCACAAACCATTGTGCCACCGTTTCACTCGTATGTACAAGTTAACAGGGAAATTAAAAACTATGCCATGTTTTTTGTTTACTGTCAATAAAATGTGAAATTAACATTGCCACGTTGGTCAACCCGTCGTCTGAAAATTACGAGATGTACAAGTCAAAAGTCTTAGGTATAATGCAGACAAGGGTTTTGGTAGTTGGACGATTTCATAATGGGTTGCAGGTGACAATCCTAATCAAATGCCATTTTCAAGATCGTGTGCATAAGTCTGTTGTAGACAAAAACAACGGCCTGCTGATAAAGCATGTCCTGCATTCTTACATGTGTAAAGAAGCTCCTTCGCAGGTTTCATTTTCTAGATGATTTATTCCCGACGATAACATATTTACAAGGTGAGAGTGCAACTCACACGTTGCACAAGGCTATGACTATCTGCAGTCCCGGTGGTTTCTAATAGAGTAGATTAATCTCGAACAGTCTTTCTTGATGGTTTCCACCATGTTGATTTCCAACAGTCGGCCCCGATGTCATCCACCTGCAGTTGTTCTTCAGTCCCCAAGGCATCACCCCATTTGCGGGCCATGCTCCCCCTTATATACCCGCACAGCCACGCCCTGGTAACTTTCAGCAGTTTTCCCCGGTAGATTCTCTCAGCAGACTCTATTGTCTTCTACTTCACTTCTCTTGGATGGCAAAGTTTATAGTGGGGGCAGTGGAGATGGGTTGAAACAGGTACAGGTTACTGTACGGGGGAAGGTTCGTGTGAGTCGTACTCTTGCGTTGTAAATACGTTATCGTGAAATAAATCATCTATCAAATGGAACCTGCAAAGGAGCTTCTTTACACATGTGAGTGTAAGCCTGAGTACAATCTCACGTGTTGTTGCTGTCGAGTATTTTAATTTTACCAGTGGGTCAATGAGGGAAGGGGATGGTGATTAATGTAGTGATAGAATGGGTGGGTCATTCTTGAGAGCATGAAAAAGTGCGTGAGTGAGGTTGACACAGTGAATGATCGGGTGATTGTGTGATCAGGTAAATATATGACTCATGAGGAGAGAGAGGGAGTATTTACGTGAGTCATAGATTTAAGGAAGTGGGTAGGTTCATAATGGAGTGAGTACCAGTTTATTGAGTTGAACAAGGCGAGAACTAAAGCGACCATGATGAGTCTCATTTGCAAGAGAGACCTGGATCACCCAAATTACCAAAGCTAAATAAAACACAGAGTTACAGTAATTAAAGCAAATATACTATTTTCTTCTTTCGATAAAGCATATATAAACAATATAAAGACAACTGCTGTGTCTCATGGGAAATCGACGTAATGGAGCTAAGGGATGATAGAATGTGTGAGTAATGTGCGACATGGATGTCCTCTGGCCCCTACACGACTGAACATTTTCTTTGACTACGTAGTTTGAGACTATTTCCATGGATGTACCAGTAGAATTTATATCTGGTATAGATATAATGGGAGGCTGATCGATGCCCGAGCCGGTCATGGTATGAATCTCTATTGTTAAATAATATTATGAATGCGGATGACCTGGTGATTACTGCCCACTCTAAGGAGAAGTTGGAGACACTACAGCCAAACATGAAGCATGCTACTAAAATATGGGCCGTTACCATCAGCCCCACGAAAACAAATCACCTCCCTGGGTATTTTACATCATAAAAATGCTCCCTTCCTCAATTCCTCATGTATTTGGGGCACCTGAGGAGAGAGTGGAGTGGGCAGTGTGCTGATGATCATCTCCGTTCTGGGAGCTGAGGTCTCATTTCAAATTATTCGAGCAGCATTATATTTTCATCAGCTGCTCAACACAGTGTGGAAGCTACCTGGCATGCCACTCCATACAAATCTTCATGTCTTCTCGGCCAAAGTCATACCCTCCCTTTTCTCTCTCGAAAGGAACATTTAGGTTAGCTTGCCCACGATCTATCCAGGGTTTAACCAGACTGGACTTTATGAGCTCACAGATTCCTAGAATATCTGGACAAATGCCCATCTGTGGGCACCTCCAGTAAGCGAGGCTGCGTTGATTGTGTCATGCAGTCCGTTTGTACAGCCACGGCATCCCCAAGCAGCTTCAATTTGGCTGGATAGATGGCGCTAAGTGGGCGTGGTACGGGCTAGAGAAGAGATGGACTGATGTGGTACAGAAGGATGTGGAGCTGATTGGACGTATTGATGACTGGTATCAGCAGTGTCATGATCGGCTTCTGTGGAGGAGGTTCATGAACGGCGCTACTGGGGAGGTGGAGGCATTCGCCCTCCAGCAACAGCATAGGGCAGAGAAGAGAGGCTCAAAACAACGAGCATAGCGCCAAACAACTGCAACAAAGAAAGTTGGCACAGTGGGGAGCACGGCTGTTGCATCTGTCCATCATCTTCCTAAGTCAATCCATGGCACCTGCGTCTATTACATGACCTCCTGCCAGCCAGCCTTCGACACTTCACGTGGCCTCAAAATACATCGAGCATGGCACAAGTGCTGTGGTGATGTCACCGCCACTTAGGGGTGAACAATGGTTGTTGTGTTGTGCGTGTGTGCACGGACGCATGTACGCCTGTGAGTCTCTTGTATGGAGAGAGAAAGATAGGCAGCTGGGCGTGGTGCTGGCCCGTGTGCTATTCTAAGCTGCATAGGCGCTGCTCGCTAACAGCACTTGCCCCAACATTCTGGTAAGGCTATACGGCGAATGATTGTCGCTGTTGTGTGTGTGTGTATGGACGTTCACCCCCCTCCCACCGCCCCCGTGTGTGCAGTTTTAGGGACTCATTACGCCCCCTCCCGACAAGCAGGCCAGCATCCGGACTAAAGGTAAGTGACAATAAAAACAGATTTTTTTTTCCATTTAAGTAACTTTATGTTTTGCTCACAATACAGTATTTATTACAGTGTTGCATGCAAATGTACGATATTTTGTCTTACATATGACTTTGACAATGTTTACATGTTTTGCTGAACCGTGATAACATCTTAAAAAACTTACAGCATGTGGATTTCAATACAGTACACTATTGTATTCAGACTTATGAACTATTCGACTTACGGACAGTTCTCAGGAATGGAACCCATAAGTTGTACTATTCGCTAACAGCACCTTCCATTGGTATGGTTGACTACATACGATGCAAAGAAAGTTAAATATAGATACATATATATTGTACAGCACTTTCCCCAATAGTATGTTGATGTTCTATGGGGTATGTTTGTCTTGCTGAGTAATGTTTTAATTGGGGCGGTGTCATTTTCATAATTTCCCCAATGTTTTTACATGGCCGACTTGCGCGTCAGCAATTTTCGCACCCAATGGATAAATCTCTTCCTCTTCTTGGGCCTGGTGGCGGTGGTGGCAGAAGCGGCGGTGGAAGGGGCATCGGTGGCATCATGGTACATTTGAGACACGGCGCATTTCAATTCTTTCAGCTGGCTACTGAGATGAAGGTTCTCTTCATGCAGCCTCTTTTCCCCATGCCACATGTCCTCGTGACGCACCAGCTTCCCGCGTAGCCTAAACTGTTCCTGGCCTCTCTGCGGATCCAGGAAGTTCAACTCCGTCAGGTGGGCGTGCAGCGACCTCCGGAGATCTTTGTTTTCACAGCGCAGCGACATTTGCCGCTGTGCTGCATTGCAGTCCCGGAGAAAATCCGCATGGAGAGACTTGCTCTCCCTGCAAGGCATTCTCGTGGACTCCAGCTCCAACTGGCACTCTTTAAGCTTTTTAACCAGGCTCCTGTTCTCTCTCTGGAGAGTCTCTCGGTTCTCCATCAACTCCTCCTGCTGCTGCTGTAGCTCCAGACGGAGCATCTTGTTCTTCTGACAGAGCTCCACATTCTGCTGGCTCATCCTCTCCGTTTGCAGCGTCATGGTCTCGCGGTAAAAGTCTGAGATGGAAAGCGTAAAACGACGATAAATGAAGATCTCCATCCCAAGCATGGCCAAGACCAGAACGCCAACGATCAGCAGCACCATGCTCAGCTCGTGTTGACGGCACCCGGGACAGAAGGAAGTGTGAGACACGTCACGAAGGGGCGTGTTATTTATACTAACGTCATTACCGGATGTGACGTACGCTTTGACGTACGGCCATCCCTGCCCACTTATTGTCGATCATTGCCAACCACGTGACTACACGGCCCCGCCCCTAACCGCGCAGCTCCTCCCCCATACTCTTCTTCCGCCTTCCCCACGTGACGCGAATCGAGCCAATCACGCGAGAGGCGGCGCGCGGTAGGCCCCGCGTCCGCTTCCCGCCATTCTTGCAATGGGCGGCGGGGCCGCGCAGGGTGGGGGGGGGCGGAGGGGGGGGACGCGGGGGGCGGGGGGGGCGGGGCTGAGTTCACTCCACGTCGCGAGCGGGAGGAGGAGGGACGAGGGGGAGGGGCCAGGAGGGACGAGGGGGAGGAGCCAGGAGGGACGAGGGGGAGGGGCCAGGAGCGGGAGGGGGGGAGCCGTGGCGCCGCTCTTGGGCCGCGAGGCCTCCCCCTGGGCCCGCGGCGCCACGCGGAGACCGCGACAGCAGCAGGAGGAGGTGGTGGTGGTGTTTGTGGTTGTAGGCACGGGAGAGGTGGTGGTGGTGTTTGTGGTTGTAGGCACGGGAGAGGTGGTGGTGGTGGTGTTTGTGGTTGTAGGCACGGGAGAGGTGGTGGTGGTGTTTGTGGTTGTAGGCACGGGAGAGGTGGTCACGGACAGGCGGTGAGTGCCGGGTGATGAAAGGGGGGGGGGAGTGGATTGCAGGGTGAGTGAGTTAATGAGGAGAATTAATAGGTGAGGAGGGTGAGTGAGTTGAAGGGTGAGGTGAGTGAGTGGGTGAGTGGTGAGTTCACGACAGGGAGATTGGGGCTGAGTGAGTGAACGCAGCGCACGGTAAAGATCCCCTGAGAGCATTCGCAAGAGTTGGACATTGAGTGCCGCTGTCAGGGTCCACACGCAAATTACTCACTTGGCATGATATACAAATTAACCATTGTAAACGATAACTTTAAAAAACGTACGCTATTTGTCAGAGCTAATGCGATGTGCCTTCAGCATATTTGTAGCACGTTAACCAACGTCAACATCGTCATTTAGAGTAACCATTAGTCCATACGTGTCACTTGCTAATAGTCCCCGGGTCAATCACAACTTTGCCGTGCGTGCAGGCTTTGTCTCTGGCTGCTCGCTAGGGCTGCGATGCCTTTCCATGCCACAAGATGACGTTCATTGCTCCTTCCACACCGCGACAATATTTACTGCAGTGTTCTATAACGCGGTAGTTGCGTTGCTGAATAACACTGCGTTGTGTAAACTCCCTCGTTACAATGACTAATACAGAGTAAAGCACAGTCCGTGATAACAGCGTGAGATGCGTGTGTCGGCTGAACAAAGACCGAGGCGCGTGGGGAGCATCAGGAAGCATCCAGCAGCATCCCAATGCCTCGTGTGACGCTGTGCCCAGGCAGCCGTACAACCGCACATTCCTACTCGCGCGACGTGGTTCTGTTGACTCAATCGCGTTATATCCACTTAGCATCCGCGTCATAAAACGTGTTCCCTAATACATCCATCGTGCTATATCCAATTGGCGTTATGAAAACACGCGTTGAGGCAGAACGAACTCTATAAACTATTTTTATTTTACCAGGTGAGACCCACTGAGCTATGTGGCTGTTTTCCAGAAGCGACCTTTCCACAAATGATAGATCAGCTAAATGGCTAATCACGTTAGAAATGTGTAGCACCAGCCACAAATACTCTAGACATGGGATCCCCTTTGACAGGGTCAGTGTCTCCTTAGATTCACTCACTCCGCCTATTGTCATGCGGCGTGCGCAGCTGCGTCGTGACACTTGGTAGAGTGCTGTCTTTGAGGCAGAGAGCTTTACAACCGTGTGCAGTGGTTAATTTGCTTAACAGCTTTACACCGAACTCCTTGCTTGTGGTAAAACATGTTTGCGACTTTGCTGATCGAGAACTTTGCAGATTTAGATTCATAGTAACATGTACTTAGTGTGAGATGAACTTCCAAACAATTTCCTTTGCTCAACATCTTGCAATTAACGTCTTTTTAAATGGTCAGCTTAAGTGATTCCGTGATGGTTATGTAACTTGACCATTAAGATAATCTATGGAGCACAATTATTTCAGTATTATTTGTCATAAGTAAACTTTAAACTGAACCCATATGTGATATTATATTGCCTGATTATTTTTATTTTTAATCTAGTCTACATGCTCTTCTGGGGATATTACCCCACATTTACCATTTATTGATGTTCCCTTTGACATTAGTAATTGGCATTGTCACACCATAGTAATTCATGGGCAATTATCTAATTCTCTGTGTCTATCTCTCTCTGCATCTGTCTGTGTGGGTGTCTCTCTCTGCCGGTGTGTTTTTCTCTATATGCGTCTCTCGTGTGTCTCTTTGTGTGTGCCTCTCTCTGTGTGTGGATGTCTCTCGGTGTCTGTCTCTTTCCTTTTCCACGATGTGGTGTTGTATTTACATGCAAAATCTACCTCTAGCCCCGCCCACTTACCCTTGGGCTGAGCTTATCTCAAGCCAATATAACTTCGTGTTTCAGCAGCTTTCTCGCTATATTTTTTCACCTGATGATGGTTGCTTGTGTTGCGATCGAAACGTCGTGATCTATTATTTTTTTCTACCTACGTGACTTTACCGAAAGAACCAAAGAGTATTGTGATTGTAATTTTGATAATGATCGTTGTGGTGGAGGTGGTGATATTGATGGTGGTGTTAACGATAGCGGTGATTTTGGTGGTTGTAATGGTGGTATTGATGGTGGTAATGGTGGTTGACTATTACCCCTCTCGTGTCCTTACTTCCACCACCAGGTTTAAGAATCTGCCGGTGTCTGTGCTGGAGGTGGACGTCTGGATATCTGTGCGGTCTGGAGCGGTGGACAATAGACTCCTGCAGCTCAACCAGGTGGACGCACTGGGCAGGGAGCAAGATGGTGGTGGCCTTAGAGACCCACTTACTCACACAGAGAGCCAAAGTCTCACTGACACAGAGCCATAGACTCACTCACATGGAGACACATAGACTCACTCAAACAGAGAACCATTGATTAACCCACACAGAGAACCACAGAGTCACTCGCACAGACTCACACAGAGAGACATAGACTCACTGACGTAGAGGACTATATGCAGTTCATCCTCGTATTTTATGTAATGTGTTTCGCTTAGCGCACACCACACCCACTATAACTCGAGTAGCACATGACGGACTGCTCTTATGAGTGGTGTGGGTGTTGGCAGCGTTGTTCTGTATTGCTGGGAGCTGATGCTGTACCGGTGCGCGCTGTGTTACGTGGCGTGTCATCCTCTTCCTCAGCCTTTGTTCCAGCATCTGTGTGTAGTGTCATCTCACTCACTCCCTTATAGTTTTCACTCATCATATCTCCCTTTCATGTCCTTTGTATGTATATTGATGAATGTAACACAATTTTTTATTATTTGGCTGCTATAAATTTCCACGTCATAAGCTACTTCATTCATCTATCATTTGTCGCCAGTTCGCTTCTGAAATAGAAGCTAATAGCTTAGAGGGCTTTACTAGGTAAGATAAAAATAGTTTATTTTTATTTTTTCGTGATTTGCTTACCTTTTCTATACTTTTCACTTCGATTGTGTTTTTGCATCGTTTGTTCTTGTAACTTTCTGTACCACCCCAACTGGAAATCTGTGAAAAAGGGCTTTTTAGATTCCTCCAGTATAAATAAAGATTATAATATAGATCTTCTACATATACACAACCCATTTAAAATAAACATAGAAAACAGTGTACTGTACTCTCAATTAAAAATAATAATGAAAGTTATATTGTGCTAAAACGGAGCCTCCCCCTTTACCGTTTTTCCTTGTAGAAAAGTGTTCTGCTTGACGTAAAATAGCTTTAAGCAGCAATTTTCGACAACGCAACCCCCGCGTTAAGCAAGGATATGTTGTACTCACTTACACAGAGAGACATAGACTCAAACTTGATTTGGCACTTTCGTGACTGCAGGAATTACTCTTTGGTTATTTCGGTAAAGTCACGTAGACATAGACTCGCACAGAAAGCCATAAACTCACTCGAACAGAGAGACTTGGAGTCAATCACACAGAGCCATCGACTCATTCAAACACAGATGATGATAACAGATACCCATGAACTCACATTGAGACCCATGGACTCACACAGAGACCAGTAAACTTACCAGACCCGTAGACTCACAGAGACGCATAGACTTACAGAGAGGTATAGACTTACACAGAGACCCATAGACTTACAGAGAGGTAAAGACTTACACAGAGACCCATAGACTGGTGAGCGAGATTTGAACTCGGATCACCATATTTGTAGCACAGCACATTCGCCGATACACTACCGTTCACCTTACACACTCACACACACACTCACATGCTCACTCATTCACGCAACCAGATGCTCACTTACACATTCAATCAATCACTCAATCACTCACACATTCGCGTTTTATTGCATGTAGCAATATCTTCAGGAGCTAAATGTCAATTATTGAGGTCTGTTAAGATAAGCGAGTGTGTGGGTGTGTGGATGACATAGCAATAGTGGGTGACTAGGTGAGTGAAGAGGTGAGCTCAGTAGCATGTTGCAGGTCTTCCCCAGGACAAGGCGGGTCATATTTAGGGTAACATGTTGATTGACTGGGTTGAGTGTTGTGTGTTTGTGAGCGAGTAGGTGAGCTCACTCGAATGTCGCAGGTCTCGCCCAGCGTTTTCCAATCAAAGATTAAACAGATGAATGAGTGGTGGGATTTTTGTTATTGTTTTCAGGTGAGCAGCACCACCTTAACACAAATATCTGTATTACACCTTCATCCATGTAATAGCTGTGTCCGTCTTACACCTCCATTTTCTTAGAAGCCTCTGGATTTGACATAGGGCATCATTTCTGTGTGTGTGTCTGTGTGACCCAGTCCTGGACCTTCCCTCGGTCGACTCACCCTCTAAAGAGTACCTGGTGCAGTGTCTATAATAAACATCAGCAATTGGGAGAGACAAAGGTGGCCACGTGCATGGTGTTGGCCACATCACATCCCCACAGCGGATTTTGGTGAACCATCAAACAAAGACGGTCGCTGCATCGCGCTTTCAGAAGAGCTTCTGCGGCCGTCTCGAACGCTCTTCCTTCTGATATCAGGAAGCCACTGGAGCTGTGCACTTTTACATCTTGATTGAAAACTAATTTCTTTAGAACTACTTTTTGTGCTGAGTTTGATGTCCTTCCCCTGCACCTCCGATTAGCACGGTTGGCTACGTTCCGTGCCAAAGAAGTTCAGCATACAAAATACATACCACCCCCTCGTGTGTTCCACAGCACAAGGATCCACAACTTGCCCTAACACGTCTATTGAGGCTACTTTGGTGACCTGTGTGGGTGCATAATTAATTCTCATTATTTAATGAAATGGCCTTCATCAACAAAGGACACGAGTCCATTGAGGGATGGGGACAGCGTGGGGCCCTTCGTGGAGCTGATTCTCACAACGGCGGAGGAAGAGTTGGAGGGATGCAGCAGAGGAGGGGGTGGCACCGCACGATGTTCATGCTGAGAGTGAACGTGGCACTAGGAGAGGCTCCGGAGTTGAGCCTCCTCAGGGCGACTGGCGATAGAGTGGAGAAGTCGAGGTGAGAGTGACTCGGGGAATGGGGGTGAGGTGAGTCGAGGGGTGACTCGGGGAGTGAGATTAGTGGAGGGGTGACTAGGGGAGTGGGCGTGCACCTGATTATGCACGAATGTGAGTGGACTACCCATGCATTCATCATCATTATCTGCATCATCACCAGTGGTAAATCCACCTTCTGTGGCCAGACCACCAAGATTATATGGCCTTCCAAATATACATAAAGAAGATACACCCTTCGTCCCATCGTCTCCCCTATCAACTCCCCCACCTACAAACTGGCTCGTTTTCTGTCTGATATCCTGCGACCTTTTACTGGAAAAAAACACCTCTGCAGTATTAAACTCTACTCACCTGGTATCGACAATCAAGGGTATTTCCCTATCCCCAGACGACCTGCTTGCCAGTTTTGATGTGGCTTCCTTATTCACCAAAGTTCCAGTACTTGACACCATCACAATCATTGAAGACTTGGTTCATCAAGGACTGTATACTGATGTACCACCCCTGTTGAGACACTGCTTAACCAACACATACTTCACCTGGAATGGAACTTTCTACAAACAAACTGAGAGCACTCCAATGGGCTCCCCCCTATCTCCGGTTGTAGCCAACGTGTTCATGGAAAAAATTGAAACTGACGCCATCCAGACTGCCACTCTACGCCCGACCTTATGGAAGAGGTACGTGGATGACACTTTTGTCATCTGCCCACATGGCCTGCCTGCTCTAGGCCAATTCCTCGACCACATTAAGTCCATACACCCAGCCATCAGATTTACCATGGAAGTCGAAAAAGAAGGCAAGCTACCCTTTTTGGATGTCCTAATTAAAAGGAGACCTGATGGTTCAATGAGCCACTCTGTCTACAGGAAACCTACCCATGCGGATGCTACCTTAAAACCGGATTCCCACCACCATCCATCCTAGAAGAACTCCCTCATCAAGACTCTATACCATAGAGCCCAATGCATTTCCGACCAGGAACACATTGCCAGTGAACTCAAGCACGTACACCAAGCTCTCAAGGGTAATGGTTACTCCGACTACACAATCCGCAAAGTCATCACTCCAGTCATGAAGAAGGATCCGCTTGAGGAGCCATTCAAAACCATCACCTTACCTTACCTTGCGGGGGTCACAAAAAAGATCTCCAAAATCCTGAATAAAAACAAGATCCAGGTCCGATTCAACACAGTACATAAAATCCGTGATCTGGTTCCTTCTGTAAAAGATGCGATTCCAGACATACAGTACCCGGGTGTTTACAAACTAAGTTGCCTCTCAGTTTAACACGTAGGCTTTCGCGACCAATATTATTCATAATAAAGGTTTTTGGGTTAGATCGCGTTATTTTTAAATGTGTCGTAACCCTCCACCACCCGACATGGCCAATCAGCAAAAAAAGTGTCACATTGACAAAAGACAAATAATTCACTACTTTAGCCCACCGGTGTGTTGAAGAGTGAATCCACAACATTTACAGTTTGGGTACTACGTTTCGCTGGTAAGTATGGTTTTTAAAATTTTATTCAGTACCTCAGCGGAGACAACAAAAACAAAACAAAGCAAAAACCGAGGGGCCGCCCCCTCGCTCGCACCATAAAGGCCCCGCTCGGCCACCGACCCATCCTCTGGACCGGAGTCAACCCTGCCCCCCCCCCCCCCCCCCGACCGCCCTAGCCCACCCTGGGTAGCGGCCACTTCCATCGTTCCCTTGCGGCATCGCGCCCCATTTTCACCCGGTCCACCTCCACCACCCTTTCCAACAATCTCCTCGCAACATAACATGTCTCCAACGGGGACATCGGGGACCCCTCCAGCTCCTTCTTTCGCGCGTTCCACAGCGCCTCCTTCGTCGCTCCTATTACAGCCCACACCTGGTCCCTGTCCTCCCTCCCCACCCCCCGCAGCTCTCCCCACATGATGTCCCATGCCGTCACCCTCGACAGCGCGAAACGGGCCAGCAACGGCTTACTCCTCCTCCAGACCTCCTGGGCAAAAGGGCACGCCACCATCACATGCGCTGCAGTTTCGTCCACGTTGCAGCCCCTCAGGCACTTGGGGGTATGCGCCATTTGGCGGCTGTACAAGTTACCCCGCGTCTCCAACCTGTCCCGGACAGCCAGCCATGACAGGTCCCTCTGCTCCTTCGTGAGCGCTGCCGACAACACATTCCTCCAAATCTTCCCGTGCATCTCCCTCCTCGCACCGGCCACCTCGTCACAGGCCTCCTCCTTCTCCGCCGCAGCCCGCACCTCCCTGGGAGCCCACCGGCCCCCCCACCAGTTCAGGCCATGCTGCCCGACGTAGCTCCCCACCACGTCGCTGACCCAGCGCCCCCGCCAGTCCAAAGGAGTGCTCCTTCCTATCCCAGTCATCCCGAGCCCCCGCAACCCGCAATTCAGTCGATACCTCATATAACACGCTGCCTTGCCCCGCGGCTCCGTAGAGAAGAACAGCCGCAGCGCATTGCAGACAAAAGTCGATTGCAGGGTATACCCCACATTTGGGGCACCCCTCCCCCCATTCCGGACCTGCAGACACACCACGGCCCTCCTCACCCTCTCCATCCCTTCCCCCCAGATAAACCTGAAAATCGCCGAGGTCAAGGCCTTAGCCTCCCTCCCACCTGGCGGGAAAACCTGCGCCAAGTAGTTTAGGGATGGTAATATATCTGTCTTTACCACCATAATCCTACCGGCCATCGTGAGCCGCCGCCCAGCCCACTTACCGAGACAGAATCTGCTGGTGTCTGTGCTGGAGGTGGACGTCGGATATCTGTGCGGTCTGGAGCGGTGGACAATAGACTTCTGCAGCTCAACCAGGTGGACGCACTGGGCAGGGGGCAAGATGGTGGTGGCCTTAGAGACCCACTTACTCCGACAGAGAGCCATAGACTCACTCACAGAGTACACTCACACAGAGAGCCAAAGTCTCACTGACACAGAGCCATAGGCTCACTCACATGGAGACACATAGACTCACTCACACAGAGAACCATTGATTAACTCATTGTTTTTTTCGGTAAAGTCACGTATGTAGAAATGCCATAAAATTATATTAAAATAAATCAATCACGACGTTTCGACCGCAACACAAGCGATCTTCATCAGGTGTAAAATCAAATAGCACATAGGGTGACATCAGCGCAACACATAGAGAGCGTTAAACTGCACGGAGGTAAATACAACAAGAAGATGAGAGACGAGAATTCAAAAAACCCAAGAAAAATTTACGTGATGCAAAACCAGTCGGCCAACGACACAGACACTTGCCTGGCAGACCACGAATTTCAGAAGAGTGCTAAATTTCGTGTTCATCCTCTGGGTTGAACATACCAGCATAGACAGAGTGAACAAATACGAGGTATAATATAGCAGAAATACATATACAGGGACACAAGAGGTAAGAAGAGGAAAGACGGACAGACAAGCAAGAAAAAAGGGGCCGGAGGGATGAACAGAGGCTTAAAATAAGTAGCAGAGGTGGGGGGAGGGGCCGAAGAAAGCAAGGGGCACGGCAGCAGCAGAAGAGGGGGGAGGGGCAGGAAAATGTAAGGGGGCGCAATTAGTTTAGTACAGAATAAAAGCTTTGGTAACTGCATAAATTACTCACTGGTTTTTTCGGTAAAGTCACTAATGTAGAAATACCATAAAATTATATTAAAATAAATCAATCATGACGTTTCGACCGCAACACAAGCGATCTTGCAACACAAGATCTTGCAACACAAGATCGCTTGTGTTGCGGTCGAAACGTCGTGATTGATTTATTTTAATATAATTTTATGGTATTTCTACATACGTGACTTTACCGAAAAAAACAATGAGTAATTTATGCAGTCACGAAAGCTTTAATTCTTTATTAACACACTTCTACGGGGAAGTTACCTTTACAATTCTGTACTAAACTAATTGCGCCCCCTTACATTTTCCTGCCCCTCCCTCTTCTGCTGCTGCCGTGCCCCTTGCTTTCTTCGGACCCTCCCCCCACCTCTACTACTTATTTTAAGCCTCTGTTCATCCCTCCGGCCCCTTTTTTCTTGCTTCTCTGTCCGTCTTTCCTCTTCTTACCTCTTGTGTCCCTGTATATGTATTTCTGCTATCTTATACCTCGTATTTGTTCACTCTGTCTATGCTGGTATGTTCAACCCAGAGGATGAACACGAAATTTAGCACTTCTGAAATTCGTGGTCTGCCAGGCAAGTGTCTAACTGTGTCGTTGGCCGACTGGTTTTGCATCACGTAAATTTTTCTTAGGTTTTTTTAATTCTCGTCTCTCATCTTCTTGTTGTATTTACCTCCGTGCAGTTTAACGCTCTCTATGTGTTGCGCTGATGTCACCCTATGTGCTATTTGTTTTTACACCTGATGAAGATCGCTTGTGTTGTGGTTGAAACGTCGTGATTGATTTATTTTAATATAATTTTATGGTATTTCTACATACGTGACTTTACCGAAAAAAACAATGAGTTAATCAATGGTTCTCTGTGTGAGTGATTCTATGTGTCTCCATGTGAGTGAGCCTATGGCTCTGTGTCAGTGAGACTTTGGCTCTCTGTGTGAGTGCTCTCTGAGTGAGTCTATGGCTCTCTGTGGGAGTAAGTGGGTCTCTAAGGCCACAACCATCTTGCCCCTTGCCCAGTGCGTCCACCTGATTGAGCTGCAGAAGTCTATTGTCCACCGCTCCAGACCGCACAGATATCCGACGTCCACCTCCAGCACAGACACCAGCAGATTCTTAAACCTGGTGGTGGAAGTAACGACACGAGAGGGGTAATAGTCAACCACCATTACCACCATCAATACCACCATTACAACCACCAAAATCACCGCTATCGTTAACACCACCATCAATATCACCATCTCCACCACAACGATCACAATCAAAATTACAATCACAATACTCTTTGGTTCTTTCGGTAAAGTCACGTAGGTAGAAAAAAAATAATTGATCACGACGTTTCGATCGCAACACAAGCAACCATCATCAGGTGAAAAAATATAGCGAGAAAGCTGCTGAAACACGAAGTTATATTGGCTTGAGAAAAGCTCAGCCCAAGGGTAAGTGGGCGGGGTTAGAGGTAGAATTTGCATGTAAATACAACACCACATCGTGGAAAAGGAAAGAGAGACACAGACACCGAGACATCCACACACAGAGAGAGGCACACACAAAGAGACACACGAGCGACACATATAGAGAAAAACACACCGGCAGAGAGAGACACCCACACAGACAGATGCAGAGAGAGATAGACACAGAGAGAATAACATAATTGCCCATGAATTACTATGGTGTGACAATGCCAATTACCAATGTCAAAGGGAACATCAATGAATGGTAAATGTGGGGTAATATCCCCAGAAGAGCATGTAGACTACATTAAAAAATAAAATAATCAGGCAATATAATATCACATATGGGTTCAGTTTAAAGTTTACTTATGACAAATAATACTGAAATAATTGTGCTCTGTAGAGTATCTTAATGAACAAGTTACATAACCATCATGGAATCACTTAAGCTGACCATTTAAAAAGACATTAATTGCAAGATGTTGCGCAAAGGAAATTGTTTGGAAGTTCATCTCACACCAAGTACATGTTACTATGAATCTAAATCTGCATAGTTCTCGATCAGCAAAGTCGCAAACATGTTTTACCACAAGCAAGGAGTTCGGTGTAAAGCTGTTAAGCAAATTAACCACTGCACACGGTATTAAAGTTCTCTGCCTCAAAGACAGCACTCTACCAAGTGTCACGACGCAGCTGCGCACGCCACATGACAATAGGCGGAGTGAATGAATCTAAGTAGACACTGACCCTGTCAAAGGGGATCCCATGTCTAGAGTATTTGTGGCTGGTGCTACACATTTCTAACGTGATTAGCCATTTAGCTGATCTATCATTTGTGGAAAGGTCGCTTCTGGAAAACAGCCACATAGCTCAGTGGGTCTCACCTGGTAAAATAAAAATAGTTTATAGAGTTCGTTCTGCCTCAACGCGTGTTTTCATAACGCCATTTGGATATAGCACGATGAATGTATTAGGGAACACGTTTTATGACACGGATGCTAAGTGGATATAACGCGATTGAGTCAACAGAACCACGTCGCGCGAGTAGGAATGTGCGGTTGTACGGCTTCCTGAGCACAGCGTCACACGAGGCATTGGGATGCTGCTGGATGCTTCCTGATGCTCCCCACGCGCCTCAGTCTTTGTTCAGCCGACACACGCATCTCACGCTGTTATCACGGACTGTGCTTTACCCTGTATTAGTCATTGTAGCGAGGGAGTTTACACAACGCGGTGTTATTCAGCAACGCAACTGCCGCGTTATAGAACACTGCAGTAAATATTGTCGTGGTGTGGAAGGAGCAATGAACGTCATCTTGTGGCATGGAAAGGCATCGCAGCCCTAGCGAGCAGCCAGAGACAAAGCCTGCACGCACGGCAAAGTTGTGATTGACCCGGGGACTATTAGCAAGTGACACGTATGGACTAATGGTTACTCTAAATGACGATGTTGACGATGGTTATAACGTGCTACAAATATGCTGAAGGCACATCGCATTAGCTCGGACAAATAGCGTACGTTTTTTAAAGTTATCGTTTACAATGGTTAATTTGTATATCATGCCAAGTGAGTAATTTGCGTGTGGACCCTGACAGCGGCACTCAATGTCCAACTCTTGCGAATGCTCTCAGGGGATCTTTACCGTGCGCTGCGTTCACTCACTCAGCCCCAATCTCCCTGTCGTGAACTCACCACTCACCCACTCACTCACCTCACCCTTCAACTCACTCACCCTCCTCACCTTTTAATTCTCCTCATTAACTCACTCACCCTGCAATCCACTCCCTCACCCCCCCCCCCTCTCCATCACCCGGCACTCACCGCCTGTCCGTGACCACCTCTCCCGTGCCTACAACCACAAACACCACCACCACCTCTCCCGTGCCTACAACCACAAACACCACCACCACCTCTCCCGTGCCTACAACCACAAACACCACCACCACCTCTCCCGTGCCTACAACCACAAACACCACCACCACCTCTCCCGTGCCTACAAACACAAACACCACCACCACCTCTCCCGTGCCTACAAACACAAACACCACCACCACCTCTCCCGTGCCTACAACCACAAACACCACCACCACCACCTCCTGCTGCTGCTGTCGCGGTCTCCGCGTGGCGCCGCGGGCCCAGGGGGAGGCCTCGCGGCCCAAGAGCGGCGCCACGGCACCCCCCCTCCCGCTCCTGGCCCCTTCCCCTCGTCCCTCCTGGCCCCTCCCCCTCGTCCCTCCTCCTCCTCCCGCTCGCGACGTGGAGTGAACTCAGCCCCGCCCCCACCGCCCCCCACCCTGCGCGGCCCCGCCGCCCATTGCAAGAATGGCGGGAAGCGGTCGCGGGGCCTACCGCGCGCCGCCTCTCGCGTGATTGGCTCGATTCGCGTCACGTGGGGAAGGCGGAAGAAGAGTATGGGGGAGGAGCTGCGCGGTTAGGGGCGGGGCTGTAGAGTCACGTGGTGGGCAATGATTGCCAATAAGTGGGCAGGGATGGCTGTTACGTCATAGCGTACGTCACATCCGGTAATGACGTTTGTATAAATAACGCCCCTTCAGTGACGCGTCTCACACTTCCTTCCGTCCCGCGTGCCGTCAACACGAGCTGAGCATGGTGCTGCTGATCGTTGACGTTCTGGTCTTGGCCATGCTTGGGATGGGGATCTTCATTTATCTTCTTTTTACGCTATCCATTTCAGACTTTGACCATGAGGTCACGACGCTGTCTACGGAGAGGATGAGCCTGCAGAATGTGGAGCTCTGTCAGAAGAACAAGATGCTCCGTCTGGAGCTACAGCAGCAGCAGGAGGAGTTGATGGAGAACCGAGAGACTCTCCAGAGAGAGAACAGGAGCCTGGTTCAACAGCTTAAAGAGTGCCAGTTGGAGCTGGAGTCCACGAGAGTGCCTTGCAGGGAGAGCAAGTCTCTCCATGCGGATTTTCTCCGAGACTGCAATGCAGCACAGCGGCAAATGTCGCTGCGCTGTGAAAACAAAGATCTCCGGAGGTCGCTGCATGCCCACCTGACGGAGTTGAACTTCCTGGATCCGCAGAGAGGCCAGGAACAGTTTAGGCTACGCGGGAAGCTGGTGCGTCACGAGGACATGTGGCATGGGGAAGAGAGGCTGCATGAAGAGAACCTTCATCTCAGTAGCCAGCTGAAAGAATTGAAATGCGCCGTGTCTCAAATGTACCATGATGCCACCGATGCCCCTTCCACCGCCGCTGCCACAGCTTCCACCACCACTTCTGCCACCACCAAGCCCAAGAAGAAGAAGAAGAGATTTATCCATTGGGTGCGAAAATTGCTGACGCGCAAGTCGGCCAATGTAAAAACATTGGGGAAATTGTGAAAATGACACCGCCCCAATTAAAACATTACTCAGAAAGACAAACATACCCCATAGAACATCAACATACTATTGGGGAAAGTGCTGTACAATATATATGTATCTATATTTAACTTTCTTTGCATCGTATTTAGTCAACCATACCAATGGAAGGTGCTGTTAGCGAATAATACAACTTATCGGTTCCATTCCTGAGAACTGTCCGTAAGTCGAACGGTTCATAAGTCTGAATACAATAGTGTACTGTATTTAAATCCACATACTGTAAGTTTTTTAAGATGTTATCACGGTTCAGCAAAACATGGAAACATTGTCAAAGTCATATGTAAGACAAAATATCGTACATTTGCATGCAACAATGTAATAAATACTGTATTGTGAGCAAAACATAAAGTTACTTAAATGGAAAAAAAATCTGTTTTTATTGTCACTTACCTTTAGTTCGGATGCTGGTCTGCTTGTCGGGAGGGGGCGTAATGAGTCCCTAAAACTGCACACACGGGGGCGGTGGGAGGGGGGTGAACGTCCATACACACACACAACAGCGACAATCATTCGCCGTATAGCCTTACCAGAATGTTGGGGCAAGCGCTGTTAGTGAGCAGCGCCTATGAAGCTCAGAATGGCACACGGGCCAGCACAACGCACGGCTGCCTCTCTTTATCTCTCCATACACGAGACTCACAGGCGTACATACGTCCGTGCACACACGCACAACAACGAAACAACCGTCGTTCACCCCTAAGTGGCGGTGACATCACCACAGCAGATTTAAAGCTTTCGCTGTCCTCCAGACAGTCTCGTCCCTTCACCTGATGAAGGCCGCTTGTGTTGTGGCCGAAACGTCGTGATTTTTTGTTATTTTATTTTTTACCTACGTGACTTTATCCAATATAACCAAAGAGTATCACCACAGCACTTGTGCCATGCTCGGTGCATTTTGAGGCCACGTGAAGTGTCGAAGGCTGGCTGGCAGGAGGTCATGTAAATAGACGCAGGTGCCATGGATTGAATAAGGAAAATGATCGGCAGATGCAACAGCCGTGCTCCCCACTGTGCCAACTTTATTTGTGTCAGTTGTTTGGCGCTCTGCTCGTTGTTTTGAGCCTTGCTACTCTGCCCTATGCTGTTGCTGGAGGGCGACTGCCTCCACCTCCCCAGCAGCGCTTTTCATGAACCTCCTCCACAGAAGCCGATCGTGACACTGCTGATACCAGTCATCAATAAGTCCAATCAGCTCCACATCCTTCTGTACCACATCAGTCCATCTCTTCTCTAGCCCGTACCACGCCCATTTAGCACCATCTATCCAGCCAAATTGAAGCTGCTTGGGGATGCCGTGACTGTGCATACGGACTGCATGACACAACCAACGCAGCCTCGCTTGCTGGAGGAGCCCACAGATGGGCATTTGTCCAGATATTCCAGGAATCTGAGCTCCTCACAAAGTCCAGTCTGGTTAAACCCTAGATAGATCGTGGGCTAACCAAAATGTTTCACACCAGTGCAGATGTTCCTTTCGAGAGAGATACGGGAGGGCATAACTGCGGTCCAGAAGACATGAAGGTTTGTATGGAGTGACATGCCAGGTAGCTTCCACACAGTATTCAGCAGCTGATGAAAATAGAATGCCGCTCGAATGATTCGAAGTGAGACCTCGGCTACTGAAACAGAGTTGGTCATCAGCACACTGCCCAAGTACGGAAATATCTCCACTCTCTCCACAACTGCCCCAAAATACATGGGGAATTGAGGGAGGGGAGCATTTTGATGATGTAAAATACCCAGGGAGGTGATTTGTTTTTGTGAGGCTGATGGTAACGGCCCATAATTTAGGATAATGCTCCATGTTTAGCTGTAGTGTCTCCAACTTCTCCTTAGAGTGGGAAGTAATCACCAGATCATCCGCATTCATAATATGGTTTAACAATAGAGAGCCATACCATGACCGGACTGGGGCATCGATCAGCCTCCCATTATATCTATACGAGATATAGATTCTACTGGTACATCCATGGAAATCGTCTCAAACTACGTAGTCAAAAAAAATGTTAAGTCGTGAAAGGGCCAGAGGACACCCGTGTCGCACCTTACTCACATATTCTATCATCCCTTAACTCCATTACGTCGATTTCCCATGTGACGCATCAGTTGTTTTGTATTATTTATATTTGCTTTCATTACTGTAACTCTGTGTGTTTATTTAGCTTTGGTCATTTGGGTGATCCAGGTCTCTCTTGCAAATGAAACTCATCCTGGTCGCTTTAGTTCTCGCCTTGTTCAACTAAATAAACTGGTACTCACTCACTCCATTATGAACTCACCCACTTCCCTTACTCTATGACTTACATAAATGCTCCCTCTCCCTCCTCATGAGTCATATATTTACCTGATCATTCACACAATCACCTGATCATTCACTGTCAACCTCACTCATGCACTTTTTCATGCTCTCAAGAATGACCCACCCATCCTATCACTCACTACCTTAATCACCATCCCCTTATCTCATTGACCCAATGGTAAAATGAAAATACTCTACAGCAACAACACGTGAGATTGTACTCAGGCTTACACTCACATGTGTAAAGAAGCTCCTTTGCAGGTTCCAATTTCTTGATGATTTATTTCACGATAAAGTATTTACAACGCAGGAGTACGACTTTTACGAACCTTCCCCCGTAAAGTACCCTGTACCTGTCTCCACCCATCAACACTGACACCACTATAACCTTTGCCATCGAAGAGAAGGGAAGTAGATGACGATAGAGTTTGCTGATAGAATCTACCGGGGGCAAGTGCTGGAAGTTACCAGGGCGTGGCCGTAGGGGTATATAAGGGGGAGCGAGGCCCGCGAATGGGTTGATTCCTTGGGGACTGAAGAACAACTGCAGGTGGACGACATCGGGGCCGACTGTTGGAGATCTACATGGGAGAAACCATCAACAAAGACTGTTCGATATTACTCTATTAGAAACCACCAGGACTGCGGTAGTTATAGCCTTGTGAAACGTGTGAGTCGTACTCTCGCCTGTAAATATGTTATCGCGAAATAAATCTACATGAAAATGTACCCTGCGAATGAGCTTCTTTACACATGTCGGAATAGAGGACATGTTTAATCGCAGGCCGTTTTTTGTCTACAACAGACCTAAACACACGAAATATGAAAAATGGCATTTGATTAGGATTGCCACCTGCTACCCATTCTGAGATCGCCCAATTAGCAAAACCCTTCTTTCCATTATACCTAAAACTTTAGATTTGTACATTCCGTAATTTCAAGACGACGAGTTGACCAAAGTGGCAATGTTATTTTGTCATTTTATTCACAGTAACAAAAATGGTATAGTTTTTTTCCCTGTTAACTTATGCATACGAGTGTAACGGTGGCACAATGGTTGGCCATTGCAATATGAATCAGACCACTTTAGTTTGATTCTCAGTCATAGTTACCATCAAGCAAACTGGCCTTGAGCCTTCTCGTCATCAACCCACGTTGACAAGCATGATGGAGTATGGTCAAGCAATCTCCACGACTTATCCAGTATGGAAAGACTTCACCCATAAGTGGTATGACAAAGGGTAACAATTATTATTATTGTTGTTGTTTATTACCACCGAAGGAATAACTTCATATCTGTCAGCCAGCCTATATATACTCATAGATAAATGCTCTCCTAAACACCACCATTGGGTTGAAGCTGATTTGGTATCTTCCACTTTGAGAGCCTCGCCACAAGGACCATCCTACTCGATCCAGCGGTGTATCAGCGCTTTGTCAGGAGCGAAGCAGTCGGCAGTATTCCGGCTGTGAGACGTGAACAACGTTAGAGCGTTATATCATCCCCATTAATAGTTCAGTCATGCTATCAGTCAAGAAGGCATGAAAACAGTAGCCAGGCAGCTCCAAGGGCAGAGCGCGAAGCTGGTACTGCCAATGTCCTTCATCAGCTTCCTGTTATTGAGCGACTTTTCTAGTGCAGATATTTCATGGCCTCAGCCAGGTCATCAATGACTGCACAAATAATGAAATTACATTTGCATCTGCACTTGATCTTACTAAATGTCACATATACGAATAAAACATTGGCTTGCCGATGGTATAATGTGCATTGCTCTCTGTAGCAGCCTCGTTGAGCGTGAAATTTTCAACGAGATTCAAGGCAGGACGCATTCTCTTTTGAGCTAAAATTGGACAAAGAATGGAACTGACCAACGGCAAAAAAAAAATTTCCGTAAAAAATCCTATATATAAAACTAGCTAGATAATCACCTGCCAACTAGAGTTGGCAGGTGATTATCTAGCACATCAGATGTAAGGTCAACATTAACAATGCAATGGTGGCCAAATTATGGAAGGGAAAAAGGAAGCAGATGAAAAAAATTAGTTGAGATGAGAAGATTTAGTGGAACACAGTGAATTAAGGTTGACATGAGATTTCTGCATTCTCTAAATTATTCATCTGTTGTCTTCAGAAATGCTTCCAGTGGGCAGTTATTCGTTTGAACCATGTCATATTGTTCCAAATGATTTTGATGGCCATTGTCAATAGTTTTTGGAGGGTGAGGGGTCCAATAAGACAGAGAGCTAGCATTAAAGATCATAACTTAATATCTCGATAAGGTACTGAATCATCCTTTCATCCCTCTGGAGTTGATGAGTACCTCTTTGTGGGACATTAACATGAGCTATTCCTTGGAAAGTGCCAACAATGATAGGCATTCATAATTGCCATTGACCTGGTGCCACTGCCGCAGGCTCTTTTAAACAAAGACATTTCATTTTTAATATTTACGAGATGGTTACCCCTCCGATTGCCTTTTTTTCTCAATTACTGTATTTTACAGTATTGAACTGATACAATGTGTTTTTCTGTTCACTAAAAGAAAGGCCATGATCATCATGAACGTCGTCAGTCGGATGTCACAAGTCCTCCAACATGATAATGTCAGATTAGACATGAGCCTGATAACATCATGCATAGTACTGGCTTCCCTTGACTTTAGAAATGGATGAGTTCTGGAAAAAACACGAGTCAAACAAAATTTCGTGATCAGAAAATATTTTCCCATTATATTCAACACAAAAAATTAGGGATGAGTTTCAGACAATCATTCCACCCCACTCCTAACCAAAAATTGTTCACATATTGACAAATCAGAAATAATAAAAAAGTACATAAATGTTAAGAAGATTGAATAACTAATTTAAGACGAATAATTAATTCTAGATTTCAAGCTTTCGCGACTGCAAGGATCCATACTTTTAAGGGAACTCACCAAACGATCTGCATGTTGGAATGCCTAGAAAGGCGATGTGAGGCGTTACTGGTGAGCTGTAGGGATATACTGTGACAGTGTCGCGGATGGATGACGCATCCTCCTGGGTGCTTCTTCTTTGATGCTTTCATGGCGTGTGCCGTGTAAAATTTCGTTAACATGGAAATTCGATTTCGTAAATAGAAAAATGTCCATCATTTGTCAATTGCATGAACGCGAAATTCTGTAATCCGAACGTCTGTAAATCTATGGATATCTGTAGAGCCAACATCTGGAATACTCAGAATTTAATTGTTTCATCAGTTGGAGGCACTATCTACTTCAACACCGTAGGAAAAATGTCACTGCTGTATTAAGGTGATGAATTTGCAATGATTATTTGACGGTGGTACCATGGATCCAGGTTGGTGCAAGTGCACAGAGAAATATACAATTGTTAATGGCATTACCTGAACAGGATCAGGAAAATAATTTATCACAACAAGGCTGGGA
This sequence comes from Petromyzon marinus, assembly GCF_048934315.1. Lineage (NCBI taxonomy): Eukaryota > Metazoa > Chordata > Hyperoartia > Petromyzontiformes > Petromyzontidae > Petromyzon > Petromyzon marinus. The sequence goes on from NW_027423213.1 coordinate 1,032,420, forward strand.
GAGGGTTTTTCAATGCCAAGTGAGTGGTCGAATGTTGCTTTTTCATCATAATTCACGTTGCTGGTGAGTATGGATTGGAGAATGCAGAAGGAATATATGTGAGAGGATAGAAGATGTGTTGACTATAAGCAGTGACATTGTATTTGTGTAGGGGACTGTAAAGAGAAAGTGCTAGAGCGTACACGTTGAGATAATTAGAAACAGGTGGCCGGAAGGTACTGTATTGATGATAATAAATTATCCAATAAACAATACACTTGCCACAGTGGAGTGGGGGCACTGTCTGATAGGGGCGGGGCCAAGGGGGTATATTAGGGGAGCGAGGCCCGCGATCTCCGCACTTGCCCGGGGATGCACAAAGAACAAGGTGGACGAGATTGGGACAAACTAATTGTGGAGCGATAAGGTGGAAACCATCAGGGCTGACTGATAGCCATAGTAATAACGCTCTAAGTTGTAAATGTGTAGTGAGTTCAACTGAGTCGCAGATGTAGACTTGGAGGCAACACATTTATTTAACTCCAACACACAGGGTAACTTCCCCTTAGAATAACAACCTATGGTGGTGACCACCAGGCTAACTACACTAATTACAACGTAACTAGCTACTGCAGACCGAGACCAACAGCTCGGGTCCAGGTACACGTGTTGGAGACTCGTTGAACGGAGAACGTAGATCATAGAACGTAGACCGTCGACGAATGTTTCTTCCAGGATGAAAAAAACAACAACAACAACAACAACCCTGGTCCCTCTCGGGACCCGGCTTATATTCTCTGCGGCATGGCTGGCTCCACCCTTGGTCACGACCACCTTACAGAATCCTAGAGCAGGATCAGGATCCCAACCACGTGACCCCCCCTAGCCCTCACTTAGGGCCCCTTTGTCAACTCCCCCTTCAATAAAAGAACAAAACAAACAACCCGTTAGTGTGCATCAACAAATAAATACTTCAACCCATCTATACAATATATACAATATATACAAAAACCGAAGAGTCTTTGATCGAGTCCTTGTGGCCAGGCTCCCAGGAGAGGTGGGCGTACTCTCCTCGGGGGTCCCAGGGGGAATTTCAAAATGTCCCATCGAGCAAAGAGCAGTCGGCCGGGCAGACGAGCCTTCCGCTCCCGAAGCTTGTGAAGACGGCGCAGGTGGCGGCTTGGGGGATGTTAAAACGTGCGGCATCTGAGGATGGGATCACATGACTCCCCTGAGAACCAACCTCAGTGGGTACACACCTCAGCTCGCCAGACACATCTGACACTTGGCCCCTGTGTAGTGTAGATGGGATGAATTCACGCAGCGTGATGAAAGGCTTGAGGCGAGAGGGATGTACAAACCAACTCCGCCGACCCAAGCAAATTTTTTTCACACTGGAGCCAAACGACCCAAATCACGCCAAACGGCACCCTCCAGGGTTTAAACAATTTCAGTGAAGTACCCACCAGTATGTGGGGACAGTGCAGCCAGGCTCTGTCGCCTGAAGGCCACTCATGTCCGGAAAGATGGAGACCCCTCATTTGACAATTGGCACGAATTGGAATTCTCTCTGGAAGCCTCGCGTGCTTCTGAAAGCCTCTGATGGGTAAAGCGCATGGACTCCGAAATTTTAGATTTAGCCTTGTTTGGCTCGGCTCATAATTGGACATCAATCTTGGGGTCGTGTTCTCTTCCATACATTTAAAAAATGGTGAGAAGCCGGTGGATGGGTGAGGGGCCATTCTATAGGCAGCCAGGACCCCGGTAACATGCAAGTCCCAGTCAAGCTGGGACTCACTGACCTGATGGCTCAACATGGAGGTCAGAGTCCTCTGCAGCCGCTCCACCATTCCATCCATCTGGGGGTGGTATGGTGACGTGCGTATTTTCTTTGTTCCCAACAAGTCGTACACCTCCCGCAGCAATTTTGAAGAAAATTCCTTGCCCTGATCGGTCAGAAGATGCTCAGGGCCCCCCTTGTCCATCACATAGCAATCAAGGAATGCCTCGGTGATGGCCAAATCCGATTGGTTGGGCGGCGGCCAAGCCATCGGCTAAAATATTCGACGCCCACCAGTAAATACTTATTGCCACGAGGGGTGGTAGGAAATGGACCAAGGATAACAAGAGCGACCAGCTCATTTATGCGGGAAACCTGAATGGATTGCAATGGTGGACAGCAGAGTTTGGACGGGGGTTTCCGCCGTGAACACTGCACACACCCCTTGAATACAATAGCGACATCTTCCACCATGCCAGGCCAGAAGAAGTCGAGCTTAAGTGTGGCTAGCATCTTATGCACCCCAAGGTGCAACAGTCGCTCATGCACAGCCCAGATGACTTTACTCCGTAGGGCAGTAGGCACGACAATGTTGTAACGTGTCAATCCTCCATTCCAATGCATGAGCAATCTGCCTCTGAGGATGACAGAGGCTACACCCCGTCGATTCCCACCCCCGTCCACCTCCTTGACACGGCGTTGTAACTTGAACAGGGAAGCGTCTTCCACCTGAAGGCGTCCGAAGTCTGCATGGTTCATGCCAATAACGGCGTCATGCGCCACAGGACCGTCGGCTTTCCTCAGAGATGTCAACCTCAGCCAATGCCAGAAGGGGACGAGGCGAGTCTTCAGCAGGTGCCTTACAGCGCCCCGGCCCGAGAAACACGTTCACCCGTCGCTCGTTGGTAATCGCGAAAGGGCATCCGCGTTCGTGTGTTGGGTACCTTTACAAAAGGAAACTGTAATGGAATAGTCCTGGTGGACTTCCAACCAACATGAAAATTGGTCAGATGGTTGCTCAATATGCAGCACGTACTGTAGCGCTGCATGGTCAGAGAGCATCTCAAAGCGTCTGCCATAAAGATAGGCGCGATACTGTTGCACAAAAAAAAACAGTTGCCAAAAGTTCCGCCGGAGACATCACTCTGCTGCCATATGCTACAACACTTTCCATGCCATAACGACTTGAGACAGAACAGCGCCAATTCCGGTGTTGCTAGCATACGTATCAAGGATGAACGGCAAGGAAAAGTCGGGGTAGTGGAGGAGAGGGGCGTTCACCAAGCCATCCCAGAGCACAACAAATGTGGCCTCCTCCTACTGCCCCCAATGGAACTTCTGACCTTTTGCCGTCAGGGTGTGGAGAGGTTTGGCGATCGTGGCAAACCCGGTGACAAAATGGTGGTAATAGGATGCAAATCCAATGAAACTCCGCACCTCCTTCCCCACCGACGTGGGGGTCAGCCAAGTATGGACACATGTGGTTTTGTTCAGGTCCATCGCTATCCCTGATTTACTGACTATGTGGCCAAGATACCGAACCCATTTTTAGAGCAGGTTGACACTTCTGCAGTTTAAATTTGAGATTCGCCGCAGGCATGTTAAGAAAGACAGCACGTAACCATTCCAGATGTTTTTTAAACGTACGGCTAAAAACGATAACATCGTCCAGATATATTAGGCATGAGTCCCACTGAAGGCCTGCCAGAACTAGTTGCGTCAATCGCTGGAACGTAGCCGAGTGGAGTGAAGACCCATTGTAAGCTGATTTAATTCAAATAAGCCTTGTGATGTGCGAAAAGCTGTCTTCGGTTTAGAGGATTCATCCAAGGGCAACTGCGAAAATCAAGATAGGTCAAGAGTCGAAAAATAATATGCCCCTGCGAGAGCGTCCAAGGAATCGTCCATCCGAGGAAGAGGGTACGGGTCAGCTACAGAGATCTTATTAAGCTTACAGAAGTCAACACAGAAGTGCAAACTACCATCCTGCCTTTTTAACAAGAGCAATCGGGGCTCCCCACGGGCTGGTGGATGGTGAGATAATATCGGCGGCCAACGTTTCATCAACTACCAGCTGTACGTGTTCTTTTTCCATAGGGCTCAGCCGGTAGGGGTTCTGCTGGATGGGAGCGGCGTCGCCCATATCGATGTGGTGACTCTGGGACTCGAACAATTCCGAATTTTCGGAACAAAGCGTATCCATCCACTTTTCATCAGAAACCTGTTGCGGCTTCGTATTCAACGTGACCCCCTACACCGCCAATGATGTTTCCCTCGTGAAGCATGGACGACACGTAAGCTAGCACAGTGCCCTCCTGAATGACAAACATGTCTAACCCTGCATTCAGGACTTGAATGAGCGGTTCCTGGTAATTGGCTATGATAGTTTGGGCCCCCACCAACGGCAAACCACAAATGTCTTTGTTTGAGGATCCTAGAAGAATTCCCCCCTCAGTCGCCTCCTGGTCTAGCGGCTTGCGCAATCGTAAAGGAACCAACATTTGCGTGCTGGGGGGAATCTTTACGGTCTTACTCGCAAGCGCTTGTACAGTAGCGTTGGCAAAGAACAATCGAGTGGGAGAAGGCAAAAGGCCATTCGATGGCCCAATGGTAACTCAAGGGAAACTTGATCGATCAAAATTTTCAGGGGCATCTGCCTCAAGAAGTCAGTCCTGAGCAAGCAAGGAACAGCAAGGGACGTTGATACAAGAACTGGCCTCATCAATTTAATATCTCCAATACACACCTCCGCTGTTATTTTCCCAGTGAGGCCCAATGAGCAGCCATTTGCATAAAAGGGGACAGAATGATAAAAATCAACTTGGAAATGATAGTCGCGGATGCACCAGTATCGACGAACATTCTGATTTCAACCCCCTCTATCAATCCGATAACAGCGGATGAACCTGCGGTCACAGCAATCGCTCTATGGACCAACTCCAATCACCGACCCGGTCGGAGCAGCCAGTCAGCCTGAGCAATATCTGAACCCTCATGCACCGACACACGACGGGAATGAAAACCGACCGAACGTGATGAGTGAGGTGGATTCAGGGGGTGCAGTGGAGTGGTGGACAGTCAGGTGGATGACTGTGGTGCCCGCTCTCAGAATGAGGAGAGGTATCTTGCCATCGAAGTTGTTCATCCTGTCACACCATGCCATCCCCCCCCCGCCAGCCTCCGCCTTGGGTTGAAGCACAGGCTTGGATGGGCTCCACATCTTCGGGTGTATCTCGCATCTCACTAGGCACAGTATACGCCGCCAACCCCTCATGTCGTTGCAAGAGCAGGTGCGCCTGGATGCATCTTGCAACTTTGAGAGAAGACAAGTCGTCTTTGTCGACGGATGGCAGGACGATGTCGAGGTTGTTGTATACGTGGGTTATGAAAATATTATGAAAATAATAATATTAAATGAAGTTTGAAATTTGCATAATTTATCCGCAATTATGTTAATTTGGGTAATCATGCATATAAATTATGCTAATTCGTATTAATTTATGCGAGTGGGTGTGGTTATGGTAATGACAGCCTTGATGATAATCAGGCCCTGCCTCGTTGACGAGGGTCAGTTATCAATCGGGATAATACAATTAATCGTATGCAGTTATGCTAGTATGATGCGAGTATGCCAGAGTCAACTCGGCTTCATTGTTAACTTCGTATTATCGATCAGTATAATACAATTATTCTTGCTTTAACATTTACTGAGTATGGATTAGAGTGTTTATGTAAGGTCACCAAGTTCATATCTCAACGCAGAACCAGTTCTAATGCAAAGATTTCAGGAAAGAATCACACAATCACTTCTGCGTTAATCAATTTTATTTTCTAACTAAACTTTAATTCTAATATAATATGCGAACTCTCGATCTTAGAATTTCAACACAGTATCATCACAGTAACCATCACGACTGCGTTGTTTCACTTTGACAACAGCACCTGTGGTTAATTCCGCTGCATAACGCGAGCTCAGTTGGTGAGAGAGAGAGAGAGTCGTTAAACATCTAAACAAAACAAACCTTGATACTCTATTATGAAAGATTATACTGGAATTTGCACACACAGTACGGCGTTCATTCAGAGATCATAAGAAACCCTTATCACGTTGTTAGCACATTGGGTCATGGAACAGTTGAGTATTCTGTAGAGTACGCGGCAATCATTAACAAAGGTGCTTAAAGATTATATGACGAAATTCATACGAAAAGGTGATCAAAACAGTGATTATTCCCAAAGGCACAAATATATCAATAGATCCATCGGCAAGATCAGATGATTACAGAAATGGCTTGGATTGAGGTTGTGTGGTGGGATGCATGCTGTCTCACGGGAGATTATTTAATTCGTGGACGGAATTGTATAAGGAAACCGGTTTAATACGATTTCTCCCCGTGAGCGAAGCTCCATGGCGAAGGTGTCAGGAATTAATTCGGATTGATGGATCTGTTGGTAATTTATGCGATTAGAAGTACAATCCAAGACAAAATAGTTAAGATGGAAAAATTATTACTATACTTATAAACGACGGATGGTTATCACTCGGTCTGTCACGATACCTTCACGCCCACTGATGGTTCCCGTCTTGAGAATTAGGCCTTTGTCAATGACTCGTGTGTTTTTAGTGATATGGATGGTGTACAGTAGGCCAGTGTTCGGAACGAATTCTTTGCGTCAAGCAGACGCCAGACTGGTCGTGTGGTGGGGGGCAGAGTACATCATACGTATCGTTTATTTCTTCTTTCACGGCAGTCGGTTCGGGTTCGGCTGACGTAGGTTGACGAGTTGACACGTTATTGTAGTTGCGATGGTCGTCGGTAGATTGCTGGCTGCTGGCACGGTGGTGTCGTTGGCGTGGTGACCACTGGTTGCACTATCGGGCGCTGGCGATACGCGTTCGTTGCGATGCTACTATTGATGGTGCGACTCGCACCGTGTAGCCCCGTCACTAAACAGTGAGTCCCGCCATTCTGGCGGGCGGTAGAGACTTCTTCTGCGTCGGTGGTGGTGGATCTTCTGTAGGGATGAGTTGAGCTGGTAAGCTGGTCTTGTCCGCTTGCCGATGAGCTGCTCTGCCAGCAACAACAGCGGCTGCTGTATGTGTATGCTCTGACTTTAACGTAGCTATTTCTGCAGCAGGTACAAGCTCTATTTCTGCAGCAGGTACAAGCTAATCACTCAGCTTTCTCAATGCTAAATTCTATGCTAATTCCATTGTCAAGATGTGTAGGCCTTAACTTAGCTATTTCAATGCTAAATTCTATGCTAATCCCTTTAACAATGGGTGCCTCTGCGGGTGTGTATGCTTTAACTTTTAACATAGCTATTTCTGTGACCAGTCACAAGCTAATCATTCAGCCATTTCAATGCTAAATTATATGCTAATTCCTTTGTCAAGGCGCTTTGTTCCTCTCACACAGCTTAAAGGCCGTATCTGAACGTGGCTCTTTCACTCCAGCGCTGTCCTACCAGACAGTCTCGCCCCCCTTCACCTGATGAAGGCCGCTTGTGTTGTGGCCAAAACGTCGTGAGAATATTATTGTGTTATTTTATTTTATCAATTTATTATTTTATTATCATTCTACGTGACTTTACCGAAAGAACCAAAGAAGATGAATCATTGCAGTCACGAAAGCTTTAAATCGAAAAATTTATATTGGTGTTGTGAAAATTGATGCAAAATAATAAAAAAATGGCAATTGTAATTTACATAATTAATCCGAAATTATGTTAATGTGTGCAATTATGCACATAATTTATGCTAAATCGGTAGATAATCATCTTAATTTATGCAAGTGGGTGTGGTTATGTTAATGATGGCCTTTATGATAATTAGGTCCCGGTTCGTTGTTTAGGGTTGTGTCATCAACGGAATTAATACAATTATTCTTATGCAGTTACGCTAGTGTGATGCTAGTACGCTAGATTGGTCAATTCGGCTTCATTGTTTATCTTCGTATTGTCGATCAGTATAATACATTTATTCTCGCTTTAATGTTTACTGAGTGTGTATTAGAGTGTTTATGTAATAGGTCACCAAGTTCATATCTCAATCGCAGAACCAGTCTTATGCAGCAATTTGGAAAGAAATCACACAACTACTTCTGCGTTAATCAATTTTATTTTCTAACTAAACATTAACTTTATAATTTATTAAACCATGCAAATGCTATGCTAAACAAAAGATTACACATTATAATATGAACGATTATTATGCTTGAAATCGTCAGCACAGTATCACAGGCGATTGATTAACATGCAACGATATTCATATAAAAACACGATAAAAACAGTGATTATTTCCAAAGGCATAAATGTAACAACAGATCCACCGGACAGATTATAGGATTACCGAAATGGCTTAGAGTGAAGGTGTGTGGTGGGACGTGCTAACTTACGGGAGATTAATTAATTCGTGAACAAGATCAGTGTAATAATTCAGTGGGTTCACATGACATTGACTTCTCCAAGACGGAGGTTCTTTGCCAGCCAACCGGCTACCATGAGAGATTCGTTCATGAGGCCATCCACATATACAAGCACAGAGACAATTTCATGCGAGAAGATGGATTCTGGTTTAGCAACCATTGGAAAGATGTTTTAAACCATTTCGGTTCTAAATTAATTGTATTTTACGGTGACCGTCAGACCGCAGCTCTTTCGCTGGCATTGTGACTGTTTCTCTCACCCCCTCTTCCCTTCCGAGCATGGAATGACTCGTCTGCCTGAATGTAGCTGTCCGTGGTGCTGGTGTTGAGGGGAAGAAAAAACCGCCACTTTTCACCATATAACATTGATATATAACGACGTATTGTTAGTTGCTCAGCTGATTGGAGAGTATATAGAGTTTATTGATAACATTGAGGAGCTTATATTTTAGTTTTTTATTGGTTTACTATATGGTATTCATTATTTAGTGTAATGTATAACCAGTTACTGTATGATTAATAGCTCAGCTTATTGAAGAATATATTAAGTACATTTATTATATTGATGTGAAATGGACTTAGTTTTTTCACATCGGTTTACTTTATGATAGTTGGTTAGTTGGAGGCCTTTATCGTCCATATACTAAATGCCTCTGTTGATATGTAAACTTTGACTTTAACACAGCTATTTCTGTCACAAGCTAATTCCTCTGCTATTTCAATGCTAAATTCTCCTGCTCTGATATGTAAACTCCTTTGTCAAGGCTCTTCACGCCTCTCACCGAGCTTAAAAGACGCTATTATTTACTTTATGATAGTTCATAGTTGGAGGCCTTTAGCGCCCATATACTAAATGCCTCTGTGGATATGTAAACTTTGACTTTAACACAGCTATTTCTGTCACAAGCTAATCCCTCAGCTTTTTCAATGCTAAATTCTCCTGCTTTGATATGTAAACTCCTTTGTCAAGGCTCTTCACGCCTCTCACCGAGCTTAAAAGACACTGCGAATCTTAGCAGCGTTAATTGAAGCTCTGTCGTTCCGACAGTTCTGTTCTTTCACCTGAAGGCTACTTGTGTTGCGGCCGAAACGTCGTTAGAATTTTATTGTCTTATTTTATTTCATTATTTTATTCTCATTCTACATGACTTTACCGAAAGAACCAAAGAAGAGGGTGCCATCTGTTGACCAGGAGAGATAATTACGGGTATGGGTGCGTTATGTAACATCCAACCATAACGGGGGGCGTAACTGCACTAAAGGTCAGAGGCGGGGATCAGTCGGGAAGCTCATAAGAAACCTGCTCGAAGGTTCTAGAAGGGGGCGTGGCTGGAGGCGGGGCTTGGCCATGACGAGGAGTATATGATCCCGGGGTACCAAATAATACCAAATGGCCGAGACAAATAAATATTTTATTTCTGGGACACTATTTTTTCCAGGGGTGTAACTTAACTACCCATCAATCTGAAATCAGTGCTCCTCCATGATGTTGAAACGCAGCGAGGACGATTGCGCCGAAACCCTGAACGCTCGTACGCACTGTAGTGCTTCGTGTACAGCTCGTCGAGATAAGTCGATTCCCGCATCGCCGACCATCAACAGACTAAAAATGATTTTTAAAGTGAGTTTTGGGGGTTTTTATGTTGTTGTTGTTTCCTATCTACGTGACTTTACCGAAAGATTCAAAAAAATTTGAAGACTAAAAATGACTGCATCACGGACATTATTCGAGAGCCGAGGTACTATGGTACCCCGGGGTACCGCCATAAGGTTCATATAAGCGGACGTGACCGGAGGTTCGGGGCTGTGGTGGGGGTCTGAGTCCTGGCTGCCGTCACTGTCTTCGCCGCCATCTCTTCTTCATCGCCCGGCCGCATGGCCGATCTGCTGTACGTCTCCCATCGTCATCGTCGCTGTATCAGTCAGCCAGCTGTGTAGTTTAGACGCCAGCGATGGGGCCGTATGAGTGGGTCAGCCATGCGTAGCCCAGTGTGTATACGTCGCTCAGTGATTGTGCCTGTCAAGTGTGAGGAATAAACAAGGAGCCCTCTACACGTCGCTCCCTGCAGCAGTGTGGCCGTTAGCATTGCGCTGTGCTACAAACCCGGTAACCCGAGTTCAATCCTCGCTCACGGCTAACACCACCAGTGACGATGTGAACCGATCCTGTGCCTCCCCTAGGTCGACTCAGCCTCAAACGAGTACCTTGTGCGGTGTGTAAAAACATCGCCGATGGGGAGACAAAGGCGGCCGGGCGTGGTGCTGCCCACCCACTCCCTCGTGTGCCACAGTGCCGGCCTTCATTGGTGCTGCTACTCGCTAAGAGCACTTGCCCCAACAGTCTAAGACTATACGGGGTATATTTTTTGTGAGTCGGTGTTTGTCTGAGTGTGTGAGTGAGTGTGTGAGAGTGTTTGTCTGAGTGTGTGTTTGAGAGTGTGAGTGTGTGTGAGTGAAACTGAGTGTGTGAGAGTGAGAGTGTGTGTGACGATTATCTGAACCAGTCCAGGGCCTCCCCTAGGTCGACTCAGCCTCAAATGAGAACCTGGTGCAGGGTGTAGTGAACATCGCCACTGGGGAGACAAAGGCGGTCGGGCGTGTTGGTGCTGGGCACCCACCCCCTCGTGTGCCACAGTGGCGGCCCTCATAGGCACTGCTCGCTAGCAGCACTTGCCCCTAGTCTGTTACAGGCTATAGGGAGATATTTGTCTTTGCAGAGTCTACGTGAGTCTAACTCTAAGTGTGTATCTATTAATACACAGACACAAAGGCTCCCCACATGTTATACACACGCTCACTCGCTCACACACTCACATACTCACTCACACACTCAAACACTCACTCACACGCTCACTCGCCCACACACTCACATACTCACTCACTTGGTCAGAGACATACATTCACATACTCAATCACACTCACACACTCATCTCACTCAATTACTCACACATTCACCCACTCACACACTCACCCACACACTCACACACTCACCCACAGATTAACACACACACACATTAACTCACACAAAGTGACTTAGTCACACATTCATTCACACACTCATTCACCAAACAACAACCGCCATTCGCCACTAAGTGGCGGTGATGTCACCACGACGCTTGTGCGAGGCTATGTGCACGTTGAGGTCACGTGAAGTGTTGAAAGCCTGCTGGCAGGAGGTCACGGGGCAGACCCAGGTGCCACGGGTCGAATGACTGAGATGAGTGGCCGATGCACCATCTGTGCCCCCTACTGTGCCAACTTGCTGTGCTTTAGCCACCCGGCGTTCTGCTCATTGTTGTGAGCGTCGCTCCTCCCCCTCTCCGTTGTTGTTGGAGGGCGACTGCCTCCAACTGCCCAGTAGAGTCCTTCAAGAGCCTCCTCCACAGAGGCTGATAATGACACCGCTGGTACCAGTCATCGGCAAGTCCACTCAGCTCCTCATCCTCCTGTACCATCTCTTCTCCACGTTTCACAAGCATAGAGAAGTGAGGGAATGACTGTGGCCGAGAAGACCTCAAAATTCGTTCAGAGCGACAGACCAAGTAGCTTCCACACAGCATTATGCAACCGATGAAAAGATAATGCCATACAACTGATTCAGAGCGAGACCTCTGCTGGTTAACCGAAGCCAATCATGAATACACTGCCCAGGTATGGGAAACTCCCCACAACTTCCCCATCACCAATTGGGAGTGTTCGATGGTACAAAATACCCAGGCAGGAGCTTAGTTTTGGTGGGGCTGATGATAAGGCTCCACCTCTTAGCAGGAAAGCTCAAGGTTCAGCAGCAGCACCTCCAACTCCTCCTCTGAGCAAGCAGCAATTACCAGATCGGCAAATGTAACATGGTTGAGCAATAGGGAGAAATCCCTTGACCACACCTGGGCATTGATCTGCCTCTAATTGTAGCTGTAGCAGATAGAAGGCTTCAGGAAGTACGTGGTAAAAATAGATGTAAATTAATGTGGGAGCCAGAGGACATGCCTGTCGCACCCGAAGGTGTAGAGGGAATGGCTCCGACTCCCGGCCATGCAGTTTTACCCAGGCGGCAAATAATATGAAATCCTGCAGTCACAAACGCTGTAAGTGAAAATAAGTAATGTAATAATAGGAAGGTGATATTTTAAAAAAATTGTGTATTTGAACGTGAGTTCACACAATAACAAAGAAGATATTTTAACGTGAGTTGACACAAGAATGAATATGAAAGCAATGGGCAAGTTATGAGGAAAACATATTAGGTGTACGATTTGTATGGTGTGTATGGCATTGTGACAAATGCAACATTTATGAAAATGTTTTTAGCTACGTGATGTAACAGGTGAGCTGCCAGACCATTGAAAATCACCCCCTGCCCCGCAACCCTCCGCATTCCCCCTGCCACCCCTCCCCCACGAGCCCCAACATCGATTCCCTACACAACATTCATAAATACAGTTACACATCATCGGAATCACCACGCTCATCAGAATCTCGGAGCCGCGTTCACCCTTGGCTTCGTGTGGGGTTCACAGAGAGAAAGCTCCCCGCTCATTGTCGTCTCAGTCAGGCTCAGAGTCGGTGCCGGTGACAGGAGCTCTTGAGGTGAAATGCACCGGGCTGCTGTGCGAGTCGTGCGTGGGGCAGCTCCATCTGTTGCAGCGCCAGCGTCGCCTCTCCGCTTAAATCTACAAACGCAGGCCTTCTCTGGGAGTCCATTTGCTCCTCAGCTCCTGCTTCCCCTCCTCACTGAAGTCATTGCACTCCACCCTGCAGCACAGAGAGAGGCTCACGCTGACACGGGTTCACACGGAGACTCGGGCAGCTCCGCACCGTTCGAGACCCATGCAGCCCACAACAACCACTCTGGATTAAGGTCTCCTCATGCTATTAGAGCTGCTTCACCATACTTTACCACGCGGGTCAGTGCAGGTCTGTGATGGCAGAGACTGCAGATCTAGGATCGTAGAATAGTTCAAGGGTGGATTGTGCTGCACACTGCAGTCTGTTGCCCGCAACTTAGCTCTGCTGCCTATAACGCCTGTGGTTATGTGCGGTGGTTTATCTGATGACGGTTGCTTGTGTTGCAATCGAAACGTTTATTATATTATTATTTGATTTTATTTTCTACGTGACTTTACCGAAAGAACCAAAGAGAATATTAAATGGACTGGAATACACTCCACTACCCACCCCACACTTCTGGCAATGGCTCTCATAGCACACAAACATGCTATCAAGGTCTATTGCCCAAAACGTTGTCTTTTCAATGTTTTATTCTGCTAAGGCAACAGTGTTAATGACGAATCAAAGTTGTTTTGTCTGTAGCAACAATCAGAGCGCGTATGAGACACGAGCAGCATAACTTACCTGAGCTCCCTCAATGCTTTGTTGGTGATTATGATGTCATGGAGAGCTGGGATCGATTTGTCCTTCAGTGAGCAGCCTATCAGACTACAGGGAAAGAAGAGGAACTGAGTGGGGTGAAACTGGAAAATAAAGCGTGTACACACCCACAAGAAATGGAGAGCAACTCAACATCTTTTAGTACAATAAGGGTGGAAATCTCGTATAATCAGCTAAACAGAGGGAGGGAGTAATCATTTCGTACCAAGGAACGCAACCCTATTTGTCTATTAATTGTTTAATGCGGCTGTCCAAAACGGCATTTTACAGGAACGTAACCCACCGCATTTGGCGAGGTCTGCCTCTGCAATATATTGTATTAAGCATCACGCTGGTCTATGAAAGGCCACTAGATACAGGCAGAGGAGCCAGAATCTAAATCTGAATATTTATTAATAGAAAATCCGAAAATCTATAAAGCTCTTTTCACAGATGTCCACGCTAGCCATCACAAGGCAAAGGCTGGTTTAAACTGTATATTGGGCAAGGTTAAAATAATGTTTAAATGTATAGGGCTGGCGTATAAGAGCCATTGGTGACTTTATGTCTTTAATAACGGTCAGGTTGTGGTGTTATCTAATGTAAAGTTTGGGTGGGCAATTAATGCCAAGATTGCAGCCATTCATGATATTACATTCTTAATTGTAATCCATGACGTTAAACACAGACGACCATCGATTATATGCAAAGAGTGCCTATCTGGCTTCCAACATCCAGTGAAACCGGTAAAACCACTCAAAAGGCTGTACCAGTCCGGCGATCGGCGCCATGTGCGTGACAAAACAAGTAGCTATCCTTTATTTCAGTGTCAAATAATATATACAGTACATCACACGCTACATACAACTTAAACAATGAAAATACTGCACGCATATACTTTTTTCATGACTAATAACTAGTCATAGAAACAGTAAATATACAGTGCGATTTGGCGAAAATTGCGTGCAATTCGGCGTTTGCCAGAGCACTGATCTGAAGGCTGCATCAGTCTGACGATTGTCAAACACAAGATGTTGTTGTCAAACACAAGTTGTGGTTGTCAAACACAAGTTGTGGTTGTCAAACACAGGTTGTTGTCAAACAGAAGTCGTTGTCCTCAAACACAAGTCCTTGTCAAACACAAGTTGTTGTCAAACACAAGTCGTTGTTGTCAAACACAAGTTGTCAAACACAAGTCATTGTTGTCAAACACAAGTTGTTGTCAAACACAAGTTGTGGTTGTCAAACACAGGTTGTTGTCAAACAGAAGTCGTTGTCCTCAAACACAAGTCCTTGTCAAACACAAGTAGTTGTCAAACACAAGTCGTTGTTGTCAAACACAAGTCGTTGTTGTCAAACACAAGTTGTTGAACACGAGCGTCGTACGCACATCACTGCATGCAGAGTCATCGATATTGGAGTGGTGAGTGCGGTACAGTAAATGGTAACTTTTTACAGCAGGATATTTATTTAGTTTATTTGTATATTTATTTAAGCGATTTTCATATCGTAAGCTATTTAAAATATTAAATATATACAGAGCACCTATAAACATAATCGTATTCAAGAACCTGCAAAAATAAGTTGTTTTAAATAATGACGCAATTATCTGGTGTTATTGAAAATCCAGCACCCCCTTCCTCCCGATGCTGCTTGATAATCGATGATCTACTGTATTAACATAATATAGTTTGAAACAATATTATTGGCTAGAGTCGGTAGTGACAATTGTAATTGTATTATTATTTAAGTGGTTAGAAGCGTTGTCATAAGTGTGGTTAATAACTTAATTGATGAGTGCATAAAAAAGAAAGTTATAATAGATGTTAAAACACAACATTATGCTACTAGCTTCTTTGCCCATCCTAGGACGGAAGCTGTAATATTTATGAACAAAAATGAGCAGAGTATAATTGTATATTGTGTTAATTGAATGGCAGTGAATAGTGCACAAAAGTATGCCATAAAACACATTCCTGCGGAGGGAGCTGGTAGGAACGTTGGCTTGCTCGGTCAATGGCCAGGGTCAACGGCGTCGTGGTGTATTCCGCAAATATGCCCGACTGTGAGGGCGGGCACAAGCCGACATGAGTAGGTTAAACGTTGAGTTTTATAAGGGCACCACGGGGTGACCCCCTCCCCGCCCAGCCCCACCCTCCCTCCCTCCCTCCCCAGCCCCACCCTCCCTCCCTCTTGTTTTCTTTAACGATCAGAAGAAACAGAAAGATGCTCGGTCTTTCGGCACTTTGCTTCGTTCATCATGTCGTCTTTTTTGTCTTTTTTGTTTACTTATGTGCCCCTTTTTTAAATAAAAGATATAACAGGGATTTACCGTGTAACATTAATCCCATTGTATGCTACTGTGTTCATAAACACCAGCAAAACAAAAATTCAGCCTTAAAACCCCATCACCAGATCCCCTGCATTCGTCACATTACGCAAAGCGCCCTCGGTAGCCCAATGCATCGAGAAAGATGCGACACCCCCCGTCAACTGAGCGTACCGAAATTCCAGCCAAATTCTGGCAGAAACCAGGGCCTTGAAGATGCGGCAGTGGCTCGGGAAACCGCTTCCTTCAATTGCGCATTTCCTGGCCCTATAGATGGCCAGTTTGGCGTTGTTCATGATGAAGTTCGTCAACCCCTCGATATCCTTGGTACCCTCGTGCCCCCTATATCCAAACATAAGAATTGTGGGTGAGAAATGAAGATTGAATTTCAGTAGAATATTTCGTAACAGCTTATAGAGTGAGTCTAGGCTTTTGCAGCGTACGTATTGATACGCCACTCTTTCGAGCTCACCACAGAATCCGCATTCAGGATGTGTCTGTGAAAAGTGTCAGGAATGTGTTTCGTGGTCACAGTCCCATGGGCAATGCTCCAGCCAAGATCACCGTGGCGCTTGTATGATGGATTTGAGTAAAACAGCTCCCAATGAGGCCTCAAGCGATCACTGCAGGGCATCGTGTCCCTCCAAGCGTAGCCTTTACGTGACATTATTTGTTGGTGGAAATCGACCATTTGGGCCTACAGCTTTTTCCGGTCTACACCTGAGAAGCACCCCTCCTGGCCATTCCCCGATGTGTGCCCCCCGTGCTGCTGTGAGGAAGAGAGGTGAGTGTGCTCCCGTGCTGGGACGACATTCAGTTTTGGTGGCACTGGACCACCGCCGGCTGACTCGTCGCCAACACTCACAGCAGGCGCGCTTCCCACTGCTGTTGAGAAGGACCTTCATACCTCATTCACAAGTTTTGCAGCGAGTCTCACTGAGTGCATCTTGTTCATTGCAGTTATCTCGGTAAAGAGAAGCCACTGCCCCTCCATGCCTGGTTTCACTAAATCGCCCACCCTCGTGAGACGTGCGTCCACCATGCGTTTTTCCATGGCAGGGCCCACAAGAGAGGGTAGTGCCATGTTGGGGTTCTGTAACAGTGGCTCGTGAGCGAATTCTGATGCTGACTGGGGTGTATTCAGTCGAGCGGTGACAAGGGAACCCCAGGTATGTAGGATACTCCTGTAGAAGTGGGGAATCTGTGCGAGTGGAATACCTTCAATGTCCATAAAGAAGAGCTGCTTGCTGCACTGAAGGCCGAGGTCATTCAGAAAAAAAGATGCTGTGGAACACCACATGGGTGATGGGGCCGTGTAGAGAAAGCTCTGTATGGCTTGTAGACGAAAGGTAGAGAGTTGGCTCCGTACACACACCAGACCTTGCCCGCCCTCCCGCAGTGGCAAGGCCAAGATACCAGCAGCCACACGGTGCTTCCTCTGCGACCAGAAGAAGGCAGCTATCATTCTTTGAAGTTTTGCTATCAGGTATGCGGATGGAGTGAGGGAAAAGAAGCGGTGCTACAAGGTGGATGCAACCAACTGGTTCACCATCAGGGTTTCCCCTCTAAACGTGAGAGACTTGCACAGGTGCCCCCATGGCTCCAGTCGTTTCCTCACCTTCTCTTCCAGGAAATCCCAATTTTCCTGCAGTGGTTTTTCTCCTGGCCCCAGGAGTACGCCGAGATGGTGCAGACGCTCTTTGCTCCACGTTATTGTTTTGGCCAACTCAGGGAACCGCGCTTCGTCCCACTTCCCAACAAGCAGCCCACTGCACTTCTCACAGTTCATCCTGGAGGAGGCCGCACACGGGGAGGAAACCTCTTGGCACTCGTGCAGCCGTTCGATGTCGTCAAAACTCAGTAAGAAGAGAACGTCATCGTCATACGCTGTGAGGGTCACTGTCATACTGGGCTCCTTTAGAGTCAATCCGGTGAGTTGGCGTCGGAGTAAATGCAGAAAAGGCTCCACGACGAGGGTGTAGAGCTGTCCTGACATAGGACAGCCTTGAATGATACCTCTTCTGAAATCTATAGGAGCAATTAGTCCGCCATTAACTTTAACCAGACACTGGGCCATGTTGTACAGCAGACTAATCAATCCTATGAAGCGGGTCCCAAAACCAAACGCTTTCAGAGTGCCAAGAAGATACTGGTGATCAACCCTGTCAAAGGCTTTCTCTTGATCAAGGGAGAGAAAGGCAAGTGGAAAGTTCAAATGCTCCGACAGACTGATCAAATCTCTGACCAGGAAAATCCCATCATGGATGGTCCTCCCTGGAACAGTGTATGCCTGATCATCAGCAATAATCTTAGCCAACACCCTCTTAAGCCTTGCAGATGCAGCTTTCGCGAGAATCTTATAGTCCGTGCTCAGCACTGAGAGTGGACGCCAATTTTTAAGGTGTCTGAGGTCGCCCTTTTTCGGAATCAGTGTGAGCACGGCTCTCCTCCAGGACTGAGGCATCATGTTGGTCTCCACTGCTTCATCCAGCACAGCTTTGTAGTCTTTACGTATGGCGTGCCAAAAATGGTGATAAAACTCCCCTGTCAGCCCATCAATCCCTGGGGATTTGTTCCTGGCCAGGGCACTCACTGCCATGTCCAGGTCGCGTTGTTCGACCTCTTCTTCTAGAAGGTCCCTGTCTTCTTCACTCAAAGTAGGCAGGTCCTTCCAGATTTCATTCTGGGCCACTGTGGATATATGCTCTGGAGAGAAGAGATTTTCATAGCACTGTGCTATTGTTGTAGCTATCTGATTATTGTTTGAAACAAGGACCCCCTTGTCATCAAATAAATGCTCCATGGCTTTGCGTCTACCATTCTGCTTCCCCAATGAGAAGAAAAGTGTCGAGCTGGAGTCTATATCAAGGGTATCTTTAAAACGAGAGCGTTCAAATGCCCCTTTTGCCTTTTCTTTCTGCAACCCTTTTAGACATTCTAGGGTTTCCACATATTCCTGCAGCAGGCCTGGATCGTCCCCAATCTTCCGCCTTTGCTCTAAAATATGGACCCTGTTCTCCAGCTCACAAATTTATCGGTCAATATTTGTTGTGTTTCCCCAGGCGTACAACTGACACAGTTTTTTGATGTGTACTTTCCCTATGTTCCACCATTGTGCTAAGCTATTAAACCGATCTTTATTTCTCTGCCACTGTACCCAGAAGACCCCAAAAAGACCAGTGAAGGTGGGTGTCTTGCAAAAGGGCATTATTGAAATGCCAGTATGCCGATCCCCTTGGGACCCCTCGTATTTTCATTTCAAGTAGTATTAGGCGATGATCGGCCAGTGGTGCCGCCTGAATACTGGACGACACTTTACTATTTTCAAGGTCTTTTGAGATGTGACAGTGTTCTGTCAGCTCGGGTTCTCGTAAAGGTGAAACCTCGCTGCTTTGGATGTTGCGTCCGCCACACATCTACAAGACTGTACATGTGGACACATGCCGCAAGGTATTCAGGACACCGCTTTTACACAGCTCGGTGCCAGTGCGGTCGAGGACATCGAGTGTACAGTTGAAATCTCCTCCCAAAATCACAGTCGTCATTCGGGATGTTTTTGAGATGGTCCTGTAACTCATTGAAAAAAATAAGTTTTTCCGCATCATTGATGGGGGTATAGATGTTTATGAGGTGGACAGAAATGTCATCAAGTTTGATCGTTACGTCGAGGGCTCTTCCTGGTACCACCTCAACCTGGTTAACTATAGTGGGTGTAAACCCTGGTGCAAATAACGTTGCAACTCCTGAAGAATAATGAGTAAGGTGACTGAAAAACAAATCACCTTTCCATTCTGTTTCCCATTTATCATCCTCGCTGGTTGTAAGATGCGTCTCCTGCACAAAGAGCACTGATGCCTTGTGTTCTTTTGCGAGAAAACGCGCAAAGTGTCTCTTGAGTGGACCTCTACACCCATTTATATTAATTGCAGCTATCCGCAGCATTAAGTGTCCACGTAGTTATTTGCCTCAGGAAATACCTGATCCTCTTCCTTTCCTTCCCAGATGATGACTTTCCATGTCTCTTGAAATCCTGTTCAACATGGAATAGGGAGGCTATAATTGCCTCCACATTTCGCCACCTTGACAGAGCTGCAGTCACTCGTTCTTCTGAGCCATGGACTTCATCTAAAAAGGTCCATAGCTCTGACTGTGAGAATATTGGTGCCCCTTCAGTCAGCTCAGCAGATGTCAGGTTCACTGAACTCCCTGTGCTGAGGGTTTCTTCAAATTCCTCTTCTTGGCTTCCCCCCTGAGCCCCCAGGCTTTGAGGATTTTCAGTCGTCGTGGTATCCTTCGTCGATGCTTTATTGGGTGATGCCACTTGCCCCTCCACTGATTGGCCCTCCATCATCCTCGTCCTGGTCACCCCGCGTAGTTTGGGCAGTTGGGTCCTGTTTGGGCTCCTCCGTGCTCTTGGCCGCTCGCGTTTCCTGGCAGCCCTCGGCCGCCTCACTGGGCGCGTCGTCGAGGTCTGAAATGTGGCCCTCTTCACTTGTTTCCTCCGTCACTGCACAGATTGCGTTTTCCCCCGCTTCTATTTCAGGCTCCAGATTTTCTTCAGGCGTCCTGCGCTTGAGCTTGGTTCCTGCATGGGGCTTCTTCCCTGTGCGTGTCCCACCTCTAGGGGCATCTGGGATGGTGAAGACCCCGTCCTTGCCACCAGTGCTCTCCGCATCTCCCCCAGGCGTTGGTGCGATGTCAGACTCCAACCCTGGGAGATCTTTAAAGGGACTGACCTCATCCCCACTTGGCTCTGGAGACAACGAAGCTGAATCCTCCATAAATTTCCTCTTCAGAGGTCCGGCTGTCAATGATGGCTGGGTGGCTGGCTGAGCTTCAGTCTCCACGGAAGTAGCTGCTGTTGGAGTGGGGTCTACCGCCATCTCGGGTGATCTCCGTGGTGAGGGACCCTCTCCTGAGTCACTTGTTGGGTGTGCTTCTTTAGCACCATTTTCCACCGTTGCCTCACTGTTGGATTGGGCATTTGCTGTCTTTGGGCAGTGTTTTTAATATACCCCTCTGCTTTGCATAGGTTGCATTTTAGCACGTCCCTGCAGTAAAACATCCTATGGGCCCTTCCTCCATGCATGACCACAAAGGAGCCCTCCTCAAGCTGCCCATTGGGCACCAGCATGTAGACCTGTCTTCTAAAAGACAAGACATGCCACGAGGAAGGATTTTTGAGGCCCAAAGGCACACGCTGTAGGTTGGAAGTCAGCGTGCCCAACTTAGCCAGGTTATCTTGGATGTCTTTATCGGGAATGTAGGGGGAGGGGGGGGGGCGTTGGATATGATTACACGTACTGATGGCGATGACAGTGGCTCTAAGGTGAGGTGCCAATTGTCAACCGTCAGCCCCTTCTCCATGGCGGCATTTGCCACCTTTTCGGACTCCATGAAGAAAACCATCCTTCCGCTCACCTTGGAGGCATACTTTATCGAGCCTCCAGGCACAATGGCGCTCAGCGCTTCCACGTAGACTTCGAGCGGGACATCGGTGGAAGCCGGGCAGCGGATCCCAGCCTCGCGTGGAGGCTTCAGCTGCGGCTGCTGTGGGCGCTTTGCAGGCCCCAGAGACCGGCCTTGCGTAGGCGCGGTAGCTTTCGCGTACGATGTTGCGGGTCGAGTGGACATCTTCACTCGTGTGAGATGTCACACACAACCACTAAAGCAAACCTCTCTATTTTCTAAAGCCAAGAAAAAAATTAACAAAATAACAACAAGAAACGAAAAAATTTATATAAAAATGTATATAAAGATGGTCAAACCTGTGTTATGACCACCTTCTCTTAATTACTATTACTGCTGTCCACCCAAAGCTCCCCTGGAGAGGGTAAAATTACTTAAGCACACCAATAAAAATAAATGTAAACACGCTCGTAGCACAAAACAAGAGGGGTCTAAAGGGGATGTTAGCACTGCACTCACACCGGCCGGTGTGGTACAGTGCTAACACGTGTGTGTAACACGTGGAAGCACACGAGACAAAGGAACGGAAAAAAACACGAAAAACCACAAAATTCTAAAATTGCTTGAGGAACAAAGGAACTCAAAATCGAAATAAAAACAAAGAAAAGCGTGAGTATGAAATCAACTATTAAATAAAAGGAGGATTGTGCGGATAACAAAGACACCTGTACACTGCAGAGAGCGCAGCCGCGCCCTGAACAGTGAAAACAGAAAAGAACAAAGAAAGAAGGACGAAGGAAGTCTAAACAAACAAACAATCTGATCACAAATTGTGTATAAAGCGAGACACTTACTGTTGATGAAATTACATCCCAAAAAAAGGTGAGAAAAATAAAGTTTTAGAGGTAAGGCCAGGAGCTTCGGGTGAAACACGTCTCTCGCCCCACCCTCCCCGCCCAGCCCCACCCTCCCCGCCCAGCCCCACCCTCCCCGCCCAGCCCCACCCTCCCCGCCCAGCCCCACCCTCCCCGCCCAGCCCCACCCTCCCCGCCCAGCCCCACCCTCCCCGCCCAGCCCCACCCTCCCCGCCCAGCCCCACCCTCCCCGCCCAGCCCCACCCTCCCCGCCCAGCCCCACCCTCCCCGCCCAGCCCCACCCTCCCCGCCCAGCCCCACCCTCCCCGCCCAGCCCCACCCTCCCCGCCCAGCCCCACCCTCCCCGCCCAGCCCCACCCTCCCCGCCCAGCCCCACCCTCCCCGCCCAGCCCCACCCTCCCCGCCCAGCCCCACCCTCCCCGCCCAGCCCCACCCTCCCCGCCCAGCCCCACCCTCCCCGCCCAGCCCCACCCTCCCCGCCCAGCCCCACCCTCCCCGCCCAGCCCCACCCTCCCCGCCCAGCCCCACCCTCCCCGCCCAGCCCCACCCTCCCCGCCCAGCCCCACCCTCCCCGCCAAACCCCACCCTCCCCGCCCAGCCCCACCCTCCCCGCCCAGCCCCACCCTCCCCGCCCAGCCCCACCCTCCCCGCCCAGCCCCACCCTCCCCGCCCAGCCCCACCCTCCCCGCCCAGCCCCACCCTCCCCGCCCAGCCCCACCCTCCCCGCCCAGCCCCACCCTCCCCGCCCAGCCCCACCCTCCCCGCCCAGCCCCACCCTCCCCGCCCAGCCCCACCCTCCCCGCCCAGCCCCACCCTCCCGGCCCAGCCCCACCCTCCCGGCCCAGCCCCACCCTCCCGGCCCAGCCCCACCCTCCCGGCCCAGCCCCACCCTCCCGGCCCAGCCCCACCCTCCCGGCCCAGCCCCACCCTCCCGGCCCAGCCCCACCCTCCCGGCCCAGCCCCACCCTCCCGGCCCAGCCCCACCCTCCCGGCCCAGCCCCACCCTCCCGGCCCAGCCCCACCCTCCCGGCCCAGCCCCACCCTCCCGGCCCAGCCCCACCCTCCCGGCCCAGCCCCACCCTCCCGGCCCAGCCCCACCCTCCCGGCCCAGCCCCACCCTCCCGGCCCAGCCCCACCCTCCCCGCCCAGCCCCACCCTCCCCGCCCAGCCCCACCCTCCCCGCCCAGCCCCACCCTCCCCGCCCAGCCCCACCCTCCCCGCCCAGCCCCACCCTCCCCGCCCAGCCCCACCCTCCCCGCCCAGCCCCACCCTCCCCGCCCAGCCCCACCCTCCCCGCCCAGCCCAGCCCCACCCTCCCCGCCCAGCCCAGCCCCACCCAGCCCTTCCCCACTCAGCCCCTCACCACCCTCCCCTCTCCACCCAGCCCCACCCCTCCCATTTTTGGATGCACGACGGACAGACGGAAACAATAATCCCCTGTTGGCTGGTGTAACCAGAGGTTCCTACCAGTAACACTTCACTGCATTTCACTGTAGCACTGTATATAACTGACCTTAAATTGGTTCTAATTCACTGCTCTCTTTTGCTTTCGGTTGCTGGGGTTCCAATAAATTGGATTGCAGTACAATATCTGGAAAATCACCGAGAAATGTCTATTTAACCAAAATGTAGAAGCATAAATTAGACTTACCTTTTGTTTAAAGTGCTGAAGAAAAAAATAAAGACCCCAAATCCACTTTGAGCTGCGTATAATTTATCATAAAATTCACTTTAAAAAAAGAAACGTCTAATTTAAAGTGAATTTGCGAAAAATATATATATTTCCGCTCGACCTTCTAAATGACGGGGGGTGCGGCATGTGGAGTGAAGTCACGCGCACGACGCAACTCCCTCATCAATAATCATGAGCGGATGACGTCACTCCACATGGAGCTTCCCCCCTCATCAATAATCATGAGGTGATGATGTCACTCATGTGGACCACGCCCCCCCACTCCCTCGTTAATAATCAAGAGCGGATGACGTCATTCTACATGGAGCTCCCCACCATCAATAATCATGAGTGGATGACGTCACTCATGTGGACCCCGCCCCTACTCCCTCAATAATCATGAGCGGATGACGTCACTCCACATGGAGCTCCCCCCCCCCGTCACTTTCTGTAAAGAAACGTCTGCGTAGAGTTATTTATTTGGTTAACTTTCAATAAAGAAACGTCAAATTTAAAGCGAATCTGCGTTAAAAAAAATTCCGCTCGACCTGCGTGAGTGTAAAAATCCACCTGCTCATGATCATTTTATTATTAATGACGGGGGGGGGGGGGGGGTGCGGCACGCGGAGTGACGTCACGCGCGTTACGCACATTTCTGGGCTATTATAGTAGTAATACTGTGTTTTGTGTCCGTATATGTGTGTGTATATATATTTGTTTAGGTGTACTTATATAAATATGTGTGCATCAGGACATTACTCACAATAACGTCTCCAAACTCCCTTCTCTCCTAAACATCCCGTCCGCTATAAGCTGGAGTCCGCTGTCTCCGATCTTGTTGTAACTCAGCCTAAACCCGGGTGGACGGGAGAAGGGACAGCGCTGACTCACTGAGCCCACGGGAACCGCGGAGTCAAACACGCGGTGAGTGAGGGACACTCACAATGGCGGTGCACGTGACCAGAGCACACACAGCAAAGATGCTCATTGTTTAATGCTTCTGTGTTAGACATTTTATATATAATAGGTGACATTCACAAATATCAGTTTACTCACAATCATACATTCAATTATACTACACTGTACCTTTATAATATGAAAAATGTTTGCATTTATATAAACACAAAGTTGCAACAGAGGATCACACACAAGTGAAGTACATTTTCATCGCAGAACACAGGGAGATGTTTACAATTAATATATCTGATACAATATGTTGTGAAAATGAATATTGCTTTAGCCTATGTGTTAAATTAAAGAAATGTGTTTAAGGTTACAGTAAAACACTTTTAAAGTGGACTCGATTAAGCAGGACATTTGGGTAAGCCCGCCTCCTGTAAATGGTTTAACATGAAATAATCATTTATGGTAATTAAATTTGAGATTTCGATTTAAAGCTTTCGTGACTGCAATGATTCATCTTCTTTGGTTCTTTCGGTAAAGTCACGTAGAATGATAATAAAATAATAAATTGATAAAATAACACAATAATATTCTCACGACGTTTCGGCCACAACACAAGCGGCCTTCATCAGGTGAAGGGGGCGAGACTGTCTGGTAGGACAGCGCTGGAGTGAAAGAGCCACGTTCAGATACGGCCTTTAAGCTGTGTGAGAGGAACAAAGCGCCTTGACAAAGGAATTAGCATATAATTTAGCATTGAAATGGCTGAATGATTAGCTTGTGACTGGTCACAGAAATAGCTATGTTAAAAGTTAAAGCATACACACCCGCAGAGGCACCCATTGTTAAAGGGATTAAGTAAGCATCTGTATGGGTAGCTTTCCTGTAGACAGAGTGGCTCGTTGAACCATCATGTCTTCTTTTAATTAAGACATCCAAAAAGGGTAGTTTGCCATCTTTTTCGACCTCCATGGTAAATCTGATGGCTGGGTGTATGGAATTGATGTGGTCGCGGAATTGAAACCGGATTCCCACCACCATCCATCCCAGAAGAACTCCCTCATCAAGACTCTATACCATAGAGCCCAATGCATTTCCGACCAGGAACACATTACCAGTGAACTCAAGCACGTACACCAGGCTCTCAGGGTTAATGGCTACTCCGACTACACAATCTGCAAAGCCATCACTCCAGTCATGAAGAAGGATCCTCTTGTGGAGCCACTCAAAACCATCACCTTACCCTACATTGCAGGGGTCACTAAAAAGATCTCCAAAATCCTGAACAAACACAAGATCCAGGTCCGATTCAACACAGTACATAAAATCCGTGATTTAGTTCCATCTGTGAAAGATGCTGTTCCAGACATACAGTACCCGGGCGTTTACAAACTAAAGTGCCTCTGTGGTAGTAGCTGCATTGGAGAAACCAAAAGACATATCTCGGACCGCATCCGCGAACACAAAGCAGACTTGAAACACGGTAGGACGAACTCCTCTGCCGTGGCAGATCACTGTTATAATTCAGTGGGCTCACATGACATTGACTTCTCCAAGACGGAGGTTCTTTGCAAACCAACCGGCTACCATGAGAGATTCGTTCATGAGGCCATTCACATATACAAGCACAGAGACAATTTCAACCGAGAAGATGGATTCAGGCTTAGTAACCACTGGAAAGATTTAATTTTGATTTGGAAAGATGTTTTAAATCATTTCTGTTCTTAATTAATTGTATTTTTACGATGACCTTCAGACCGCAGCTCTTTCGCCAGCATTGCCTCTTAATACCTCTCACACCACGGTTAATGGTATAGTTTTACAATATGGAGCATACTAGGGCCTCGCAGCTGTCTCTCTCCCCCTCCTCTGTTCCGACCATGGACGAACTCGTCCGTCTGAACGGGGCCCGTAGCTATCCGTGGTGCTGAAATTTGAGGGTAAGAATCCACCCATTTTTTCGCCATATAGCATTGTGATATATAACGACTTATTGTTGGTAGCTTAGCTGATTGGAGAATATAGAGTTTATTGATAACATGAAGGTAATTTATATTTTAGTTTTTATTGGTTCACTATATAGTACTGTGAATAGCTCAGATGTGTAGTCATTTCTGTGACCAGTCACTAGCTAATCACTCAGTTGTTTCAATGCTGGATTCGCCTAGTTATTTCAATGCTAAATTCTCCTGTTTGATTTGTACTAAGGGCCTCGATGAATGTGTATGCTCTGACTTTAACGTAGCTATTTCTGCAGCAGGTACAAGCTCTATTTCTGCAGCAGGTACAAGCTAATCACTCACCTATCACAATGCTAAATTCTATGCTAATTCCATTGTCAAGATGTGTATGCCTTAACTTAGCTATTTCAATGCTAAATTCTATGCTAATCCCTTTAACAATGGGTGCCTCTGCGGGTGTGTATGCTTTAACTTTTAACATAGCTATTTCTGTGACCAGTCACAAGCTAATCATTCAGCCATTTCAATGCTAAATTATATGCTAATTCCTTTGTCAAGGCGCTTTGTTCCTCTCACACAGCTTAAAGGCCGTATCTGAACGTGGCTCTTTCACTCCAGCGCTGTCCTACCAGACAGTCTCGCCCCCTTCACCTGATGAAGGCCGCTTGTGTTGTGGCCGAAACGTCGTGAGAATATTATTGTGTTATTTTATTTTATCAATTTATTATTTTATTATAATTCTACGTGACTTTACCGAAAGAACCAAAGAAGATAAATTTGAGATGTCTCTATATTTTGCTTCCCTGCCCTCTACTGCCTACAGTTCATGGTGGACTCTCATACAGGCTCTATCCAGGCTGAATTCTGATTCAGTTTGGTGCATTCTGCATGATTTTGGCGTAGACAAAGATATTGCTCAGCCTTGCCATGTAGAGACAGCAAGATTGTATATTGACATTTAAATGTTTTCTTCACGACGCGTTGCACCAACAATTAGCACAGTTAGGGCACAGAGCACAAGTGAGAAACGAACAGCAGAGCTTACCTGAGAATCTTCAAACCTGTGTTGAGGATGACACTGAGAGAGGAACCCGACTTGTCTGTCAGTGGACAGCGACGCAGGCTGCAGGGAGAGAAGAGACTGTTCGTGGGGGTAGAGGGGATAGGTGGAGGGTCTGGGCAGAGAGTGGGAGATGGTGAGGGGTGGTGGTGGTTGATGGGACAGTGGTTGAGGGTCGTGTTTGTGGACACGGTGCACAAATGAACCTCATGTCAACTTTAATAGGAGCTTGCAAATAGCAACTGCAGTTTCGGTTTTTGGGTTGAATGTGATGTGTGAATGTTTACTTTGTGTATATTTGCGTTTGTCCATCTCTATGCGTGTTTGTGCTTGTGTATCTTAGTGTATGTGTAGTGGGTTCACGGGACACGGAAATGGTGGAGTAGAGGCAGCACTGTTTATTCAAGCTTGGCAAGGGTTACACTGGAAGGGGTAATGGCCCCTTCACCCGTATACACGCTGGGACACCCCCTAGGCTATCTGGCCTAATTCCTGTCCTCCCAGTTCCTCCGCTACAGGTGCTAGAGGAGGCTATCTGACCTGGCCCTGGTCATGGCATAGGTCACGGCACCCCACCAACCAGACCGACCCTTAAAAGGGCTCCGGCTCTGAGGCTCTGGGGCCGCACCACTGGCTTACCCTGCCGGCCCTCAAAAGGACAGCGGTCAGGGGAGTCCCAGGGTCTATCTAGCCGGCCTTCCTTCTTCACTGGTTCTTCACTCTTGGCTCCAACACACTGCCCCAAACTCTCTAGCTCCCTGCCCTTTATACCCATACACCACTGAGGGGCGGGGCTATAGCGGACGTTGTTGTAGCCACCATGATGTGACTGTGTGTTCCCTTCCCGCAACACCCCTACATCTGCATATTTGTGTGCATGCACGTGGGAAGTAGTGGTGCAGTGGTTAGCACACTGCGCCACAAACCTGGTTCGATTGCCGCTCACGGCTAACTTCATTGATGAATATCTAAAACGGCCATGGACCTCACCTAGGTCGACTCGGCCTTAATTACTACCTGGTGTAGTAAGTAAACATCAGTTGGCTGAGTGTGGTGCTGGCCTCCCAACCCCTCATGTGCCGTTCTGGCCTTCATTAGGTGTTCCCGAACAGTATACGGCCAAAAGTCTGCTAAAAGCTCTCTGTAGAATCTCTGTGCATGTATATATAGATCAAATAATCATGATTTCTCTTCGATATTGCATCATCCTATAAGCGGTCACATTTGAAAGCGTTTCATTTAACATTTCAACACAATGTAATTGAAAGGAAACCCCCAGTGACAACTGTCTGAGCACAAGGTAACTTTGCACCTGGCCTGCATATCGGCATTTCCACTACAACTCTTCCCATATCCTCTCATTCGTAATTTCCTCAGAACTTCCTCGCATTTCCGCGTCAAATAATATATACAGTACATCATACACTACAGTAAAACCTTGGATTGTGAGCATAATTCGTTCCGGAAACGTGCTTGTAATCCAAAGCACTCTATTTTATAGCGAAATTCCCCACAAAAAATAATGGAAACTCAGATAATTCGTTCCACAACCCAAAAATATTCATATAAACATGATTAATACAAAATACTGTACCTTTACATATTTTTCTTTAAATTTAATATAAAGTAATCAAATTTATTAATTAAATTTAATCGTGGCTGGTGTGAGGGAGACGAGAGAGAGGAGAGGAGGAGGAGGGTTATTGTGTAGGACGACTTTCACTGTCACTAACGGAATCACTGCTATTTGTTGGCTCACTAGAATATTTTTCTTATTGTGCGACTTTAACAAGGAACCTATCCAATGACGCTTGCTTTTGCCTCCTTTTGAGGATTTCATTGGGGCCATTATTGCAGTACAGTTACTAAAGAACAGTCACTAAACTTGGACACAAAATAAAAAAATGTTTTACGCACACATGTGGTGCCACGGCCGCGAAGCCGCTCCGCCGAGGCCGGGCCCGCCACTGGGATGCCGCAGCAGCAAAGCCGTTCTGCGGACCCAGTGGCCGCGACGCCGCCACCTCCGAGCGACGGGGCCGACACTGCTCGTCCCTCACCAACTCCCACCTGAACACACGCATACCCCCCACGTAGAGCCCCGAGGAGAGGTCACCTGGCCGGCAGGTTTTCACCCAGAAGCCCCTCATGGGATCAAGCTTCACGGTTTCCTGCGACCAGGGAATTGGGCGACCTACCCCGAGGCTAAGGTGCACCGCGGCGCCGTGACCTGGATTGTAATTACATGGTCACGACAGGGGCTGCTGAGCCACCGCAGATAGAAAACATCCACACTCAACACGGGTCAGCAGGCAGGTCGAGGGTGGGGCAGAGTAACGAACGGCAGGGAAGATATGGGGCCCTCCTCTCCGTGTAGGACATGTGCGCTTGTTCAAAGGGGCAAAAAGCGGACGTCAGAGAGAGCACGAATCCGATTATCAAAAGAGCGGGAAATCCGGGGGCCCTGATTGGATGGGAGACCAGGTGATCGGGCAGCGCGTTGCCTTTGATGTGAGGACAATAAAAGGGGGTGAACCAGGGAGTGAGGGCAGTCGTGTTCTTCAAGGGGTCAAGATCAGAGGAGTGATCGCGCCAGCCATTGGATCGTCCGTGAGACAAGTCCCAACACAGCCAGGCCCCGTTCCCCACGAAGGTTACGTGCAGCATCGCCCTTCCATGGCTTCCTGCACATCAGAGTAGAGCCGCAAGTACGTAAGAGAGAGGTGAGTTTGGGCTTGATAACTAGGGGAGAGTAAGTGGAGCGAGAGGCAAGAGATACTGAGTCCCAGACCACCGGGGGATAGGCTATACCTGCCCTGCTGACCCACATTGACACGCGTAGTTTAGTTTGTTTATTCGCAGGGAATAAATCGTCAGTAGAGGATAAACCGTGTCGTGTGGTCTCTATGAGTGCGAAGAGGAGGGTGGGGTGGGGTGTCGTGAGTCGGATCGCTGGGGTGCACTGTATTTACACCCAACTGTTTGGTGGAGTGCCCTGTGTTTGCGCGCACGCGCGGTTGTTTACACGGCCTTTAAATCGGCTCCGGGGTATCTCCTCCAATTAGCTGTGCGCGCACGCGCGCGGGGGACGCCCCTGCCCTCTGACCCCCGACCCCGAGTCCCGCGCATGCGATTGGTGTGCGGCGTCGGGCAGGTAGCGGTGTCGGGTTTCTTGGTGCCTGGGTACTTAAGAGTGTGTGTGGACTGACCCCGGTGGCTAAGCGCCAGCCGCGGACCATGCCTCGAGCAGCAGAGGTGAGGGTAGGAGAGCCGGAGGGAAGTAACCCTCCCCCGAGTAACGAAGAGGAGAGCCTCGGATCCCCAGGGAGCGGGGAGATGGAGGGCAGCATCCCCCCCACACACACGTGGTCACAACACTATAGTAAACAGTACTGTATACACTCGCACGGATGTTGACTGTACGAGTGAGGCACGCCGACTGAGACCGAGCGTGGGAGACGATTACCCACAATCCCGCAGCGAGAGAGCGAGAAGAACCATTGGCTCAGTTGTGATCACGTGACGCTCAGCAGACAAAGCGTACACTGTACGTACTGCTCGTATTGCAAGACCTTGCTCGTTTATCAAATTAATACATATTTAAAATGTTTGCTCGTCTTGCAAAACACTCGCAGACCAAGTTACTCGCAATCCAAGGTTTTACTGTACATACAACAAATTAAACAATGAAAATACTGCACTTATATACATTTTTCATAACTAATAACTGCAGTAATAGAAAAGTGAATATACAGCGTGATCCGGCGAAAATTGCATTGCAATTCGGCGTTCGCGAGAGCACCGATCTGACGCCTGCATCAGTCTGACGAGTGTCAAACCTAAACATTAGTTGTTGCCAAACACAAGTTGTTGTCAAACACATGTTGTCGCCAAACACAAGTTGTTGTCAAACACAAGTTGTTGTCAAACACAATTTGTCAAACACAAGTTGTTGTCAAACACAAGTTGTTGTTGTCAAACACAAGTTGTTGTTGTGTAACACAAGCTTTTGTCAAACAGAAGTTGTTGTCAAACAAACACAAGTTGTTGTCAAACACAAGTTGTTGTCAAACACAAGTTATTGTTGTCAAACATAAGTTGTTATTGTCAAACACAAGTTGTTGTTGTCAAACACAAGTTGTTGTTGTCTAACACAAGTTCTTGTTGTCTAACACAAGTTGTTGTCAAACACAAGTTGTTGTCAAACACAAGTTGTTGTTGTCAAACACAAGTTTTTGTTGTCTAACACAAGTTGTTGTTGTCTAACACAAGTTGTTGTTGTCTAACACAAGTTGTTGTCAAACACAAGTTGTTGTTGTCAAACACAAGTTGTTGTTGTCAAACACAAGTTGTTGTCAAACACAAGTTGTTGAACAAGAGCGTAGTACACACATCACCCCATGCAGAGTCTTCGATTTTGGAATGGTGAGTGCGGTACAGTAAAATACTGTCATGTTTTACAGGATATTTATTTAGTTTATTTGTATATTTATTTAAGCGATTATCATATCGTTAACTATTTAAAATATTATATATATAAAGAGCACCTATAAACATGATCTTATTGAAGAATGTGCAAACATAAGCTATTTTAAATAATGACGCGATTATCTGGTGTTTTTGAAAACCCAGTAACCCCTTCCCTCCGAAGCCACTGGATAATTTAATTTATCTACTGTATTACCATAATATAGTTTCAAACAATATCATAGGTTAGAGTAGGTAATGTGACATTTGTAATTGTATTGTTATTTAATAGTGGTTAAAAGTTCTGCAATAAGTGTGTTTAATAACTTAATTGATGAGTGCATTAGTTGTTGCCAAACACAAGTTGTTGTCAAACACATGTTGTCGCCAAACACAAGTTGTTGTCAAACACAAGTTGTTGTCAAACACAATTTGTCAAACACAAGTTGTTGTCAAACACAAGTTGTTGTTGTCAAACACAAGTTGTTGTTGTGTAACACAAGCTTTTGTCAAACAGAAGTTGTTGTCAAACAAACACAAGTTGTTGTTGTCAAACACAAGTTGTTGTCAAACACAAGTTATTGTTGTCAAACATAAGTTGTTATTGTCAAACACAAGTTGTTGTTGTCAAACACAAGTTGTTGTTGTCTAACACAAGTTGTTGTCAAACACAAGTTGTTGTCAAACACAAGTTGTTGTTGTCAAACACAAGTTGTTGTTGTCTAACACAAGTTGTTGTTGTCTAACACAAGTTGTTGTCAAACACAAGTTGTTGTTGTCAAACACAAGTTGTTGTTGTCAAACACAAGTTGTTGTCAAACACAAGTTGTTGAACAAGAGCGTAGTACACACATCACCCCATGCAGAGTCTTCGATTTTGGAATGGTGAGTGCGGTACAGTAAAATACTGTCATGTTTTACAGGATATTTATTTAGTTTATTTGTATATTTATTTAAGCGATTATCATATCGTTAACTATTTAAAATATTATCTATACAGAGCACCTATAAACATGATCTTATTGAAGAATGTGCAAAAATAAGCTATTTTAAATAATGACGCGATTATCTGGTGTTTTTGAAAACCCAGTAACCCCTTCCCTCCAAAGCCACTGGATAATTTAATTTATCTACTGTATTACCATAATATAGTTTCAAACAATATCATAGGTTAGAGTAGGTAATGTGACATTTGTAATTGTATTGTTATTTAATAGTGGTTAAAAGTTCTGCAATAAGTGTGTTTAATAACTTAATTGATGAGTGCATAAAAATTAAGTTATAACAGACATTAAAATACAACATTATTATGCCATCTTTGTTTTTGTATATATTTGTTTAGGTGTACTTATATAAGTGTGTGTGCATCAGGACATTACTCACTCTAACGTCTCCAAACTCCCTTCTCTCTCCAACATCCCGTCCGCTAAAAGTCGGAGGCCGCTGTCTCCGATCTCGTTGAGAGTCAGCCTAAACCCGAGTGGACGGGAGAAGGGACAGCGCTGACTCACTGAGCCCACGGGAACCGCGGAGTCAAACACGCGGTGAGTGAGGGACACTCACAATGGTGGTGAACATGACCAGAGCGCACACGTTCATGAGCAAAGCTGCTCATTGTTTAATGCTTCTGTGTTATACATTTTATATATATAACAGGTGACATTCACAAATATCAGTTTACTCACAATCATCCATTCAATTATACTGCACTGTACCTTTATAATATGAAAAGTGTTTGCGTTTATATAAACACAGTTGCAACAGAGGATCATACACAAGTGTAGTACATTTTAATCGAGGAACACAGGGAGATGTTTACAATCAATGTATCTGCTAACAATATGTTGTGAATATGAATATTGGTTTAGCCTACGTGTTAAATTTAACAAATGTGTTGAGGTTACAGTAAAATATTTATAAAATGAACTCGATTAAGCAGGCATTTTTGTGAAACCAGCCTCCCGTAAATGTTTAAATATATTATAAGAATGTTATGGTTATTAAGTGTAGGAAATGTGAGATGTCTCTAGATTTTTCTTCCCTGCCCTCTACTGCCCACAAAGTTTTCCTGTAACCCATAGCACCTACTAATGCATGGTGGCCTCCCATCCAGGCTCTATCCAGGCTCAATTCTGATTCAGTTTGGTGCATTCTGCGTGATTTGGGCGTACACAAAGATATTGCTCAGCCTTGCCATGTAGAGACAGCAAGATTGCTGGGTTTACATTTCAATGTTTACTTCACGAAGCGTTGCACCAACAATTAGCACAGTTCGTGTACAGAGCACAAGTGAGAAACGAACAGCAGAGCTTACCCAAGATTATTCAAACCTTTGTTGGCCTTGAGGATGACACTGAGAGAGGAACCCGACTTGTCCATCAGTAAGCACCGATACAGCCTACAGGGAGAGAAGAGACGATTAGTGGGGGCAGAGAGGATGGGTGGAGGGTCTGGGCAGAGAGTGGGAGATGGTGAGGGGTGGTGAGGGGAGGTGGTGGTTGATGGGACAGTGGTTGAGGGTCGTGCTTGTGGAGATTGTGCACAAATGAACCTCGTGCAACTTTAATAGGAGCTTGCAAATAGCAACTGCTGTTTAGGTTTTTGGGTTTAATGTGATGTGTGTGAATGTCTACTACGTGTGCATTAACATTTGTCCATCTCTATGCATCTTTGTACATGTGTGTCTTAGTGTATGCATGTATGTGTGCATGCACGAGGTAAGTAGTGGTGCAGTGGTTAGCACAGTGAGCCACAAACCTGGTTCGATTGCTGCTCACGGATAACTTCATTGATAAATATCTAAAACGGCCGTGGGCCTCACCTAGGTCGACTCAGCCTTAATTAGTACCTGGTGTAGTAAGTAAACATTAGTTGTCTGAGTGTGGTGCTGGCCTCCCAACCCCTCATGTGCCGTTCTGGTCTTCATTAGGTGTTCCCTAACAGTATATGACCAAAAGTCTGCTAAAGGCTATCTGTAGAATCTCTGTGTATGTATATATAGATCAAATAATCATGATTTATTTTCGATATTGCATCATCCTATAAGCGGTCACATCTGAAAGCATTTCATTGAACATCTCATCACAATGTAATTGAAAGGAATCCCCCAGTGACAACTGTCTGAGCACAAGGTAACCTAGCACCTGGCCTGCATATCGGCATTTCCACTACAACTCTTCCCATATCCTCTCATTCCTAATTTCCTCTGAACATCCTCCAATTTCCTCGTCAAATTATATTTACATTACATTATACACTACATACAACAACTTAAACAATTACAATACTGCACGTAAATACATTTTTCATGACTAATAACTAGTCATAGAAATAGTAAATATGCAGTGCAATCCGGCAAAAATTCCGTGCAATTCGGCGTTTGCCAGAGCACCGATCTGAAGGCTGCATCAGTCCGACGATTGTCAAACACAAGTTGTTGTTGTCAAACATAAGTTGTTGTTGTCAAACACAAGTTGCTATTGTCTAACACAAGTTGTTGTCAAACACAAGTTGTCAAACACAAGTTGTCAAACACAAGTTGTTGTTGTCAAACACAAATTGTTGTTGTCAAACACAAGTTGTCGTCAAACACAAGTTGTTGTTGTTGTCAAACACAAGTTGTTGTTGTCAAACACAAGTTCTTGTCAAACACAAGTTGTTGTTGTCAAACACAAGTTGTTGTTGTCAAACACAAGTTGTTGTTGTCAAACACAAGTTCTTGTCAAACACAAGTTGTTGTTGTCAAACACAATTTGTTGTTGTCTAACACAAGTTGTTGTCAAACACAAGTTGTTGTCAAACACAAGTTGTTGTTGTCAAACACAAGTTGTTGTCAAACACAAGTTGTTGTTGTCAAACACAAGTTGTTGTTGTCAAACACAAGTTGTTGTCAAACACAAGTTGTTGAACAAGAGCGTAGTACACACATCACCCCATGCAGAGTCTTCGATTTTGGAATGGTGAGTGCGGTACAGTAAAATACTGTCATGTTTTACAGGATATTTATTTAGTTTATTTGTATATTTATTTAAGCGATTATCATATCGTTAACTATTTAAAATATTATCTATACAGAGCACCTATAAACATGATCTTATTGAAGAATGTGCAAAAATAAGCTATTTTAAATAATGACGCGATTATCTGGTGTTTTTGAAAACCCAGTAACCCCTTCCCTCCAAAGCCACTGGATAATTTAATTTATCTACTGTATTACCATAATATAGTTTCAAACAATATCATAGGTTAGAGTAGGTAATGTGACATTTGTAATTGTATTGTTATTTAATAGTGGTTAAAAGTTCTGCAATAAGTGTGTTTAATAACTTAATTGATGAGTGCATAAAAATTAAGTTATAACAGACATTAAAATACAACATTATTATGCCATCTTTGTTTTTGTATATATTTGTTTAGGTGTACTTATATAAGTGTGTGTGCATCAGGACATTACTCACTCTAACGTCTCCAAACTCCCTTCTCTCTCCAACATCCCGTCCGCTAAAAGTCGGAGGCCGCTGTCTCCGATCTCGTTGAGAGTCAGCCTAAACCCGAGTGGACGGGAGAAGGGACAGCGCTGACTCACTGAGCCCACGGGAACCACGGAGTCAAACACGCGGTGAGTGAGGGACACTCACAATGGTGGTGAACATGACCAGAGCGCACACGTTCATGAGCAAAGCTGCTCATTGTTTAATGCTTCTGTGTTATACATTTTATATATATAACAGGTGACATTCACAAATATCAGTTTACTCACAATCATCCATTCAATTATACTGCACTGTACCTTTATAATATGAAAAGTGTTTGCGTTTATATAAACACAGTTGCAACAGAGGATCACACACAAGTGTAGTACATTTTAATCGAGGAACACAGGGAGATGTTTACAATCAATGTATCTGCTAACAATATGTTGTGAATATGAATATTGGTTTAGCCTACGTGTTAAATTTAACAAATGTGTTGAGGTTACAGTAAAATATTTATAAAATGAACTCGATTAAGCAGGCATTTTTGTGAAACCAGCCTCCCGTAAATGTTTAAATATATTATAAGAATGTTATGGTTATTAAGTGTAGGAAATGTGAGATGTCTCTAGATTTTTCTTCCCTGCCCTCTACTGCCCACAAAGTTTTCCTGTAACCCATAGCACCTACTAATGCATGGTGGCCTCCCATCCAGGCTCTATCCAGGCTCAATTCTGATTCAGTTTGGTGCATTCTGCGTGATTTGGGCGTACACAAAGATATTGCTCAGCCTTGCCATGTAGAGACAGCAAGATTGCTGGGTTTACATTTCAATGTTTACTTCACGAAGCGTTGCACCAACAATTAGCACAGTTCGTGTACAGAGCACAAGTGAGAAACGAACAGCAGAGCTTACCCAAGATTCTTCAAACCTTTGTTGGCCTTGAGGATGACACTGAGAGAGGAACCCGACTTGTCCATCAGTAAGCACCGATACAGCCTACAGGGAGAGAAGAGACGATTAGTGGGGGCAGAGAGGATGGGTGGAGGGTCTGGGCAGAGAGTGGGAGATGGTGAGGGGTGGTGAGGTGAGGTGGTGGTTGATGGGACAGTGGTTGAGGGTCGTGCTTGTGGAGATTGTGCACAAATGAACCTCGTGGCAACTTTAATAGGAGCTTGCAAATAGCAACTGCTGTTTAGGTTTTTGTTTTTGGGTTTAATGTGATGTGTGTGAATGTCTACTACGTGTGCATTAACATTTGTCCATCTCTATGCATCTTTGTACATGTGTGTCTTAGTGTATGCATGTATGTGTGCATGCACGAGGTAAGTAGTGGTGCAGTGGTTAGCACAGTGAGCCACAAACCTGGTTCGATTGCTGCTCACGGATAACTTCATTGATAAATATCTAAAACGGCCGTGGGCCTCACCTAGGTCGACTCAGCCTTAATTAGTACCTGGTGTAGTAAGTAAACATTAGTTGTCTGAGTGTGGTGCTGGCCTCCCAACCCCTCATGTGCCGTTCTGGTCTTCATTAGGTGTTCCCTAACAGTATATGACCAAAAGTCTGCTAAAGGCTATTTGTAAAATCTCTGTGTATGTATATATAGATCAAATAATCATGATTTATTTTCGATATTGCATCATCCTATAAGCGGTCACATCTGAAAGCATTTCATTGAACATCTCATCACAATGTAATTGAAAGGAATCCCCCAGTGACAACTGTCTGAGCACAAGGTAACTTAGCACCTGGCCTGCATATCGGCATTTCCACTACAACTCTTCCCATATCCTCTCATTCCTAATTTCCTCTGAACATCCTCCAATTTCCTCGTCAAATTATATTTACATTACATTATACACTACATACAACAACTTAAACAATTACAATACTGCACGTAAATACATTTTTCATGACTAATAACTAGTCATAGAAATAGTAAATATGCAGTGCAATCCAGCAAAAATTCCGTGCAATTCGGCGTTTGCCAGAGCACCGATCTGAAGGCTGCATCAGTCCGACGATTGTCAAACACAAGTTGTTGTTGTCAAACATAAGTTGTTGTCAAACACAAGTTGCTGTTGTCTAACACAAGTTGTTGTCAAACACAAGTTGTCAAACACAAGTTGTCAAACACAAGTTGTTGTTGTCAAACACAAGTTGTTGTTGTCAAACACAAGTTGTCGTCAAACACAAGTTGTTGTTGTTGTCAAACACAAGTTGTTGTTGTCAAACACAAGTTCTTGTCAAACACAAGTTGTTGTTGTCAAACACAAGTTGTTGTTGTCAAACACAAGTTGTTGTTGTCAAACACAAGTTGTTGTTGTCAAACACAAGTTCTTGTCAAACACAAGTTGTTGTTGTCAAACACAAGTTGTTGTTGTCAAACACAAGTTGTTGTTGTCAAACACAAGTTGTTGTTGTCAAACACAAGTTGTTGTTGTCAAACACAAGTTGTTGTAGTCAAACACAAGTTGTTGTTGTCAAACACAAGTCGATGTCTAACACAAGTTGTTGAACAAGAGCGTAGTACGCACATCACCCCATGCAGAGTCTTCGAGATTGGAGTGGTGAGTGCGGTACAGTAAATAGTCAGTATACAGCAAGATATTTATTATGTCTTTGTATATTTAGTTAAGCGATTTTTATATTGTAAACTATTTAAAACAGTCAATATATATATACAGACCATCTAAAAACATAATCTTATTCAAGATTGTGCAAAAACAAGCTATTTTAAATAATTATGCGATTATCTGTTTTTCAAAATTCAGTAACCCCTTCCCTCCCAAGCCGCTGGATAATCGACGATCTACTGTATTAACATGACATAGTTTAAAATAATATCATTAGTTATAGTAGGTAATGTGACAATGGTAATTGTATTGTTATTCTTTGGGTCTTTCGGTAAAGTCACGTAGATATAAAAATAATAAAATATTATTTTCTATCTACGTGCCTTGACCAAAAGACCTAAAGAGTATGAATTCCTGCAGTCACGAAAGCTTTAAGTCAAGATTTATTTGTAGTGTTATTTAATAGTGGTTAAAAGTGCTGTAAAAAGTGTGGCTAATAACTTAATTGATGAGTGCATAAAAATGTAGTTATAAACGACGTTAAAATACAACATTATTATGCTATACTGAGTATCTTTGTGTTTTGTGTCTGTATGTATATATATTTGTATAGTTGTACAGTACTTATATAAGTGTGTGTGCATCAGGACATTACTCACTCTAACGTCTCCAAACTCCCTTCTCTCTCCAACATCCCGTCGGCTAAAAGTCGGAGTCCGCTGTCTCTGATCTCGTTCTCACTCAGCCTAAACCCGGGTGGACGGGAGAAGGGACAGCGCTGACTCACTGAGCCCACGGGAACCGCGGAGTCAAACACGCGTTGAGTGAGGGACACTCACAATGGCGGTGCACGTGATCACAGCACAAACGTTCATGAGCAAAGCTGCTCATTGTTTCATATATAACACAGAAGCATATGATATTTGTGGCATTAACAAATATCAGTTTACTCACAATTATCCATTCATTTATACTGCACTGTACCTTTATAATCTGAAACGTGTTTGTGTTTATAAGGGTATTGTTTTGCAAGACCTCGTCTCCAAAAAAATACAAAGATCCCCCTTATAGCCTTAACAGACTGTAGTGGAAAGTGTTGTTAGTAAATACCTATGAAGGCCGGAACGGCACACGAGGTGAGTGGCCTGCAACACGCCCGACCGTCTTTGTCTACCCAGTGGTGATGTTTACACATCGCACCAGGTGCTCATTTGAGGCTGAATCGACCTAGGGGAAGTCCAAGTCCTGTTCAGATAATCGTCACTGGTGTTGGCCGTGAGCAGGAATCGAACTCGGGACACCGGGTTCATAGCGCAGCGTAGCGCTAATCACGACACTACCGCTTGTCGTCTACAACAACAACCGCCATTCGCCACTAAGTGGTGGTGACGTCACCACGACGCTTGTTCCAGACTATGTGCACCTTGAGGCCACGTGAAGTGTCGAACGCCCGCTGGCAGGTCACGGGGCAGACCCAGGTGCACCGGGTCGACTGACTCAGATGACTGGCTGATGCACCACCTGTGCCCCCTACAGTGCCAACTTGCTGTGGTTTAGCCACCTGGCGCTCTGCTCGTTGTTGTGAGCGTCGCTCCTCCACCCTCCGTTGTTGTTGGTGGGCGACTGCCTCCAACTGCCCAGTAGCATCCTTCACGAGCCTCCTCCACAGAGGCCGATCTTGACACCACTGGTACCAGTCATCGGCAAGTCCACTCAGCTGCACATCCTCCTGTACCACATCACTCCATCTCTTCTCTAGCCCGTGCCACCCCCATTTAGCCCCCTTGATCCGGCCAAACCTAAGCTGTTTGGGCATGCGGTGATTGGACATGCGGGCTACATGGCCCAGCCAACTCAGCCTTGCCTGCTGGAGGAGCTCACCGATTGGACTTTGTCCAGATCTTTCAGGGATTTGTGAGCTCCTCACACAATCCAGCCTGGTTAAACCCAAGATTGATCATAGGCAGGCCAGCCTAAATGTTTCTAACCGGCGAAAATGTTTCATTAGGGGGGTCCACATTTCACAAGCATAGAGAAGGGAGGTAATGACTGTGGCCGAGAAGACCTGAAGCTTCTTGCGGAGCGACAGACCAGGTAGCTTCCACACAGCATTACGCAACCAATGAAAAGATAATGCCGCTCGACTGATTCAGAGTGAGACCTCTGCTGTTAAACCGGAGCCGGTCATGAGCACACTGCCCAGGTATGGGAATCTCTCGACTCTCTCCACAACTGCCCCATAACCGATTGGGAGTTGTGGGGGTGGAGTGCCCGATGGTACAAAATACCCAGGCAGGTGCTTCGTTTTGGTGGGGCTGATGGTAAGGCCCGACCTCTAAATGGCACACAGTTTCAGCAGCAGCGCCTCCAACTCCTCCTCTGAGTGAGCGGAAATGACCAGGTCATCGGCATACACAACGTGGTTGACCAATAGGGAGCCATCCTTTGACCGCACCCGGGCATCGATCAGCCTCCCATTGTATCTGTACCAGATGGAAATTCCTCCGGTACAACTACTGAAGGCTTCACGAATTACGTGGTCGAAATAGATGTTAAATAATGTTGGAGCCAGAGGACATCCCTGTCACACCCCAATGTTAACAGGGAATGGTTTCCGACTCCCGGCCACGTAGTTATACCCGGGCCCGCTCACC
The DNA here is from genome assembly GCF_048934315.1 of Petromyzon marinus. Lineage (NCBI taxonomy): Eukaryota > Metazoa > Chordata > Hyperoartia > Petromyzontiformes > Petromyzontidae > Petromyzon > Petromyzon marinus. Next base: position 1,074,353 of record NW_027423213.1, read on the forward strand.
ATCATGAAGGTCCTTAATGATCGTGAGCAGCGTGTCAGGGACTCCGAAAGCACAAAGAACAACCCAGATCCCAGGCCTACTGATGGTATCATGGGCCTTGACCAGGTCAATAAAGCAGAGATGTAGGTCTTGTTTGCTGTAGCAGACGGACAGAAAATATGGCATCTGTGTAGGACCGCCCGTTCCTGAATAATCCTTGCCAGGACCTTTCCTGGTACACTGAGGAGTGAGATGCCCCTGTAGTTGTTACAGTCTGTGCGGTCTTCCTTCTTAAAGATGGGGACCACCAGGGCATCCTTCCAGTCCTGGGGAACCCGTCCAGTGGTCCAGACTGTTGTTATGATGTCATGTAGGGCAGTCTGTGCACAAACGCCGCCCTCCCTCAGCATTTTGCTGGGGAGATCATCTCTGCCCGGTGCCTTTCCTTGTCTCGGACTCTGGATCGCCTTCAGTACTTCCTCAACAGATGGCACCTCAGACAGCCACTGACAGGGGGTGACTTCCTCTTCCAATATTTGAGGCACCGCAGCCTCAACAGGGTCATCCCCACTTTGTCCCACGATGTTTTCCTGGTGGAGGGATTTCCCCTCCCCCAGGACTTCACAGAAATGCTCGGCAAATCTGAAAACCTGTTCCTGGTGGTCGGAGATTGGATCACTGTTTTTTCCCCTAATGTTGGTAATAAGTGTGGCGCTGCAGGTTACTTTTTTGATGGAATTAAATATGGATTTGTGATCATGGGCCATTGAGGCAGATTACTTCTCCTCAGCAACCCGCGACCACCACCCATCCTTGCAGCGCCTCACAGCTCTCCGAACCTCCGAGCGAAGGCTGCGGTAAGCCTCCTCATTCTCCGACGTGGGATGCTGTAGCCAATGAGAGTGGGCCTGTGGCTTTTTCTCAGCCAGCTTGAACACCTCCTCTGTCAGCCAGGGTCTCTGGGGAGGTCTGGACCATGTATCCAAAGCAGCCATTGCAGCTGCCTGAGTCACAGTCCTAAATCTCACCTATTTACCCTCGACATCTGCAGGAATGGGGGATGATGCCAACCCCTGCCACAAGCGATGCAACTTTCATCAGCTAGCTGAGACCAGGCCACCTTAGATTGGAATGGGGTCCTGGGTGTACACCCACCACCGGAGTGGAATAATGGAAGGCGCATCGTACAGATGACTAGTCGATGGTCAGAGGGTAGATCAGCTCCACGGTAGGTCCTGGTGTCAAGGACATGGGCCCGCATCCACTGTTCTGTCACTACGTAGTCCAGCAGATGTTCTTGCTTGGACTCGGCATGCATCCATGATGTTGTATGGATGTGCCGATACCGGAACAGCGTGTTGGTAATTACAAGCCCATGGGCTTTACAAAAATCTAGCAGCCTCCTACCGTTGTTACTGAGCTGATCTGGCCCATGCCTTCCAATTGCTCCAGACCAGGTGCCAGCATCATGACCAACTCGGGCATTAAAGTCACCTAACAAGATGACTCCATCCCAAGGGGTCACTTAGCTAGCACCTGTGACAGGAGGTCATAGAAGGCATCTGACTCATCAGCCTTGCCTGCATCCCTCCACGGATGTTCGTCTTCAGTGGGGGCATAAGTAACCACGACCACCACTCCTCGCCTCCGGTTGATGGGAAGGCGAGCCCAAAATAGCCTGGGGCTTACAGCATCCCACCCCTCACCACCACGCTCCCACGCCCCCTTAATTCTTTTGTCCGGAAGAAGAGCCACTCCCTGTTGGTTGGCAGTCTCCTGCCCCGAGTATAGGACTGCCCACCCCTCATGGTGACAGAAACCAGAGCCGGTTCACCGGACCTCCTGAATACCACAGAGATCCAGGCAGTACTGGTCCAGCTCCCGACAAAGGAGTGGCAGCCTCTCCTTAGCAGTGAGCATTCGAACATTCCATGTGGCCATCCATAGTGGCATTTTTTGTTTCTGGAGGAGCCCCGAGGGTAAAGATTCAATCTCCTGGCTCCGCCAAATGGGGTTTGGCCAGGAGACGTCATAGACGCCTGTCCCCCCGGGGACTCCGGCACAAGCTTGTTCGTAAAAAATTTTGGTCGTAGTTTAGTGGTTAAATGAAGGTGGAGGGGTTACCAGCCCCTCACACCTGTCCAGCCCCCCCATTTAGCCGCTGTGGTGGTCACTGACACCAAGAGAGGAAAGGCCAATCGGAATTGGCCCTCCCCCCCACAGCACTGTCCATGACAGCATTGCCCGTCCGACACCACGCGGAGGTAGGGGGTTGTTTTACCTCGTCTACACACCTACATACACACACAGTAATTAAAGTAAATAACTCAAGAAATGAACTTAAAATGAAAACCAGCAATAAAAACATGGGAATATATAGTTCTCAGCATAGAAAACAAGCAAATACGTAATGCTACAAAAGGAAAATAATTATATAATACAATATTAAAAAAATACCTTAATCCTCGTGAAGCTCGGGCTCGGTGAAGGCGACATTTTGGTTGCAGCGGGGCTTAAGCCTCGCTCCGCAGTATTAATATCCAACCTCAACGCGCTGCACTAGTTGCACTTATGTAACTAACGCTAACATTTCCACACGTTGAGTTTTTTTACATTATTTATGGTTGCATTTCCGTAAATTCGGATTTCTATAAACCTGGGACTGCCTGCACATACATGCGTATATTAACTAATTTTGTCAATGGCGCAATCAGATCACTGGACGAATTGAGCCTTATGAATGCTAATCCTTATTATATGAAGATTGCTTGCATTTATTTTAACGTAAAAAAATACTGTCACATTAAAACTGCAGACTCAAACAGGGGTGTGTATAAGTGTGTGTGTGAGTGTGTAGCAATGTGCAAATATACGTGTATATGGATATTAGTGTTTATGTACATGTGAGTGTGTGTATTCATATATGAAAGTGTGTATATTAGTGTACATGTAAGATCTAATAAATCTGAAAATCTATAAAGTATCGAGCCTGGATGGTGCTTCTACTTCTACCCGTGACTAACATGCATAACAACAGTTATTGTAGCCTGCGGAGCTGCGTTATGGTAATGGAACAACATTCATCTCTATGCTCTACACCAACCCACACTGACTTGAGTGGTGATGTATGGTCAAATAACCCCCAAGACCTGCATGGTGTGGGAGTGCTTTATCCAGCAGTGGAGTGACCAAAGGCTTTACTTGTACATGTGTAGGAGTGTGTGAGTTTATATGTACACTGTGTACATGTCTGTGTGTGTATATACGAGTGTCTTTCATTGCGTATTTGAATGTGGTTATGGAAATTGTGGGGAAGTCCTTGGCACCATTTCATTACTAAGTGACCTGGGTTCAATATCTGGTAACAGCATCAGTGGTGAGTGATAAAAAAAAATCTGGTCCTGGAAGTCCTCTATGGTGCCTGAGCCTTAAATGAGTACCTGGTATGGTGTGTAAACATCAGCAATGGGGAGAGAAAGACAGCCAAGGACGGTGCTAGTCAGGGAAGTGTGATCAGCACTTGCCTCAAAAGTGTATGCAGGCTCCACGGGGAGATTGTCTTTGTGCTCTAAAGTGCAGTGTAGTTGTGTGTGCTTGTTCTCTGTCACGGGCTTCACTTTCCCCAACAGTTTGTATGGGGTACTTGGGGGATATCTGTCTCTTTAATGCTTTACAACTAAGAATGACACCCATTACATATCAGCTGTCTCTGTAGTGGGGGCAACCATAACTGACCATGGTCCACTGTAAACAAGGGACTTGAATCGGCCACGTGAATCAAACCGTTACCCTCACTCTCCACCGCAGAGTCGCTATCAGGGCTCCATTTTCTAAATGTGGCCTACGGTCACCTCACTTCCTGCGCCTAGTGTGAGGGCTATAATTATTGCGAATTAAATGTTGCTGAAGATGATGGAAAGCGTTACAGCAGCCACCCATATGCATAACTTTTCTTCCTTCTGTACTTTAATGTACAGTGAGTGCAGCATTCACTGTGGACCCACCTACTCAGTATACATTTACTCACCCACTCACATTAACTATCTCATTTACCAAACCACTCACACAGCACTGACCCACCTACTCACTCACATCATCACCTAACTCAACATACTCACTCATCGATCCATCCCCCAAGTCACCCACCAACTCAAGCAGGCACGCATTCACTCACCAAACATTATCCCTCTATGGATGAGTGGGCGTGAGTATGGGGGCAGAGTGAAGAGATGGGCAAGGGACGGGTGGGGTTATGGGAAAAGTGAAGGCAGGAGCAAATTGGGGGGGTTAATGGGAGGTATAAGGAAATGGGTGAGCGTGGAGTGCGGGGAGAGGAGTGAAGTGAGGAGTGAGGACAATGATGGCAGTGGCAAGGGGAATAATTTCGTCACAAGTTGTATTCATGCATGGGCTACGCAAGACCGAGTGTTTACATGAGTATGGCATATGATGGCGTCGGTGACCAGCATCGTGCCCGGCCGCCGTTGTCTCCCGAGTAGCAATGTTTTACACAACGCACCTGCTACTCATTTGAAGACGAGTTAATATCACACACACCCACACATACATATGCGTGCACAATTTGTGAAGTAGTGAATGCGAGGTGTGTCAGTCTTACACTAGCTCTTTACATCTGTGCAGTCCACGCTGGAGTCTCTTCATTTCCTCGGTGCCGATGCCGCAGCCCCACAGGTTGAGTGTCTCCATAGGTTCTTCTCGATGCATCAAGATCCAGGAGAGGGCAGCGCAGTCTGGCAGGGACAGCTTTGTGCATGAAGCAGAACCAGGACATAAGTTTGTCAGACAACACCTGCATCGCCATGAAGATTCAAGAGGATGGAGTGGTGTCAAAAGCAGCCCAAAGGTCAACAACTAGAAGCAGCATCCATAGTTTAACAGAAATGGTCATTTGCCCTGCATAGGGGAATAGTTTCAATGACATGGCCTTGGTGGAATCCAGATTGTACCAAGTCATGGAGACCATGGCAGCAGATGGGTTTGCTGCCATTGCCAAACATCTTGGGCTTGACACTTGAAAGAGAGCTTCATAGGTCATTACATTATTACAGCTTAAATACCATGTCTGTGTCTGAAGAGGAGGTAGAAAATCACCATGTTTACGTCTTTTCCAAGGAAAGGGAGGTGTGGGATATGACGAATTAATGAATGTTGGGGTCCAGTGTGGATGTAAGTTTTTGATATTTACACACATTTTCATTATCCATCTATCCTTTCCTCCCAATTGCTGATAAATTGTAGTTTCCCTGCTATGGAATGGAATATAAATGTCCTCCTTCTGAGAGGAATGTTGTCATGCAAGGGTGGTGCAGTTTGCTAATATTAAATGACAATCTCAGTTCAAAGCAATTCCTTCACCTAAACTTGCCAGAGACATGTGAATGGCTATGTGAAGTTTAGCATCACTCACGAGAAGCTGCTCTAGGGATGGCTTTACCCGCAGTTCTGCTCAGATCGACACCGATCGCGTTGAGCTGCTGCTCATGCTGTGAGATCCACTGATCCAAGAGAGGGATCTCGGATCTCAGTCGCACGAGCACATCTTCAAGAAATATCATGCAGACTTGTTCTCCCTTTATGAGCACCAGGTTAACCAGACGCCGTGTTTGCACAACGGGGTCATTCTCGCTGTTAAGAGACGTGTATTCACTGTCCAGGACTATCCCTGTTTGATAGGAATGGTCAAGCACTTCTGAAGACTTCGCCTGGAGGTATTTCTGCAGATTCACTTCGTTGGTTTTAATGATCTCATATGCAGGATCTTTTGATGCCATCACGACAAATGCATCGAGTCACCTGAAGAAAATGAAAACAAACCACGTGTCACCTGTAAGCATAGTCGTGTAATTTTATCCAGGTACAGGGAAGAATAATTCTAAAAAAAGAAAATGTTGCTACTAAAATCTGAGAGGTCTCGGTTAGGTACAATTGTGACTTTAGGTATTTGATTGTGAATACATTGACTTATTTAAATTGTAATGAAAGCTTAAAATTGTTTCGATTTAAAGCTTTCGTGACTGCAATGATTCATCTTCTTTGGTTCTTTCGGTAAAGTCACGTAGAATGAGAATAAAATAATAAATTGATAAAATAAAATAACACAATAATATTCTCACGACGTTTCGGCCACAACACAAGCGGCCTTCATCAGGTGAAGGGGGCGAGACTGTCTGGTAGGACAGCGCTGGAGTGAGAGAGCCACGTTCAGATCACGGCTTTTAAGCTGTGTGAGAGGAACAAAGAGCCTTGACACAGGAATTAGCATAAAATTTAGCATTGAAATGGCTGAATGATTAGCTTGTGACTGGTCACAGAAATAGCTATGTTAAAAGTTAAAGCATACACATCCGCAGAGGCACCCATTGTTAAAAGGAATTAGCATAGAATTTAGCATTGAAATAGCTAAGTTAAGGCATACACATCCGCAGAGGCACCCCTTGACAATGGGATTAGCATAGAATTTAGCATTGAAATGGCTGAGTGATTCGCTTGTAACTGCTACAGAAATAGCTACGTTGAAGTCAGAGCATACACATTCACCGAGGCACTTAGTACAAATCAAACAGGAGAATTTAGCATTGAAATAACTAGGCGAATTTAGCATTGAAATAACTGGGTGATTTGCTAGTGACTGGTCACAGAAATGACTACACATCTGAGCTATTCACAGTACTATATAGTGAACCAATAAAAACTAAAATATAAATTACCTTCATGTTATCAATAAACTCTATATTCTCCAATCAGCTAAGCTACCAACCATAAGTCGTTATATATCACAATGCTATATGGCGAAAAAATGGGTGGATTCTTACCCTCAAATTTCCGTACCACGGATAGCTATGGGCCCCGTTCAGACGGACGAGTTCGTCCATGGTCGGAACAGAGGAGGGGGAGAGAGACAGCTGCGAGGCCCTAGTATGCTCCATGTTGTAAACCATACCATTAACCGTGGTGTGAGAGGTATTAAGAGGCAATGCTGGCGAAAGAGCTGCGGTCTGAAGGACATCGTAAAATTATAATTAATTAAGAACAGAAATGATTTAACACATCTTTCCAGTGGTTACTAAGCCTGAATCCATCTTCTCGGTTGAAATTGTCTCTGTGCTTGTATATGTGAATGGCCTCATGAACGAATCTCTCATGGTAGCCGGTTGGTTTGCAAAGAACCTCCGTCTTGGAGAAGTCAATGTCATGTGAGCCCACTGAATTGTAACAGTGGTCTGCCACGGCAGAGGAGTTCGTCTTACCGTGTTTCAAGTCTGCTTTATGTTCGCGGATGCGGTCCGAGATATGTCTTTTGGTTTCTCCAATGTAGCTACTACCACAGAGGCACTTTAGTTTGTAAACGCCTGGGTACTGTATGTCTGGAAGAGCATCTTTTACAGATGGAACTAAATCACGGATTTTGTGTACTGTGTTGAATCGGACCTGGATCTTGTGTTTATTCAGGATTTTGGAGATCTTTTTAGTGACCCCTGCAATGTAGGGTAAGGTGATGGTTTTGAGTGGCTCCACAAGAGGATCCTTCTTCATGACTGGAGTGATGGCTTTGCGGATTGTGTAGTCGGAGTAGCCATTAGCCCTGAGAGCCTGGTGTACGTGCTTGAGTTCACTGGTAATGTGTTCCTGGTCGGAAATGCATTGGGCTCTATGGTATAGAGTCTTGATGAGGCAGTTCTTCTGGGATGGATGGTGGTGGGAATCCGGTTTCAAGTAAGCATCTGTATGGGTAGCTTTCCTGTAGACAGAGTGGCTCATTGAACCATCATGTCTCCTTTTAATTAAGACATCCAGAAAGGGTAGTTTGCCATCTTTTTCGACCTCCATGGTAAATCTGATGGCTGGGTGTATGGAATTGATGTGGTCGCGGAATTGGTCTAGAGCAGGCTGGCCATGTGGCCAGATGACAAAGGTGTCATCAACGTACCTCTTCCATAAGGTCGGGCGTAGAGTGGCAGTCTGGATGGCGTCAGTTTCAAATTTTTCCATGAATACGTTGGCTACAACCGGAGATAGGGGGGAGCCCATTGGGGTGCCCTCAGTTTGTTTGTAGAAAGTTCCATTCCAGGTGAAGTATGTGTTGGTTAAGCAATGTCTCACCAGGGGGGGTACATCAGTATGCAGTCCTTGATGAACCAGGTCTTCAATGATAGCGATGGTGTCAGGTACCGGGACTTTGGTGAACAAGGACACCACATCAAAACTGACAAGCAGGTCGTTTGGGGACAGGGAAATGTCTTTGATTGTCGATACCAGGTGAGTAGAATTTAGTACCGCAGAGGTGGTTTTTCCAGTGAAAGGTCGCAGTATATCAGCCAGAAAACGTGCCAGTTTGTAGGTGGGGGAGCTGATAGTAGAGACAATGGGACGAAGGGGTGTATCTTCTTTGTGTATCTTTGGAAGGCCATATAATCTTGGTGGTCTGGCAGCAGAGGGTTTCAACGAGAACTGTTTGATCTCATCAATTAATGCTGTTGAATCAGAGATAATTTTGTTCGTTTTGGTGACCAGGCTGTTGGTGGGATCTCTTTTTATTTTTGTATAGCTGCCATCGTTGAGTAGTTCTTGAATTTTGTTGTTATATTCTGTTTTGTCCATGATGACAGTGGCATTGCCTTTGTCGGCTGAGAGAACGACAATATCATCCCTCTTTTTTAATTGAGATAATTCAAAACGTTCGTCTTTGCTGATGTTGCTGGGTGGCAACTTAGCGTTTTTGAGGGTTGCAGCGATTTCAGATCTTGCTACGTCTGCAGAGATGTGACTCAAGCCCTTGAGTGCAACGTCAACATGGGCAATGATATCATTAACCGGTAAGTGTCTCGGTGTGACAGCAAAGTTTAGACCTTTAGCTAAAACGGATTTCAGACCATCAGAAATGGAACTGTTACTGCGATTAATTACGACTTTGTTGACGTCTATCTTTTCGGTGTGTGGATCCGATTTTTTGCTGGAGAGGTGATTGAATTTGGAAATCAAATTGTCCCTACATTTGTTCGACATAGTGGCAGCCGAAGAGGTAGTCATATTGTCTACATGTTCCCAATCCGATGTAGACATTGTTGCTGTCAATTTTAAGTGTGATTTGTAGAGTGTCTTGTCTAACTGATCGAGTTCGGTGCGTGTAAGTCTGATTTTTTCCGAGATAAGAGCGAAGCTAGTTCTAGCTAGAATTCGTTTTGCATTGAGAGAAGTTGCAACAGCAGAGGTTAGTGTAAATGCGGTTGGTATTACCTTAGAGTCGCGGCATCTCTTCAGAAAGGTGAGAGACTCGATTAGTTGAGCCTTCTTATCCCGAAGTCTGTTGAATGATCTTAAGGATGTGTGGAATCCCTCCCCGTAGAGGCGGTTAAATTTCGATTTAAAGCTTTCGTGACTGCAATGATTCATCTTCTTTGGTTCTTTCGGTAAAGTCACGTAGAATGAGAATAAAATAATAAATTGATAAAATAAAATAACACAATAATATTCTCACGACGTTTCGGCCACAACACAAGCGGCCTTCATCAGGTGAAGGGGGCGAGACTGTCTGGTAGGACAGCGCTGGAGTGAGAGAGCCACGTTCAGATCACGGCTTTTAAGCTGTGTGAGAGGAACAAAGAGCCTTGACACAGGAATTAGCATAAAATTTAGCATTGAAATGGCTGAATGATTAGCTTGTGACTGGTCACAGAAATAGCTATGTTAAAAGTTAAAGCATACACATCCGCAGAGGCACCCATTGTTAAAAGGAATTAGCATAGAATTTAGCATTGAAATAGCTAAGTTAAGGCATACACATCCGCAGAGGCACCCCTTGACAATGGGATTAGCATAGAATTTAGCATTGAAATGGCTGAGTGATTCGCTTGTAACTGCTACAGAAATAGCTACGTTGAAGTCAGAGCATACACATTCACCGAGGCACTTAGTACAAATCAAACAGGAGAATTTAGCATTGAAATAACTAGGCGAATTTAGCATTGAAATAACTGGGTGATTTGCTAGTGACTGGTCACAGAAATGACTACACATCTGAGCTATTCACAGTACTATATAGTGAACCAATAAAAACTAAAATATAAATTACCTTCATGTTATCAATAAACTCTATATTCTCCAATCAGCTAAGCTACCAACCATAAGTCGTTATATATCACAATGCTATATGGCGAAAAAATGGGTGGATTCTTACCCTCAAATTTCCGTACCACGGATAGCTATGGGCCCCGTTCAGACGGACGAGTTCGTCCATGGTCGGAACAGAGGAGGGGGAGAGAGACAGCTGCGAGGCCCTAGTATGCTCCATGTTGTAAACCATACCATTAACCGTGGTGTGAGAGGTATTAAGAGGCAATGCTGGCGAAAGAGCTGCGGTCTGAAGGACATCGTAAAATTATAATTAATTAAGAACAGAAATGATTTAACACATCTTTCCAGTGGTTACTAAGCCTGAATCCATCTTCTCGGTTGAAATTGTCTCTGTGCTTGTATATGTGAATGGCCTCATGAACGAATCTCTCATGGTAGCCGGTTGGTTTGCAAAGAACCTCCGTCTTGGAGAAGTCAATGTCATGTGAGCCCACTGAATTGTAACAGTGGTCTGCCACGGCAGAGGAGTTCGTCTTACCGTGTTTCAAGTCTGCTTTATGTTCGCGGATGCGGTCCGAGATATGTCTTTTGGTTTCTCCAATGTAGCTACTACCACAGAGGCACTTTAGTTTGTAAACGCCTGGGTACTGTATGTCTGGAAGAGCATCTTTTACAGATGGAACTAAATCACGGATTTTGTGTACTGTGTTGAATCGGACCTGGATCTTGTGTTTATTCAGGATTTTGGAGATCTTTTTAGTGACCCCTGCAATGTAGGGTAAGGTGATGGTTTTGAGTGGCTCCACAAGAGGATCCTTCTTCATGACTGGAGTGATGGCTTTGCGGATTGTGTAGTCGGAGTAGCCATTAGCCCTGAGAGCCTGGTGTACGTGCTTGAGTTCACTGGTAATGTGTTCCTGGTCGGAAATGCATTGGGCTCTATGGTATAGAGTCTTGATGAGGCAGTTCTTCTGGGATGGATGGTGGTGGGAATCCGGTTTCAAGTAAGCATCTGTATGGGTAGCTTTCCTGTAGACAGAGTGGCTCATTGAACCATCATGTCTCCTTTTAATTAAGACATCCAGAAAGGGTAGTTTGCCATCTTTTTCGACCTCCATGGTAAATCTGATGGCTGGGTGTATGGAATTGATGTGGTCGCGGAATTGGTCTAGAGCAGGCTGGCCATGTGGCCAGATGACAAAGGTGTCATCAACGTACCTCTTCCATAAGGTCGGGCGTAGAGTGGCAGTCTGGATGGCGTCAGTTTCAAATTTTTCCATGAATACGTTGGCTACAACCGGAGATAGGGGGGAGCCCATTGGGGTGCCCTCAGTTTGTTTGTAGAAAGTTCCATTCCAGGTGAAGTATGTGTTGGTTAAGCAATGTCTCACCAGGGGGGGTACATCAGTATGCAGTCCTTGATGAACCAGGTCTTCAATGATAGCGATGGTGTCAGGTACCGGGACTTTGGTGAACAAGGACACCACATCAAAACTGACAAGCAGGTCGTTTGGGGACAGGGAAATGTCTTTGATTGTCGATACCAGGTGAGTAGAATTTAGTACCGCAGAGGTGGTTTTTCCAGTGAAAGGTCGCAGTATATCAGCCAGAAAACGTGCCAGTTTGTAGGTGGGGGAGCTGATAGTAGAGACAATGGGACGAAGGGGTGTATCTTCTTTGTGTATCTTTGGAAGGCCATATAATCTTGGTGGTCTGGCAGCAGAGGGTTTCAACGAGAACTGTTTGATCTCATCAATTAATGCTGTTGAATCAGAGATAATTTTGTTCGTTTTGGTGACCAGGCTGTTGGTGGGATCTCTTTTTATTTTTGTATAGCTGCCATCGTTGAGTAGTTCTTGAATTTTGTTGTTATATTCTGTTTTGTCCATGATGACAGTGGCATTGCCTTTGTCGGCTGAGAGAACGACAATATCATCCCTCTTTTTTAATTGAGATAATTCAAAACGTTCGTCTTTGCTGATGTTGCTGGGTGGCAACTTAGCGTTTTTGAGGGTTGCAGCGATTTCAGATCTTGCTACGTCTGCAGAGATGTGACTCAAGCCCTTGAGTGCAACGTCAACATGGGCAATGATATCATTAACCGGTAAGTGTCTCGGTGTGACAGCAAAGTTTAGACCTTTAGCTAAAACGGATTTCAGACCATCAGAAATGGAACTGTTACTGCGATTAATTACGACTTTGTTGACGTCTATCTTTTCGGTGTGTGGATCCGATTTTTTGCTGGAGAGGTGATTGAATTTGGAAATCAAATTGTCCCTACATTTGTTCGACATAGTGGCAGCCGAAGAGGTAGTCATATTGTCTACATGTTCCCAATCCGATGTAGACATTGTTGCTGTCAATTTTAAGTGTGATTTGTAGAGTGTCTTGTCTAACTGATCGAGTTCGGTGCGTGTAAGTCTGATTTTTTCCGAGATAAGAGCGAAGCTAGTTCTAGCTAGAATTCGTTTTGCATTGAGAGAAGTTGCAACAGCAGAGGTTAGTGTAAATGCGGTTGGTATTACCTTAGAGTCGCGGCATCTCTTCAGAAAGGTGAGAGACTCGATTAGTTGAGCCTTCTTATCCCGAAGTCTGTTGAATGATCTTAAGGATGTGTGGAATCCCTCCCCGTAGAGGCGGTTAAATTTCGATTTAAAGCTTTCGTGACTGCAATGATTCATCTTCTTTGGTTCTTTCGGTAAAGTCACGTAGAATGAGAATAAAATAATAAATTGATAAAATAAAATAACACAATAATATTCTCACGACGTTTCGGCCACAACACAAGCGGCCTTCATCAGGTGAAGGGGGCGCTGTCCTACCAGACAGTCTCGCCCCCTTCACCTGATGAAGGCCGCTTGTGTTGTGGCCGAAACGTCGTGAGAATATTATTGTGTTATTTTATTTTATCAATTTATTATTTTATTCTCATTCTACGTGACTTTACCGAAAGAACCAAAGAAGATGAATCATTGCAGTCACGAAAGCTTTAAATCGAAATTTAACCGCCTCTACGGGGAGGGATTCCACACATCCTTAAGATCATTCAACAGACTTCGGGATAAGAAGGCTCAACTAATCGAGTCTCTCACCTTTCTGAAGAGATGCCGCGACTCTAAGGTAATACCAACCGCATTTACACTAACCTCTGCTGTTGCAACTTCTCTCAATGCAAAACGAATTCTAGCTAGAACTAGCTTCGCTCTTATCTCGGAAAAAATCAGACTTACACGCACCGAACTCGATCAGTTAGACAAGACACTCTACAAATCACACTTAAAATTGACAGCAACAATGTCTACATCGGATTGGGAACATGTAGACAATATGACTACCTCTTCGGCTGCCACTATGTCGAACAAATGTAGGGACAATTTGATTTCCAAATTCAATCACCTCTCCAGCAAAAAATCGGATCCACACACCGAAAAGATAGACGTCAACAAAGTCGTAATTAATCGCAGTAACAGTTCCATTTCTGATGGTCTGAAATCCGTTTTAGCTAAAGGTCTAAACTTTGCTGTCACACCGAGACACTTACCGGTTAATGATATCATTGCCCATGTTGACGTTGCACTCAAGGGCTTGAGTCACATCTCTGCAGACGTAGCAAGATCTGAAATCGCTGCAACCCTCAAAAACGCTAAGTTGCCACCCAGCAACATCAGCAAAGACGAACGTTTTGAATTATCTCAATTAAAAAAGAGGGATGATATTGTCGTTCTCTCAGCCGACAAAGGCAATGCCACTGTCATCATGGACAAAACAGAATATAACAACAAAATTCAAGAACTACTCAACGATGGCAGCTATACAAAAATAAAAAGAGATCCCACCAACAGCCTGGTCACCAAAACGAACAAAATTATCTCTGATTCAACAGCATTAATTGATGAGATCAAACAGTTCTCGTTGAAACCCTCTGCTGCCAGACCACCAAGATTATATGGCCTTCCAAAGATACACAAAGAAGATACACCCCTTCGTCCCATTGTCTCTACTATCAGCTCCCCCACCTACAAACTGGCACGTTTTCTGGCTGATATACTGCGACCTTTCACTGGAAAAACCACCTCTGCGGTACTAAATTCTACTCACCTGGTATCGACAATCAAAGACATTTCCCTGTCCCCAAACGACCTGCTTGTCAGTTTTGATGTGGTGTCCTTGTTCACCAAAGTCCCGGTACCTGACACCATCGCTATCATTGAAGACCTGGTTCATCAAGGACTGCATACTGATGTACCCCCCCTGGTGAGACATTGCTTAACCAACACATACTTCACCTGGAATGGAACTTTCTACAAACAAACTGAGGGCACCCCAATGGGCTCCCCCCTATCTCCGGTTGTAGCCAACGTATTCATGGAAAAATTTGAAACTGACGCCATCCAGACTGCCACTCTACGCCCGACCTTATGGAAGAGGTACGTTGATGACACCTTTGTCATCTGGCCACATGGCCAGCCTGCTCTAGACCAATTCCGCGACCACATCAATTCCATACACCCAGCCATCAGATTTACCATGGAGGTCGAAAAAGATGGCAAACTACCCTTTCTGGATGTCTTAATTAAAAGGAGACATGATGGTTCAATGAGCCACTCTGTCTACAGGAAAGCTACCCATACAGATGCTTACTTGAAACCGGATTCCCACCACCATCCATCCCAGAAGAACTGCCTCATCAAGACTCTATACCATAGAGCCCAATGCATTTCCGACCAGGAACACATTACCAGTGAACTCAAGCACGTACACCAGGCTCTCAGGGCTAATGGCTACTCCGACTACACAATCCGCAAAGCCATCACTCCAGTCATGAAGAAGGATCCTCTTGTGGAGCCACTCAAAACCATCACCTTACCCTACATTGCAGGGGTCACTAAAAAGATCTCCAAAATCCTGAATAAACACAAGATCCAGGTCCGATTCAACACAGTACACAAAATCCGTGATTTAGTTCCATCTGTAAAAGATGCTCTTCCAGACATACAGTACCCAGGCGTTTACAAACTAAAGTGCCTCTGTGGTAGTAGCTACATTGGAGAAACCAAAAGACATATCTCGGACCGCATCCGCGAACATAAAGCAGACTTGAAACACGGTAAGACGAACTCCTCTGCCGTGGCAGACCACTGTTACAATTCAGTGGGCTCACATGACATTGACTTCTCCAAGACGGAGGTTCTTTGCAAACCAACCGGCTACCATGAGAGATTCGTTCATGAGGCCATTCACATATACAAGCACAGAGACAATTTCAACCGAGAAGATGGATTCAGGCTTAGTAACCACTGGAAAGATGTGTTAAATCATTTCTGTTCTTAATTAATTATAATTTTACGATGTCCTTCAGACCGCAGCTCTTTCGCCAGCATTGCCTCTTAATACCTCTCACACCACGGTTAATGGTATGGTTTACAACATGGAGCATACTAGGGCCTCGCAGCTGTCTCTCTCCCCCTCCTCTGTTCCGACCATGGACGAACTCGTCCGTCTGAACGGGGCCCATAGCTATCCGTGGTACGGAAATTTGAGGGTAAGAATCCACCCATTTTTTCGCCATATAGCATTGTGATATATAACGACTTATGGTTGGTAGCTTAGCTGATTGGAGAATATAGAGTTTATTGATAACATGAAGGTAATTTATATTTTAGTTTTTATTGGTTCACTATATAGTACTGTGAATAGCTCAGATGTGTAGTCATTTCTGTGACCAGTCACTAGCAAATCACCCAGTTATTTCAATGCTAAATTCGCCTAGTTATTTCAATGCTAAATTCTCCTGTTTGATTTGTACTAAGTGCCTCGGTGAATGTGTATGCTCTGACTTCAACGTAGCTATTTCTGTAGCAGTTACAAGCGAATCACTCAGCCATTTCAATGCTAAATTCTATGCTAATCCCATTGTCAAGGGGTGCCTCTGCGGATGTGTATGCCTTAACTTAGCTATTTCAATGCTAAATTCTATGCTAATTCCTTTTAACAATGGGTGCCTCTGCGGATGTGTATGCTTTAACTTTTAACATAGCTATTTCTGTGACCAGTCACAAGCTAATCATTCAGCCATTTCAATGCTAAATTTTATGCTAATTCCTGTGTCAAGGCTCTTTGTTCCTCTCACACAGCTTAAAAGCCGTGATCTGAACGTGGCTCTCTCACTCCAGCGCTGTCCTACCAGACAGTCTCGCCCCCTTCACCTGATGAAGGCCGCTTGTGTTGTGGCCGAAACGTCGTGAGAATATTATTGTGTTATTTTATTTTATCAATTTATTATTTTATTCTCATTCTACGTGACTTTACCGAAAGAACCAAAGAAGATGAATCATTGCAGTCACGAAAGCTTTAAATCGAAATTTAACCGCCTCTACGGGGAGGGATTCCACACATCCTTAAGATCATTCAACAGACTTCGGGATAAGAAGGCTCAACTAATCGAGTCTCTCACCTTTCTGAAGAGATGCCGCGACTCTAAGGTAATACCAACCGCATTTACACTAACCTCTGCTGTTGCAACTTCTCTCAATGCAAAACGAATTCTAGCTAGAACTAGCTTCGCTCTTATCTCGGAAAAAATCAGACTTACACGCACCGAACTCGATCAGTTAGACAAGACACTCTACAAATCACACTTAAAATTGACAGCAACAATGTCTACATCGGATTGGGAACATGTAGACAATATGACTACCTCTTCGGCTGCCACTATGTCGAACAAATGTAGGGACAATTTGATTTCCAAATTCAATCACCTCTCCAGCAAAAAATCGGATCCACACACCGAAAAGATAGACGTCAACAAAGTCGTAATTAATCGCAGTAACAGTTCCATTTCTGATGGTCTGAAATCCGTTTTAGCTAAAGGTCTAAACTTTGCTGTCACACCGAGACACTTACCGGTTAATGATATCATTGCCCATGTTGACGTTGCACTCAAGGGCTTGAGTCACATCTCTGCAGACGTAGCAAGATCTGAAATCGCTGCAACCCTCAAAAACGCTAAGTTGCCACCCAGCAACATCAGCAAAGACGAACGTTTTGAATTATCTCAATTAAAAAAGAGGGATGATATTGTCGTTCTCTCAGCCGACAAAGGCAATGCCACTGTCATCATGGACAAAACAGAATATAACAACAAAATTCAAGAACTACTCAACGATGGCAGCTATACAAAAATAAAAAGAGATCCCACCAACAGCCTGGTCACCAAAACGAACAAAATTATCTCTGATTCAACAGCATTAATTGATGAGATCAAACAGTTCTCGTTGAAACCCTCTGCTGCCAGACCACCAAGATTATATGGCCTTCCAAAGATACACAAAGAAGATACACCCCTTCGTCCCATTGTCTCTACTATCAGCTCCCCCACCTACAAACTGGCACGTTTTCTGGCTGATATACTGCGACCTTTCACTGGAAAAACCACCTCTGCGGTACTAAATTCTACTCACCTGGTATCGACAATCAAAGACATTTCCCTGTCCCCAAACGACCTGCTTGTCAGTTTTGATGTGGTGTCCTTGTTCACCAAAGTCCCGGTACCTGACACCATCGCTATCATTGAAGACCTGGTTCATCAAGGACTGCATACTGATGTACCCCCCCTGGTGAGACATTGCTTAACCAACACATACTTCACCTGGAATGGAACTTTCTACAAACAAACTGAGGGCACCCCAATGGGCTCCCCCCTATCTCCGGTTGTAGCCAACGTATTCATGGAAAAATTTGAAACTGACGCCATCCAGACTGCCACTCTACGCCCGACCTTATGGAAGAGGTACGTTGATGACACCTTTGTCATCTGGCCACATGGCCAGCCTGCTCTAGACCAATTCCGCGACCACATCAATTCCATACACCCAGCCATCAGATTTACCATGGAGGTCGAAAAAGATGGCAAACTACCCTTTCTGGATGTCTTAATTAAAAGGAGACATGATGGTTCAATGAGCCACTCTGTCTACAGGAAAGCTACCCATACAGATGCTTACTTGAAACCGGATTCCCACCACCATCCATCCCAGAAGAACTGCCTCATCAAGACTCTATACCATAGAGCCCAATGCATTTCCGACCAGGAACACATTACCAGTGAACTCAAGCACGTACACCAGGCTCTCAGGGCTAATGGCTACTCCGACTACACAATCCGCAAAGCCATCACTCCAGTCATGAAGAAGGATCCTCTTGTGGAGCCACTCAAAACCATCACCTTACCCTACATTGCAGGGGTCACTAAAAAGATCTCCAAAATCCTGAATAAACACAAGATCCAGGTCCGATTCAACACAGTACACAAAATCCGTGATTTAGTTCCATCTGTAAAAGATGCTCTTCCAGACATACAGTACCCAGGCGTTTACAAACTAAAGTGCCTCTGTGGTAGTAGCTACATTGGAGAAACCAAAAGACATATCTCGGACCGCATCCGCGAACATAAAGCAGACTTGAAACACGGTAAGACGAACTCCTCTGCCGTGGCAGACCACTGTTACAATTCAGTGGGCTCACATGACATTGACTTCTCCAAGACGGAGGTTCTTTGCAAACCAACCGGCTACCATGAGAGATTCGTTCATGAGGCCATTCACATATACAAGCACAGAGACAATTTCAACCGAGAAGATGGATTCAGGCTTAGTAACCACTGGAAAGATGTGTTAAATCATTTCTGTTCTTAATTAATTATAATTTTACGATGTCCTTCAGACCGCAGCTCTTTCGCCAGCATTGCCTCTTAATACCTCTCACACCACGGTTAATGGTATGGTTTACAACATGGAGCATACTAGGGCCTCGCAGCTGTCTCTCTCCCCCTCCTCTGTTCCGACCATGGACGAACTCGTCCGTCTGAACGGGGCCCATAGCTATCCGTGGTACGGAAATTTGAGGGTAAGAATCCACCCATTTTTTCGCCATATAGCATTGTGATATATAACGACTTATGGTTGGTAGCTTAGCTGATTGGAGAATATAGAGTTTATTGATAACATGAAGGTAATTTATATTTTAGTTTTTATTGGTTCACTATATAGTACTGTGAATAGCTCAGATGTGTAGTCATTTCTGTGACCAGTCACTAGCAAATCACCCAGTTATTTCAATGCTAAATTCGCCTAGTTATTTCAATGCTAAATTCTCCTGTTTGATTTGTACTAAGTGCCTCGGTGAATGTGTATGCTCTGACTTCAACGTAGCTATTTCTGTAGCAGTTACAAGCGAATCACTCAGCCATTTCAATGCTAAATTCTATGCTAATCCCATTGTCAAGGGGTGCCTCTGCGGATGTGTATGCCTTAACTTAGCTATTTCAATGCTAAATTCTATGCTAATTCCTTTTAACAATGGGTGCCTCTGCGGATGTGTATGCTTTAACTTTTAACATAGCTATTTCTGTGACCAGTCACAAGCTAATCATTCAGCCATTTCAATGCTAAATTTTATGCTAATTCCTGTGTCAAGGCTCTTTGTTCCTCTCACACAGCTTAAAAGCCGTGATCTGAACGTGGCTCTCTCACTCCAGCGCTGTCCTACCAGACAGTCTCGCCCCCTTCACCTGATGAAGGCCGCTTGTGTTGTGGCCGAAACGTCGTGAGAATATTATTGTGTTATTTTATTTTATCAATTTATTATTTTATTCTCATTCTACGTGACTTTACCGAAAGAACCAAAGAAGACTTAAAATTGTTATTGGAATATTCACATCAACACAACACAACGATAAAAAAAGTAAAATGTGAACCTAATTCAAAACGCCACACAGTTTTAGCAGATTAAGCAGCTGCGTGACACCACGTGCTCACTGCCTCGACCATCGTGATGCCACGCAGACGGCAAATTGCGTTGTAATGTGCAAAGATCGGGATAGCGTCACCTCTAGTTGAGTGACGATTAGAGGGTGGGAGCCAGGTTTGATCTTGGGTAGTCCCTATGTAGTGGGCACTCCCATGCTCTCAATGTATGGGTAGAGGGTACTCTGAGATTGTCTAGCAGTGTTATGACGTCACATACCGCGCTCCCAGCAGCGGCTGGCGGGGCCGTTTGTGAGGGGGCCGGGGGAGCCGACGGAGGGAGCCGATGGAGCCAGGGGGCCGACGGGACGGGGGAGCCGGGGGTGGGGGGGGCGACGGAGCCGGGGGGAGGAGGGGGCGACAGTGCGAGCAGAGGGAGCCGACACTGACTTTCTCATACATCATACACTGACTCACTCACACCATGCACTGACTCACTCACACATCATGCACTGACTCACTCACACATCATGCACTGACTCGCTCACACATCATGCACTGACTCGCTCATCATGTGCTTACTCACTCACACATCATACACTCGCACAACCACTGACCCATTCACTCATCATACACAGGTTCACTCATCGTGTGCTGGCTCACTCGCACATCATACACTCACTCTGCCGCTGACTCGCTCACACATCATACACTGACTCACTCATCATGCGCTGACTAACACATCGTGCGCTGACTCACACATCATATACTCACTCAACCTAATACTGACTCAATCATCATACGCTGACTCGCACATCATACGTTGACTCGCACATCATACACTCACTCACGCTGCTGCTGACTCACTCACACATCATACACTGGGAGTGTCGTGTTGCCAGCTATGGCTGCAGGTTTTGTCGTACATGTTATGTTTATTCTTAATTTTAAAATCACAGTTCCTATGATTACTGCTGTTACATTGTTTTTGTAGCTTTATTTTGGTCTGGTTGTGGTTTAATAGTTTTCTGCAATGTAGATTCATATTTTGTTTGTTGCGGTTGCACCCGACTTAAGAGCGGCATGGCTCACAGGGCTATACCTAATAAATTAAACTTGAATACGCTTCACAGAAATGAGTAAACATGACCTTTGTGGAGGTAGTGTGTTTGTGTGGGGAAGCCAAAACTTAAAGTACACACATGAGGCAGCGTCAATGTTACTGTAATGTTCATTATGTTAAATAAATCACTTATACAGGACAGCAGTGGTCCAGGTGTCTGTGCAACCACCTTCCTATGCCTTTGAATCTCCACTTGCACTGTCTCTTAGGAATCCTTCAAAATGAGCGGCACGTTACATCATCAGCAGCCATTGTCTCTCTACCGCTGGATGAACGCCCTATATTTGTTTAACATGAGAAATTAATGAAAAAAATTCTTAATTTAACATTTTTTATTAGTATAAATAATAATGAAGCATCTGGTCAGTGAGTATGCACCACGTGCATTTACAACAGCATGCAGAGCATGAGACTATAACGAGTTTTGTACATCATGTTTGTAAACCCAAGTAATCCATTCTTTAGTATGAGATATTTATACATTTAACTCTTTGTGCATTGAGCTGTGTGTATTACATTGCTGCAAACTAAATATCTATACTGTACATATACAGGCCGGTCTGACTTAACCAGCGTTCTTTCTACAAGAATGTGCTATAACAAGCAATATTAATTTATCCCTGGGGTGTCACTATATACGTATGATTTTATGAGTAGTCAAATAGTAGGAGGAGATAATGCAATAGGGAGAAGGGGGTGAGGGCGTGGGCTCAGTCGCTTTTTCTCTCATACAGAACACATCTCCACAGGAAATGAAAAAAAATAACACCTGGCAAATGGACATACATTGATGTTTATGCCCAAGGCGCAACAACTCTATTGGTTTCACTATCGTACAGCTCCACGCTACACACAGCAGATGCGTGCTCCCTACAGAGGATAAACTGTCGAGCGTCTTCTACGCCGACAGCACAAGCTTCAACACAAACATCCCCCATGTAGCTCCACAGACTGGTGGGTCAAGTGCTGTTAGTGAGCCCCTTTGAAGACCCGCACGCAAAGTGGGGTAGAAATGGCCAGCACCACACCTGGCCACGTTTGTCTCATAGGTTATACTGATTACCCATTGTACCAGGCACTCATTTAATGCAGACACAACCGAGAGGACCCAAAACCAGTGTAGATATCACGTGCTATTGATAACTGTGGCTGAGTTTGTTGTGCAGCATGGCTCGCCACAAACACACATAGGCGATGTACACAAACATACAAGATACAAATGAGAAAAATCTCCCATATCGTTTTTTACATTATTGGGATTAGTTCTGCTAGCGAGCACCTAAGAAGGCCAGTACGGCACATGAAGGGGTGGGTACATAAACACAATAACAATAAAAGCCATTCGCCAGTCAAAATTGGTGACGTCAACAAAGTGTTTCTGCCAGGCTAAGTGCACATTGAGGTGATGTGGACTGTCGAAGGCTCATGGGCAGTAGGTTACAGGATAGATAAAGGTGTCATGGGTTGAGTGACAGGGATGACTGGCAGATCTACCACCTGTGCTCCCTACTGTTCCACCTTGCTGCATTTTACTCATTCTGCACTCCGCTCGTTGTTGTGAGCATCACTCCTCCGCCCTCCGTTATTGCTGGAGGCGGACATCCTTCACAAAACTCCTCCAGAGACGCTGATCTTGAAACCACTGGTCGAGCTGTTGGCAAGCCCAAACAGCTCCACCATCCTTCTGTTACACAGCAGTCAAACTCTTGCCTATAGCGATAAGCCCCTTATATCTGGACAAACAGAAGCTGTTTGGGTACACAGTGACTGGGCATTTGGGCTACATGACCCAGCCAATGCTGCCTCACCTGCCTTAGTATCTCACTGATGGGCATTTGTCCAGATCATTCAAGGATCTAAGCTGCTCACATAATCTAGTTTGTTAAGCCCACGGTGGATCGTAGACAACTTGAATATGCAAAACCAGTGTGGATGTTTCTTTAAAAGGGATCCAAATTTCTCAAATGTAGAGAAGGGAGGGGATATCTGGCTGAGAAGACCCAGAGATTTACATGGAGCGACAGGCAATGCAGCATTCACAGTGTGTTACGCAGCTGAGATAATTATGTTCAACCGATTCGGAGCATGACCTCTGCTGCCAAACTGGAGCTAGTCACATGCACCGTTTCCAGGTATGGAAAATTGTTCTGCTCTGTCCAAAACTGCCCCACTGCTCATGGGGAGTGGAGGGATGGGAGAATACGATGACACAGAATACCCAGGCAGGTGCTTTGTTTTATGTGGGGATGCACATAAACCCCATTTCTTAGCAGTGCTCTCGAAGGTCAACAAAAGCTTCTCCAGCTCATACTGGATATAATTCTTATGGTGGGGATGGTTGTAATGTGGAGGTGGGCAGTGGTAATGCACGCTCCTGTCTAATGAGGAACCAACAGTTTGGGACAATTTCAAGATTATGTAAACAACGCCGCCAAGACCAGCCCAACAACCTGTTGCAATATTGGAAATGAATGGATTAGTGATTAAACGTGGTGTTTAATTGAAAAAAGAACGTAAAAACTGCTACAAGGGCCTAAGAAGGCAATGCAAAACTCAGATCTGGCATGAACAGAGGGTGCCTGATGGAAAAGCTGCAGCAGTTGAATAATAACTCTCAGTCAAATAAAGGATGACTTTGCAAACTTCAGTCAGCTCAGGGGAGCCTACTTCAATATTTCCTGCGCAATTACAAATGCCAGTGGCAAGCTCCTCAGCAGTTGAAGGCAGAAACTAGCATGCTAGAAGTAATTATGCTCCCAAATGCAGAATCGCTCTTCGTCATATCCCTTTGAAGAGCTCATGCAAGCCACAGTAACCAAAGACCCTACACCTTCTGCATTGAGCCATTTGAGTATAAAGTGAGAGGTACCCTAAGAAAAATGAAAGAAATCACTAGTATCCAACACTTGCAATATCAGAGCAGAAATGCTGACACCCAGAGGCTCAACTATCATCACATGGGTGAGGAAGATCTTTTAACACACGTGGAGGGCAGGCTTGAAACCAGCTTTCAATGATGCAGCCTTTTTGGTTGGACTGCAGGCAGTCTTACTCGTGCCGTGTCAGTCATAGAAGTTGTTGGACCATACTTATATTTGCCTCAAGCAAGTCTTGACGAACAAAGTGGGGTATAATCTGCTGAGTAGTGTAGTGGAGGCTGTGAAATGAGAAATAATCAATTAGAGTGCCTTTAAAAAGAGCCTCTGTCAAGGTGATGTGCACATCAGTGAGATACAATCATCATTGGGAACAAGGAGGTGTACATTCAGCCTACATTTCTAAAGAGAGAACATACAGTGATGATCACAGGAGAAATCTGTGGATGGTAAGTGACAGGCCCAAATAATTGCATCAAAAGAAAAGGGAATGAGTGACCTCCGAATGAGTAAAGGTTGATTAGAAGTTCCAACAGGAAGCCTTGGTTGCTGGGCGGAGAATGAGTGAAGGGGAGTAAAGCGAGATGGTAGGGACGATATAGGAGAACATTGGGAGGGGAATGAGATGATGGGAGAGGCAAGCAGGAGCGTGTCCATGGTGGAACTTGAAGACAGCAAAGGGGATATTGTGCTTGATGCAGAAATTAATCGGATACCAGTGGAGGGATCAAACACGATCACAGCTTTACCAATTAAAAACCAGGCAACAGAAACAAACACTCCTCTTGCCCTAAGCCCTTTATTGCTCCCTGTGAGTTTGTTCCATCTCCACACTGTGGGCGCCGAGGGACAGATGTGTCCGGCGAGCTGGCATGTGTGCCCATTGAGGTTGGTCCTCAGTGGAGTCGTGTGCTTCCTCCCTCAGGTGCCGCGCGCCTGATGTCCCCCGAGCCGCCTGCGCTGTCTTCACTTGATTCGGGAGAGGAGAACCCGTCGACCCGGCCTACTGCTCTTCGTGAGGAGCCGGATTCGACTGGACAGTTGCATATTCCCCCTGGGACCTCCAGGGAGAGTGAGCCCACCTCCACTGGAGGCCCAGCCACGAGGACTCGCTCAAAAACTCTTCGGATTTTGTGACACCCATGCACACACACTCCCACACCATCAGTTGCTTGTCACACTCAGTAGGCCATATCGGTTATTGGCTGAACCTAGCCTTTGTTGTGCTTATGGGTATTGTTACACGGTGAGGATGGGAGTTGTTGGTGATGGAGGGGATTCCGTGAATTCGCGTTTTATATTTTCTCGTGTTGTTCTGTACATTTGTAGCTAGTGTATATATTGTATAGGTGGGCTTGGGTATTTATATGCTATTTGTTATTGTTAATTATTGAGGCACACATAGCGTTTAGTCACTTTTACTCGCTTTTTATCACCTTATTCACTTAAGCAACCATTGGAAAGATGTTCTAAATCATACCAAACATTAAACTAATTTTCAATGGTATTTATCCAAATAGTTACATACCAAACTTTCATAGAAGCTTATTTCACTTCACACCTACATTTGTAAACTCCCCCCCCCCCCGCCCCGTGCCGGTCCTCTACGTTCCACTTCACACCCGCTCCCCCCCTCCGTGCCGGTCCTCTTGTGCGTTACGGTCATTTTATGCTAATTCCTTTGTCAAAGCATTTTGTTTCCTCCCACACAGCTTAAAAGGACACGACCTGGGCTGGACTGTCTTCACTCCAACGCTGTCCTCATGACAGTATGGTCCCCTTCACCTGATGAAGGCCACTTGTGTTGTGGCCGAAACGTCATGATTTTAGTTGTTTTATTTTTTACCTACGTGACTTTACCGAATAGAACCAAAGAGTATGGATCCTTGCAGTCACGAAAGCTTCAAATCTAGAACTTATTCACTTGGTTAGTTTTAAGGGGGGGTTGACAGCCAGGACGGCTGAATGCTACGAATGGGGGGGGGTAATGTAGTAACATCGGGAATGCCACTGTGTAGTGCCGGCCTGAGAGGCACGGCGTGCGATGTAATTACATCACCGACACCCCATATATGTGGGTGTAGTACCAGCCCTAGTGGGGCTTGGTGAGCGCTGGGTCATGGCGCTGAGTGGCACCACGCGTGGCGTGCAGTGCTGTCCTCTATAGGAGGGGTGTGAAAGTGTCAGCCATGAATGAGGTTAATGTGGGCCATTGCACTCTGGTTGACCCTGGAAGGTACATGACGGGTAAAGTCTACACAGGGGCCCCAAGTTGGGGCTAGTGGGTAGTCACGTGTCAGGGCGAGATCTTGCAATAGGAATCGAGAAGGTAGTCGTGGCCAAGGGCGGAGCCGGCCACGACTGGTAAGCATATAAACCAGGTCCCCAGAGGGACCGGGGTTCAGCTTTGCTGTTGTCTTCTGAAAGATCTACATTCAACGTCCGTGAAGAGTCACCAACACATGGGCAGGACTCAAGCTGGAGTCCTGCTCGTTGTAGCTATCCCAGAGTGTTAGCGCAGATAGCCTGGTGGTCCACCACCATAGGTTGTTATCTGGTAAAAGGGAAGTTACCCCTTCGTGTTGGTATAAATAAATTTGTTGCCTCCAAAGAGTGTCTGCGACTCAATTGAACCGACTACACAATGGTGCAAAGGTCAGTAAAGTGACCGAGGCCACCAGGGGCTGTACCAGTATACCACATCAGATTAACAACGGGCTCAGTGGTGGCAACAAGTTATCCCCTTCGCCTGGAATGCAGGAAGTCGTGGGTTCGATTCCAACCCCGACGCCTGGATATTTGGAGTTTGCATATTCTCCCCGTGGTGGCGTGGGTTTTTCTCTGGATCCTCGAGTTTTTTTCCCTCCACATTTAGAAATATGCGTTTACAGTATTTAGCTGCTACAAATTTCCACGTGATAAGCCACTTCGTTGAGCTATGATTTGTGGCCAGGTTGCTTTTGAAAAACAGCTATATAGATCAGTGGACCTTACTTGGTGCAATAAAATAAAAAAATCTGCCGATTCCTGGAGTTATACTATAGGAAGGCCTGGGTACCCAAGGGACCAGGTTACAGCATCTGTCAGTTCAATGAAAAATCGAATAGCTTAGTGGACTTTGCCTGGTTCATAAAATAGTTTTTTAGTGTTTAACCTCACGTGACAAACAATAAATCCAACAAACACACCCAGTGCTGAAATGCACTGAAAAACAGTAAATGTACCAGAATGAAGCAGTACACATCTTGTCAAGTTGTATTTATGCAACAAAAATAACTAAAGAAAAATAACCAAATCCACAATTACATGTGGATGTGATAATAAAGTAAAGCCCTTCTGGATAATGGGCACCCTATGCCCTGTCGGTCGTGTTGATTTTTTACCATATTTCACCACGCTGACTAGTGCGGGTTGGTGAAGCGAGGGGGGCAGAACTGATTCATTTGTCACTCGCCTCTGGATTTAGTCCATGGGTGTGTAGTGATGTGCGTTAAGCACTGTGCAATTGGACGACCCCACATGCTCTGGGCACCCTTTCGCATGAGATATTCAAACTCAATCTATTTTGCAGGTGAAATATTTCTGAAATAAAAATGCAATGAAGGAAAAACAGGGAAACTGCCATGACACGGTGCACAGGTGTGAATTAATATATTATAATAATCAGTCACACGACTGACCAAACAAGGCAAGCACACCATGGTGGTGCTCGCTTCATCCACCCAGCAACACACTTCAGCGCAATTGTTTCCCAGCGCCTATCTTGTGACTCGGTATGGGAATCGCTGCGGTGGTGTCCGCTCGTGCAGCTCCATGCGACCCACAGCAGACGCGCGCTACCTACAGAGGATCCACGGTCGCGCGTCATCTATGCCTACAGCACGAGCTCTGACACAAACATCCCCCATGGAGCTCCACAGACTGGTGGGGCAAGTGCTGTTATTGAGCTCCTATGAAGGCCGGCATAGTACACGAAATGGTAAGTGGTCAGAACCACGCCGGACCGCCTTTGTCTCCCCAATGTGTGATGTTTACACACCGCCCCAGATACTCATTTGCGTTACACACACATTGACCTCCGTACCCCCACCGCACACACACTCACTACACCATCTTACACATACACAGACATTTAAGCACCAATTAAAAAAAATCTGCCATGTAGCCTACACAGGCGGATTATATTCTAGACCACACCACCCACCGTCCCCCACACGCCACAAATTCCCCACACTCACCCACGTTGTGAAGTGTCGAGCCGCCAGCGTCTCTCGCCCCTGACATGTGCAGACGCGGCCCGGCTCCCCGTGTCACCTACTCTGCTGTTCCCTCAGCCTCAGGCCCTGACGCCAGCAGTGGCATCAAGAAGTCTCCTCCAACAGCAGCAGAAAGGGGAGGGGTGGGAGAGAGGTTGGTGTGGGGAGCTGTGGCACCTGCAAGCACTGTGGTTCTTTATGTGTGGTAAGTGTATCTTTCACCGTAATAAAGTTGGTAAAGATTGGAACATGTTGGGGCTGAAACGTAGCTCAGCTTTTAGCATGGGAGTCAATGGGATAACGATGATTCTAGATTTGAAGCTTTCGTGACTGCAAGGATTCATACTCTTTGGTTTTATTCGGAAAAGTCACGTAGGTAAAACAAATTAAAATTAAATAAAATAAACAATTAAAACACGACGTTTTGGAGGCAACGCAAGCTTCCGTCTTCAGGTGGGATCAGTCACAGCCAAAATCGCTGCACCAAGTGGCGAGGCTCTGGGAACCTAGCGCTTAAATACAGGTTAAGGTGGGGGGGGGGGGGGGGTGTGGGAGGGGCCATGTAGGGGGACTTTAGTGGGCTGCGGAGCTGAGTAAATCCGTCTTTTGTTGTGTAGAGGGTGCGGGGGATGGGTCACTGTGTGTGTGCAATATAAACGGAAAGAGGCTCTGCCAGGCTGTGCTGTAAGGGGAGGCAGTAGAAAAAAGGAAAATCGAAAAGTTCGGAAATAATGGTTAGTATACCACTGCTTGAAATTGCTGTTAGAAATAAGTTAGCGTTTGGTATGATTTAAAACGTCTCTTCAGTGGTTGCTTAATTTGAAACCATCCTCTCGGTTGAAGTAATGCCTGTGTTTGTATTTGTTGTGTAGAGGGTGCGGGGGATGGGTCGCTGTGTGTGTGCGGGGATGAGTTAATCCGTCTTTTGTTGTGTGGAGGGTGCGGGAGATGGGTCACTGTGTGTGTGCAATATAAACGGAAAGAGTATCGGCCAGGATGTGCTGTAAGGGAGCAGTAGAAAAAAGGAAAATAGAAAAGTTTGGAAAGAATGTTTGGTATACCACTGCTTGAAATTGCTGTTAGAAATTAGTTAGTGTTTGGTATGATTCAAAACGTCTTTCCAGTGGTTGCTTCATTTTAAACCATCCTCTTGGTTGAAATTATGCCCGTGTTTGTATATCTGAATGGCTTTGTGGACAAATCTTTGGTGATAACCTGTAGGTTTACAAAGAACCTTGGTATCGGAAAAGACAATCTCATGATCACCCATAGCGTTGTAACAGTGATCAGCTACAGCAGATGCATTCTTTCTGCCGTGTTTCAAATCTGATTTATGCTCGCGAATTCGGTCAGAGATATGTCGTTTCGTCTCCCCGATATAACAATCACCACAGGTACAGCTCAATTTGTAAACTCCGGGGTACTGTAAGTCAGGGATGACATCCTTTACGGATGGGATCAGATCACGTATTTTGTGTACTGTATTGAATCGGACTTGGATCTTATGTTTGTTTAGAATTTTGGAAATCTTTTTAGTAACGCCTGCTATGTAAGGTAGTGTGATGGTTTTGATCGGAGTATCAGGTGGTTGTTTCTGTATGGTAGGAGAAACAGCTTGGCGGATGGTACGGTCAGAGTATCCGTTCCTCCTAAGGGCCAGCCGTACCAATTTTAATTCACTGGTCAAGTGGTGTTGGTCTGAAATGCAATGAGCCCTATGGTGTAACGTTTTGATGAGAGGATGTCAACCCTGACTTACAGTACCCCGGAGTTTACAAATTTAGCTGTACCTGTGGTGATTGTTATTGTTGACGAAACGACATATCTCTGACCGAATTCGTGAGCATAAATCAGATTTGAAACACGGCAGAACGAATTCATCTGCTGTGGCTGATCACTGTTACAACGCTATGGGTGATCATGAGATTGTCTTTTCCGATACCAAGGTTCTTTGTAAACCTACAGGTTATCACCAAAGATTTGTCCACGAAGCCATGCAGATATACAAACACAGGAATAATTTCAACCGAGAGGATGGTTTAAAATTAAACAACCACTGGAAAGACGTTTTGAATCATACCAAACGCTAACTAATTTCTAACAACAATTTCAAGCAGTGGTATACCAAACATATTCTTTCCGAACTTTTCTATTTTCCTTTTTTCTACTGCTCCCTTACAGCACATCCTGGCCGATACTCTTTCCGTTTATATTGCACACACACAGTGACCCATCTCCCACACCCTCCACACAACAAAAGACGGATTAACTCATCCCCGCACACACACAGCGACCCATCCCCCGCTCCCTCTACACAACAAAAGACGGATTAACTCAGTCCTGCACACACACAGTCACCCATCCCTCGCACCCTCTACACAACAAATACAAACACAGGCATTACTTCAACTGAGAGGATGGTTTCAAATTAAGCAACCACTGAAGAAACGTTTTAAATCATACCAAACGCTAACTAATTTCTAACAGCAATTTGAAGCAGTGGTATACTAAACATATTATTTCCGAACTTTTCGATTTTCCTTTTATCTACTGCCTCGCCTTACAGCACAGCCTGGGAGAGCCTCTTTCTGTTTATATTGCACACACACAGTGACCCATCCCCCGCACCCTCTACACAACAAAAGACGGATTAACTGAGCTCCGCACCCCACTAAAGTCCCCCTACATGGCCCCTCCCACACCCCCCCCCCTACCTTAACCTGTATTTAAGCGCTAGGTTCCCAGAGCCTCGCCACTTGGTGCAGCGATTTTGGCTGTGACTGGTCCCAACTGAAGACGGAAGCTTGCGTTGCCTCCGAAACGTCGTGTTTTAATTGTTCATTTTATTTAAATTTGTTTTACCTACGTAAAGATCCTGCAACACAAGATCGCTTGTGTTGCGGTAGAAACGTCGTGATTGATTTATTTTAATATAATTTTATGGTATTTCTACATACGTGACTTTACTGAAAAAAAGCAATGAGTAATTTATGCAGTCACGAAAGCTTTAATTCTTTATTAACACACTTCTACGGGGAAGTTACCTTTACAATTCTGTACTAAACTAATTGCGCCCCCTTACATTTTCCTGCCCCTACCCCTCTTCTGCTGCTGCCGTGCCCCTTGCTTTCTTCGGACCCTCCCCCCACCTCTGCTACTTATTTTAAGCCTCTGTCTGTTCATCCCTCCGGCCCCTTTTTTCTTGCTTCTCTGTCCCTCTTTCCTCTTCTTACCTCTTGTGTCCCTGTATATGTATTTCTGCTATCTTATACCTCGTATTTGTTCACTCTATGCTGGTATGTTCAACCCAGAGGATGAACACGAAACTTAGCACTCTTCTGAAATTCGTGGTCTGCCAGGCAAGTGTCTAACTGTGTCGTTGGCCGACTGGTTTTGCATCACGTAAATTTTTCTTAGGTTTTTGAATTCTCGTCTCTCATCTTCTTGTTGTATTTACCTCCGTGCAGTTTAACGCTCTCTATGTGTTTGCGTTGATGTCACCCTATTTGCTATTTGTTTTTACACCTGATGAAGATCGCTTGTGTTGCGGTCGAAACGTCGTGCTTGATTTATTTTAATATAATTTTATGGTATATCTACATACGTGACTTTACCGAAAAAACCAATGAGTTAATCAATGGTTCTCTGTGTGAGTGAGTCTATGTGTCTCCATGTGAGTGAGCCTATGGCTCTGTGTCAGTGAGACTTTGGCTCTCTGTGTGAGTGTACTCTGTGAGTGAGTCTATGGCTCTCTGTGGGAGTAAGTAGGTCTCTAAGGCCACCACCATCTTGCCCCCTGCCCAGTGCGTCCACCTGGTTGAGCTGCAGAAGTCTATTGTCCACCGCTCCAGACCGCACAGATATCCGACGTCCACCTCCAGCACAGACACCAGCAGATTCTTAAACCTGGTGGTGGAAGGACACGAGGGGGGTAATAGTCAACCACCATTACCACCATCAATACCACCATTACAACCACCAAAATCACCGCTATCGTTAACACCACCATCAATATCACCACCTCCACCACAACGATCACAATCAAAATTACAATCACAATACTCTTTGGTTCTTTCTGTAAAGTCACGTAGGTAGAAAAAATAATAGATCACGACGTTTCGATCGCAACACAAGCAACCATCATCAGGTGAAAAAATATAGCGAGAAAACTGCTGAAACACGAAGTTATATTGGCTTGAGATAAGCTCAGCCCAAGGGTAAGTGGGTGGGGCTAGAGGTAGAATTTGCATGTAAATACAACACCACATCGTGGAAAAGGAAAGAGAGATACAGACACCGAGAGACATCCACACACAGAGAGAGGCACAAACGAAGAGACACACGAGAGACGCATATAGAGAAAAACACACCGGCAGTGAGAGACACCCACACAGGTAGATGCAGAGAGAGATAGACACAGAGAATTACATAATTGCCCATTAATTACTATGGTGTGACAATGCCAATTACCAATGTCAAAGGGAACATCAATGAATGGTAAATGTGGGGTAATATCCCGAGCAGAGCATGTAGACTACATTAAAAATTAAAACAATCAGGCAATATAATATCACATATGGGTTCAGTTTAAAGTTTACTTGTGACAAAAAATACTGAAATAATTGTGCTCCAAAGGTTATCTTAATGGTAAAGTTACATAAACATCACGGAATCACTTAAGCTGACCATTTAAAAAGACATTAATTGCAAGACGTTGAGCAAAGGAAATTATTTGGAAGTTCATCTCACACCAAGTACATGTTACTATGAACCTAAATCTGCATAGTTATCGATCAGCAAAGTCGCAAACATGTTTTACCACAAGCAAGGGGTTCGGTGTAGAGCTGTTAAGCAAATTAACCACTGCACACGGTTTTAAAGCTCTCTGCCTCAAAGACAGCACTCTACCAAGTGTCACGACGCAGCTGCACACACCACATGACAATAGGCGGAGTGAGTGAATCTAAGTAGACACTGACCCTGTCAAAGGGGATCCCATGTCTAGAGTATTTGTGGCTGGTGCTACACATTTCTAACGTGATTAGCCATTTAGCTGATCTATCATTTGTGGACAGGTCGCTTCTGGAAAACAGCCACATAGCTCAGTGGGTCTCACCTGGTAAAATAAAAAATAGTTTATAGAGTTCGTTCTGCCTCAACGCGTGTTTTCATAACGCCAATTGGATATAGCACGATGGATGTATTAGGGAACACGTTTTATGACACGGATGCTAAGTGGATATAACGCGATTGAGTCAACAGAACCACGTCGCGCGAGTAGGAATGTGCGGTTGTACGGCTGCCTGGGCACAGCGTCACACGAGGCATTGGGATGCTGCTGGATGCTTCCTGATGCTCCCCACGCGCCTCGGTCTTTGTTCAGCCGACACACGCATCTCACGCTGTTATCACGGACTGTGCTTTACCCTGTATTAGTCATTGTAACGAGGGAGTTTACACAACGCGGTGTTCTTCAGCAACGCAACTACCGCGTTATAGAACACTGCAGTAAATATTGTCGCGGTGTGGAAGGAGCAATGAAGGTCATCTTGTGGCATGGAAAGGCATCGCAGCCCTAGCGAGCAGCCAGAGACAAAGCCTGCACGCACGGCAAAGTTGTGATTGACCCGGGCACTATTAGCAAGTGACACGTATGGACTAATGGTTACTCTAAATGACGATGTTGACGTTGGTTATAACGTGCTACAAATATCCTGAACGCACATCGCATTAGTTCTGACAAATAGCGGACTTTTTAAAGTTATCGTTTACAATGGTTAATTTGTATATCATGCCAAGTGAGCAATTTGCGTGTGGACCCTGACAGCGGCACTCAATGTCCAACTCTTGCGAATGCTCTCAGGGGATCTTTACCGTGCGCTGCGTTCACTCACTCAGCCCCAATCTCCCTGTCGTGAACTCACCACTCACCCACTCACTCACCTCACCCTTCAACTCACTCACCCTCCTCACCTATTAATTCTCCTCATTAACTCACTCACCCTGCAATCCACTCCCTCACCCCCCCTCCATCACCCGGCACTCACCGCCTGTCCGTGACCACCTCTCCCGTGCCTACAACCACAAACACCACCACCACCTCTCCCGTGCCTACAACCACAAACACCACCACCACCTCTCCCGTGCCTACAACCACAAACACCACCACCACCTCTCCCGTGCCTACAACCACAAACACCACCACCACCACCTCCTGCTGCTGCTGCTGTCGCGGTCTCCGCGTGGCGCCGCGGGCCCAGGGGGAGGCCTCGCGGCCCAAGAGCGGCGCCACGGCTCCCCCCCTCCCGCTCCTGGCCCCTCCCCATCGTCCCTCCTGGCTCCTCCCCCTCGTCCCTCCTGGCCCCTCCCCCTCGTCCCTCCTGGCCCCTCCCCCTCGTCCATCCTGGCCCCTCCCCCCCGCCTCCCTCCGCCCCCTACCACCCTGCGCGGCCCCGCCGCCCATTGCAAGAATGGCGGAAAGCGGTCGCGGGGCCGACCGCGCGCCGCCTCTCGCCTGATTGGCTCGCTTCGCGTCACGTGGGAAAGGCGGAAGAAGTGTATGGGGGAGGAGCTGCACGGTTAAGGGCGGGGCCGTGGAGTCACGTGGTGAGCAATGATTGACAATAAGTGGGCAGGGATGGCTGGTACGTCATAGCGTACGTCACATCCGGTATTGACGTTGGTATAAATATCACGCCCCTTCGTGACGTATCTCACACTTCCTTCCGTCCCGCGTGCCGTCAACACGAGCTGAGCATGGTGCTGCTGATCGTTGGCGTTCTGGTCTTGGCCATGCTTGGGATGGAGATCTTCATTTATCGTCGTTTTACGCTTTCCATCTCAGACTTTTACCGCGAGACCATGACGCTGCAAACGGAGAGGATGAGCCAACAGAATGTGGAGCTCTGTCAGAAGAACAAGATGCTCCGTCTGGAGCTACAGCAGCAGCAGGAGGAGTTGATGGAGAACCGAGAGACTCTCCAGAGAGAGAACAGGAGCCTGGTTCAACAGCTTAAAGAGTGCCAGTTGGAGCTGGAATCCACGAGAGTGCCTTGCAGGGAGAGCAAGTCTCTCCATGCGAATTTTCTCCGAGACTGCAATGCAGCACAGCGGCAAATGTCGCTGCGCTGTGAAAACAAAGATCTCCGGAGGTCGCTGCACGCCCACCTGACGGAGTTGAACTTCCTGGATCCGCAGAGAGGCCAGGAACAGTTTAGGCTACGCGGGAAGCTGGTGCGTCACGAGGACATGTGGCATGGGGAAAAGAGGCTGCATGAAGAGAACCTTCATCTCAGTAGCCAGCTGAAAGAATTGAAATGCGCCGTGTCTCAAATGTACCATGATGCCACCGATGCCCCTTCCACCGCCGCTTCTGCCACCACCGCCACCAGGCCCAAGAAGAGGAAGAGATTTATCCATTGGGTGCGAAAATTGCTGACGCGCAAGTCGGCCATGTAAAAACATTGGGGAAATTATGAAAATGACACTGCCCCAATTAAAACATTACTCAGCAAGACAAACATACCCCATAGAACATGAACATACTATTGGGGAAAGTGCTGTACAATATATATGTATCTATATTTAACTTTCTTTGCATTGTATGTAGTCAACCATACCAATGGAAGGTGCTGTTAGCGAATAGTACAACTTAGCGGTTCCATTCCTGAGAACTGTCCGTAAGTCGAATGGTTCATAAGTCTGAATACAATAGTGTACTGTATTTAAATCCACATACTGTAAGTTTTTTAAGATGTTACCACGGTTCAGCAAAAGATGGAAACATTGTCAAAGTCATATGTAAGACAAAATATCGTACATTTGCATGCAACACTGTAATAAATACTGTATTGTGAGCAAAACATAAAGTTACTTAAATGGAAAAAAAAATCTGTTTTTATTGTCACTTACCTTTAGTCCGGATGCTGGTCTGCTTGTCGGGAGGGGGCGTAATGAGTCCCTAAAACTGCACACATGGGGGCGGTGGGAGGGGGGTGAACGTCCATACACACACACACAACAGCGACAATCATTCGCCGTATAGCCTTACCAGAATGTTGGGGCAAGCGCTGTTAGCGAGCAGCGCCTATGAAGCTCAGAATGGCACACGGGCCAGCACAACGCACGGCTGCCTCTCTCTCTCCATACACGAGACTCACAGGCGTACATGCGTCCGTGCACACACGCACAACAACAACGCAACAACCGTCGTTCACCCCTAAGTGGCGGTGACATCACCACAGCAGATTTAAAGCTTTCGCTGTCCTCCAGACAGTCTCGTTCCTTCACCTGATGAAGGCCGCTTGTGTTGTGGCCGAAACGTCGTGATTTTTGTTATTTTATTTTTTACCTACGTGACTTTATCCAATAGAACTAAAGAGTGTCACCACAGCACTTGTGCCATGCTCGGTGCATTTTGAGGCCACGTGAAGTGTCGAAGGCTGGCTGGCAGGAGGTCATGTAATAGACGCAGGTGCCATGGATTGACTTAGGAAAATGATGGGCAGATGCAACAGCCGTGCTCCCCACTGTGCCAACTTTATTTGTGTCAGTTGTTTGGCGCTCTGCTCGTTGTTTTGAGCCTCGCTCCTCTGCCCTATGCTGTAGCTGGAGGGCAACTGCCTCCACCTCCCCAGCAGCGCTTTTCATGAACCTCCTCCACAGAAGCCGATCGTGACACTGCTGATACCAGTCATCAATGAGTCCAATCAGCTCCACATCCTTCTGTACCACATCAGTCCATCTCTTCTCTAGCCCGTACCACGCCCATTTAGCACCATCTATCCAGCCAAATTGAAGCTGTAGGGGATGCCGTGGCTGTGCATACGGACTGCATGAAACAACCAACGCAGCCTCGCTTGCTGGAGGAGCCCCACAGATGGGCATTTGTCCAGATATTCCAGGAATCTGAGCTCCTCACAGATTCCAGTCTGGTTAAACCCTGGATAGATCGTGGGCTAACCAAAATGTTTCAAACCAGCGCAGATGTTCCTTTCGAGAGAGATACGGGAGGGCATAACTGCGGTCCAGAAGACATGAAGGTTTGTATGGAGTGACATGCCAGGTAGCTTCCACACAGTGTTCAGCAGCTGATGAAAATATAATGCCGCTCGAATGATTCGAAGTGAGACCTCGGCTACTGAAACAAAGTTGGTCATCAGCACACTGCCCAAGTACGGAAATATCTCCACTCTCTCCACAACTGCCCCAAAATACATGGGGAATTGAGGGAGGGGAGCATTTTGATGATGTCAAATTCCCAGGGAGGTGATTTGTTTTTGTGATGCTGATGGTAACGGCCCATAATTTAGGAGCATGCTCCATGTTTAGCTGTAGTGTCTCCAACTTCTCCTTAGAGTGGGAAGTAATCACCAGATCATCCGCATTCATAATATGGTTTAACAATAGAGAACCATACCATGACCGGACTGGGGCATCGATCAGCCTCCCATTATATCTATACCAGATATAAATTCTACTGGTACATCCATGGAAATCGTCTCAAACTACGTAGTCAAAAAAAATGTTAAGTCGTGAAAGGGCCAGAGGACATCCGTGTCGCACCTTACTCACATATTCTATCATCCCTTAACTCCATTACGTCGATTTCCCATGTGATGTATCAGTTGTTTTGTATTATTTATATTTGCTTTCATTACTGTAACTCTGTGTTTTTATTTAACTTTGGTCATTTGGGTGATCCAGGTCTCTCTTGCAAATGAGACTCATCCTGGTCGCTTTAGTTCTCGCCTTGTTCAACTCAATAAACTGGTACTCACTCACTCCATTATGAACTCACCCACTTCCCTTACTCTATGACTTACATAAATGCTCCCTCTCCCTCCTCATGAGTCATATATTTACCTGATCATTCACACAATCATCTGATCATTCACTGTGTCAACCTCACTCACGCACTTTTTCATGCTCTCAAGAATGACCCACCCATCCTATCACTCAGTACCTTAATCACCATCCCCTTATCTCATTGACCCACTGGTAAAATGAAAATACTCTACAGCAACAACACGTGAGATTGTACTCAGGCTTACAATCACATGTGTAAAGAAGCTCCTTTGCAGGTTCCAATTTCTTGATGATTTATTTCACGATAAAGTATTTACAACGCAGGAATACGACTTTTACGAACCTTCCCCTGTAAAGTACCCTGTACCTGTCTCCACCCATCAACACTGACACCACTATAAGCTTTGCCATCGAAGAGAAGGGAAGTAGATGACGATAGAGTTTGCTGATAGAATCTACCGGGGGCAAGTGCTGGGAGTTACCAGGGCGTGGCCGTAGGGGTATATAAGGGGGAGCGAGGCCCGCAAATGGGTTGATTCCTTGGGGACTGAAGAACAACTGCAGGTGGACGACATCGGGGCCGACTGTTGGAGATCTACATGGTGGAAACGATCAATATAGACTTCGATATTACTCTATTAGAAACCACCAGGACTGCGGTATTTATAGCCTTGTGAAACGTGTGAGTCGTACTCTCGCCTGTAAATATGTTATCGTGAAATAAATCATCATGAAAATGTAGCCTGCGAATGAGCTTCTTTACACATGTCGGAATAGAGGACATGTTTCATCGCAGGCCGTTTTTTTGTCTACAACAGACCTAAACACACGAAATATGAAAAATGGCATTTGATTAGGATTGCCACCTGCTACCCATTCTGAGATCGCCCAACTAGCAAAACCCTTCTCTCAATTATACCTAAGACTTTAGATTTGTACATTCCGTAATTTCAAGACGACGAGTTGACCAAAGTGGCAATGTTATTTTGTCATTTTATTCACAGTAACAAAAATGGTATAGTTTTTTTTCCCTGTTAACTTATGCATACGAGTGTAACGGTGGCACAATGGTTGGCCATTGCAATATGAATCAGACCACTTTAGTTTGATTCTCAGTCATAGTTACCATCAAGCAAACTGGCCTTTGAGCCTTCTCGTCATTCAACCCACGTTGACAAGCATGATGGAGTATGGTCAAACAATCTCCACGACTTATCCAGTATGGAAAGACTTCACCCATAAGTGGTATGACAAAGGGTAACAATTATTATTGTCCTTGTTTATTACCACCGAAGGAATAACTTCATATCTGTCAGCCAGCCTATATATACTCATAGATAAATGCTCTCCTAAACACCACCATTGGGTTGAAGCTGATTTGGTATCTTCCACTTTGAGAGCCTCGCCACAAGGACCATCCTACTCGATCCAGCGGTGTATCAGCGCTTTGTCAGGAGCGAAGCAGTCGGCAGTATTCCGGCTGTGAGACGTGAACAACGTTAGAGCGTTATATCATCCCCATTAATATTTCAGTCATGCTATCAGTCAAGAAGGCATGAAAACAGTAGCCAGGCAGCTCCAAGGGCAGAGCGCGATGCTGGTACTGCCAATATCCTTCATCTGAATCAAGACAGCTTCCTGTTATTGAGCGACTTTTCTAGTGCAGATATTTCATGGCCTCAGCCAGGTCATCAATGACTGCACAATAATGAAATTACATTTGCATCTGCACTTGATCTTACTAAATGTCACATATACGAATAAAACATTGGCTTGCCGATAGTATAATGTGCATTGCTCTCTGTAGCAGCCTCGTTGTGAGTGAAATGTTCAACGAGATTCAAGGCAAGACGCATTCTCTTTTGAGCTAAAATTGGACAAAGAATGGAACTGACCAACGGCAAAAAAAGTTTTTTCCGTAAAAAATCCAATATACAAAACTAACTATATAATCACCTGCCAACTAGAGTTAGCAGGTGATTATCTAGCACATCAGATGTAAGGTCAACATTAACAATGCAATGGTGGCCAAATTATGGAAGGGAAAAAGGAAGCAGATGAAAAAAATTAGTTGAGATGAGAAGATTTAGTGGAACACAGTGAATTAAGGTTGACAAGAGATTTCTGCATTCTCTAAATTATTCATCTGTTGTCTTCAGAAATGCTTCCAGTGGGCAGTTATTCGTTTGAACCATGTCATATTGTTCCAAATGATTTTGATGGCCATTGTCAATAGTTTTTGGAGGGTGAGGGGTCCAATAAGACAGAAAGCTAGCATTAAAGATCATAAGATAATATCTCGATAAGGTACTGAATCATCCTTTCATCCCTCTGGAGTTGATGAGTACCTCTTTGTGGGACATTAACATGAGCTATTCCTTGGAAAGTGCCAACTATGATAGGCATTCATAATTGCCATTGACCTGGTGCCACTGCCGCAGGCTCTTTTAAACAAAGATATTTCATTTTTAATATTTACGAGATAGTTACCCCTCCGATTGCCTTTTTTTCTCAATTACTGTATTTTACAGTATTGAACTGATACAAAGTGTTTTTCTGTTCACTAAAAGAAAGGCCATGACCATCATGAACGTCGTCAGTCGGATGTCAGAAGTCCTCCAACATGATAATGTCAGATTAGACATGAGCCTGAGAACACCATGCATAATACTGGCATCCGTCGAATTAAGAAATGGATGAGTTCTTGAGTCAAACACAATTTTTTAATCAAAATTTCGTGATCAGAAAATCTTTTCCCATTATATTCAATACAAAAAATTAGGGATGAGTTTCAGGCAATCATTCCACCCCACTCCTAACCAAAAATTGTTCACATATTGACAAATCAGATATAATAAGAAAGTACATAAATGTTAAGAAGATTGAAAAATAACTAATTTAAGACGAATAATTAATTCTAGATTTCAAGCTTTCGCGACTGCAAGGATCCATACTTTTAAGGGAACTCACCAAACGATCTGCATGTTGGAATGCCTAGAAAGGCGATGTGAGGCGTTACTGGTGAGCTGTAGGGATATACTGTGACAGTGTCGCGGATGGATGACGCATCCTCCTGGGTGCTTCTTCTTTGATGCTTTCATTGCGTGTGCCGTGTAAAATTTCGTTAACATGGAAATTCGATTTCGTAAATAGAAAAATGTCCATAACTTGTCAATTGCATGAACGCGAAATTCCGTAATCCGAACGTCTGTAAATCTATGGATATCTGTAGAGCCAACATCTGGAATGCTCAAAATGTAATTGCTTCATCAGTTGGAGGCACTGTCTACTTCAACACCGTAGGAAAAATGTTACTGCTGTATTAAGGTGATGAATTTGCAATGATTATTTGACGGTGGTACCATGGATCCAGGATGGTGCAAGTGCACAGAGAAATATACAATTGTTCATAGCATTACCTGAACAGGATCAGGAAAATAATTGATCACAACAAGGCTGGGAGAGGGTTTTTCAATGCCAAGTGAGTTGTCGATTGTTGCTTTTTCATCATAATTCACGTTGTTGGTGAGTACGGATTGGAGAATGCAGAAGGAATATATGTGAGAGGATAGAAGATGTGTTGACTATAAGCAGTGACATTGTATTTGTGTAGGGGACTGTAAAGAGAAAGTTCTAGAGCGTACACTTTGAGATAATTAGAAACAGGTGGCCGAAAGGTACTGTATTGATGATAATAAATTATCCAATAAACAATACACTTGCCACAGTGGAGTGGGGGCACTGTCTGATAGGGGCGGGGCCAAGGGGGTATATTAGGGGAGCAAGGCCCGCGATCTCCGCACTTGCCCGGGGATGCACAAAGAACAAGGTGGACGAGATTGGGACAAACTAATTGTGGAGTGATAAGGTGGAAACCATCAGGGCTGACTGATAGCTGTAGTAATAATGCTCTAAGTTGTAAATATGTAGTGAGTTCAACTGAGTCGCAGACGTAGACTTGGAGGCAACACATTTATTTAACTCCAACACACAGGGTAACTTCCCCTTAGAATAACAACCTATGGTGGTGACCACCAGGCTAACTACACTAATTACAACGTAACTAGCTACTACAGACGGGGACCAACAGCTCGGGTCCAGGTACACGTGTTGGAGACTCGTTGAATGGAGAACGTAGATCATAGAACGTAGACCGTCGACGAATGTTTCTTCCAGGATGAACAACAACAACAACAACCCTGGTCCCTCTCGGGACCCGGCTTATATTCTCTGCGGCGTGGCTGGCTCCACCCTTGGTCACGACCACCTTACAGAATCCTCGAGCAGGATCTGGATCCCAACCACGTGACCCCCCTAGCCCTCACTTGGGGCCCCTTTGTCAACTCCCCCTTCAATAAAAGAACAAAACAAACAACCCGTTAGTGTGCACCAACAAATAAATACTTCAACCCATCTATACAATATATACAATATATACAAAACCGATGAGTCTTTGATCGAGTCCTTGTGGCCAGGCTACCAGGAGAGGTGGGCGTACTCTCCTCGCGGGTCGCAGGGGGAATTTCAAAATGTCCCATCGAGCAAAAAGCAGTCGCCGGGCAGACGAGCCTTCCGCTCCCGAAGCTTGTTAAGACGGCGCAGGTGGCGGCTTGGGGGATGTTAAACGTGCGGCATTTGAGGATGGGATGACATGACTCCCCTGAGGACCAACCTCAGTGGGTACACACCTCAGCTCGCCAGACACATCTGACACTTGGCCCCTGTGTAGTGTAGATGGGATGAATTCACGCAGCGTGATGAAAGGCTTGAGGCGAGAGGGATGTACAAACCAACTCCGCCGACCCAAGCAAATTTTTTTCACACTGGAGCCAAACGACCCAAATCACGCCAAACGGCCCCCTCCAGGGTTTAAACAATTTCGGTGATGTACCCACCAGTATGTGGGGACAGTGCAGCCAGGCTCTGTCGCCTGAAGCCCACTCATGTCTGGAAAGTTGGAGACCCCTCAGCTGCTCATTTGACAATTGGTACGAATTGGAATTTTCTCTGGAAGCCTCGCGTGCTTCTGAAAGCCTCTGAAGAGTAAAGCGCATGGACTCCGAAATTTAAGATTTAGCCTTGTTTAGCTCGGCACATAATTGGACATCAATCTGGGGGTCGTGTTCTCTTCCATACATTAAAAAAATGGTGAGAAGCCGGTGGATGGGTGAGGGGCCATTCTATAGGCAGCCAGGACCCCGGTAACATGCAAGTCCCAGTCAAGCTGGGACTCGCTGACCTGATGGCTCAACATGGAGGTCAGAGTCCTCTGCAGCCGCTCCACCATTCCATCCGTCTGAGGGTGGTATGGTGACGTTCGTATTTTATTTGTTCCCAACAAGTCGTACACCTCCCGCAGCAATTTTGAAGAAAATTCCTTGCCCTGATCGGTCAGAAGATGCTCAGGGCTTTCCTTGTCCATCACATAGCAATCAAGGAATGCCTCGGTGATGGTCACATCCGATTGGTTGGGCGGCGGCCAAGCCATTGGCCAAAATATTCGACGCCCACCAGTAAATACTTATTGCCACGAGGGGTGGTAGGAAATGGACCAAGGATAACAAGAGCGACCAGCTCATTTATGCGGGAAACCTGAATGGATTGCAATGGTGGACAGCAGAGTTTGGACGGGGGTTTCCGCCGTGCACACTGCACACACCCCTTGAATACAATAGCGACATCTTCCACCATGCCAGGCCAGAAAAAGTCGAGCTTAAGTGTGGCTAGCATCTTATGCACCCCAAGGTGCAACAGTCGCTCATGCACAGCCCAGATGACTTTACTCCGTAGGGCAGTAGGCACGACAATGTTGTAACGTGTCAACCCTCTATTCCAATGCATGAGCAATCTGCCTCTGAGGATGACAGAGGCTACACCCCATCGATTCCCACCCCCGTCCACCTCCTTGACATGGCGTTGTAACTTGAACAGGGAAGCGTCTTCCACCTGAAGGCGTCCGAAGTCTGCATGGTTCATGCCAATAACGGCGTCATGCGCCACAGGACCGTCGGCTTTCCTCAGAGATGTCAACCTCAGCCAATGCCGGAAGGGGACGAGGCGAGTCCTCAGCAGGTGCCTTACAGCGCCCCGGCTCGAGAAACACGTTCACCCGTCGCTCGTTGGTAATCGCGACAGGGCATCCGCGTTCGTGTGTTGGGTACCTTTACAAAAGGAAACAGTAAAGGAATAGTCCTGGAGGACTTCCAACCAACATGAAAATTGGTCAGATGGTTGCTCAATATGCAGCGCGTACTGTAGCGCTGCATTGCCAGAGAGCATCTCAAAGCGTCTGCCATAAAGATAGGCGCGATACTGTTGCATAAAAAAAACAGTTGCCAAAAGTTCCGCCGGAGACATCACTCTGCTGCCATATACTACAACACTTTCCATGCTATAACGACTTGAGACAGAACAGCGCCAATTCCGGTGTTGCTAGCATACGTATCAAGGATGAACGGCAAGGAAAAGTCGGGGTAGTGGAGGGGAGGGGCGTTCACCAAGCCATCCCAGAGCACAACAAATGTGCCCTCCTCCTACTCCCCTCAATGGAACTTCTGACCTTTTGCCGTCAGGGCGTGGAGAGGTTTGGCGATCATGGCAAACCCGGTGACAAAACAGCGGTAATAGGATGCAAATCCAATGAAACTCTGCACCTCCTTCCCCACCGACGTGGGGGTCAGCCAAGTACGGACACATGTGGTTTTGTTCAGGTCCATCGCTATCCCTGATTTACTGACTATGTGGCCAAGATACCGAACCCAGTTTTAGAGCAGGTTGACACTTCTGCAGTTTAAAT
The DNA here is from genome assembly GCF_048934315.1 of Petromyzon marinus. Taxonomy (NCBI): domain Eukaryota; kingdom Metazoa; phylum Chordata; class Hyperoartia; order Petromyzontiformes; family Petromyzontidae; genus Petromyzon; species Petromyzon marinus. The sequence goes on from NW_027423213.1 coordinate 1,119,025, forward strand.
TTGAGATTCGCCGCAGGCATGTTAAGAAAGACAGCATGTAACCATTCCAGATGTTTTTTAAACGTACGGCTAAAAACGATAGCATCATCCAGATATATTAGGCATGAGTCCCACTGAAAGCCTGCCAGAACTAGTTCCGTCAATCGTTGGAACGTAGCCGAGTGGAGTGAAGACCCATCGGAAGCTGATTTAATTCAATTAAGCCTTGTGATGTGCAAAAAGCCGTCTTAGGTTTAGAGGATTCATTCAAGGGCAACTGCGAAAATCAAGATAGGTCAATAGTCAAAAAATAATATGCCCCTGCGAGAGCGTCCAGGGAATCGTCCATCCGAGGAAGAGGGTACGGGTCAGCTACAGAGATCTTATTAAGCTTACGGAAGTCAACACAGAAGTGCAAACTACCATCCTGCTTTTTAACAAGAGCAATCGGGGCTCCCCACGGGCTGGTGGACTGTGAGATAATATTGGCGGCCAACGTTTCATCAACTGCCAGCTGTACGTGTTCTTTTTCCTTAGGGCTCAGCCGGTAGGGGTTCTGCTGGATGGGAGCGGCGTCGCCCATATCGATGTGGTGACTCTGGGACTCATACAATTCCGAATTTTCAGAACAAAGCGTATCCATCCACTTTTCATAAGAAACCTGTTGCGGCTTCGTATTCAACGTGACCCCCACACCGCCAATGATGTTTCCCTCGTGAAGCATGGACGACACATGAGCTAGCACAGTGCCCTCCTGAATGACAAACATGTCCAACCCTGCATTCAGGACTTGAATGAGCGGTTCCTGGTGATTGGATATGATAGTTTGGGCCCCCACCAACGGCAAACCACGAATGTCTTTGTTTGAGGATCCTAGAAGAATTCCCCCCTCAGTCGCCTCCTGGTCTAGCGGCTTGCGCAATCGTAAAGGAACCAACATTTGTGTGCTGGGGGGAATCTTTACGGTCTTACTCGCAAGCGCTTGTACAGTAGCGTTGGCAAAGAACAATCGAGTGGGAGAAGTCAAAAGGCCATTCGATGGCCCAATGGTAACTCAAGGGAACCTTGATCAATCAACATTTTCAGGGGCATCTTCCTCAAGAAGTCAGTCCTGAGCAAGCAAAGAACAGCAAGGGACGTTGATACAAGAACTGGCCCCGTCAATTTGATATCTCCGATACACACCTCCGCTGTTATTTTCCCAGTGAGGCCCAATGAGCAACCCTGACGGGACATAGGGTACGACATTTAGGGGGCAGAATGTTAAAAATCAACTTGGAAATGATAGTCGCGGATGCACCAGTATCGACGAACATTCTGATTTCAACCCCCTCTATCAATCCGATAACAGCGGATGAACCTGCGGTCACAGCAATCGCTCTATGGACCAACTCCGATCACCGACCCGGTTGGAGCGGCCAGTCAGCCTGAGCAAAATCTGAACCCTCATTCACCGACACACGACGGGAATGAAAACCGACCGAACGTGATGAGTGAGGTGGATTCGGGAGCCGAAGGCGACTCGTCTTCGGGTGCAGTGGAGTGGTGGACAGTCAGGCGGATGACTGTGGTGCCCGCTCTCAGGATGAGGAGAGGTATCTTGCCGTCGAAGTTGTTCATCCTGTCACACCATGCCATCCCCCCCGCCAGCCTCCGCCTTGGGTTGAAGCACAGGCTTGGATGGGCTCCACATCTTCGGGTGTATCATGCATCTCACTAGGCGCAGTATACACCGCCAACCCCTCATGTCGTTGCAAGAGCAGGTGCGCCTGGATGCATATTGCAACTTTGAGAGAAGACAAGTCGTCTTTGTCGACAGATGGCAGGACGATGTGGAGGTTGTTGTATATGTGGGTTATGAAAATTTGATGAAAATATTACCATTAAATGAAGTTAGAAATGTGCATAATTTATCTGCAATTATGTTAATTTGGGTAATCATGCGTATACATTATGCTAATGTCGTATTAATTTCTCTTCTTTGGTTCTTTCGGTAAAGTCACGTAGAATGATAATAAAATAATAAATTGATAAAATAAAATAACACAATAATATTCTCACGACGTTTCGGCCACAACACAAGCGGCCTTCATCAGGTGAAGGGGGCGAGACTGTCTGGTAGGACAGCGCTGGAGTGAAAGAGCCACGTTCAGATACGGCCTTTAAGCTGTGTGAGAGGAACAAAGCGCCTTGACAAAGGAATTAGCATATAATTTAGCATTGAAATGGCTGAATGATTAGCTTGTGACTGGTCACAGAAATAGCTATGTTAAAAGTTAAAGCATACACACCCGCAGAGGCACCCATTGTTAAAGGGATTAGCATAGAATGTAGCATTGAAATAGCTAAGTTAAGGCATACACATCTTGACAATGGAATTATCATAGAATTTAGCATTGAGATAGCTGAGTGATTAGCTTGTACCTGCTGCAGAAATAGAGCTTGTACCTGCTGCAGAAATAGCTACGTTAAAGTCAGAGCATACACATTCACCGAGGCCCTTAGTACAAATCAAACAGGAGAATTTAGCATTGAAATAACTAGGCGAATCCAGCATTGAAACAACTGAGTGATTAGCTAGTGACTGGTCACAGAAATGACTACACATCTGAGCTATTCACAGTACTATATAGTGAACCAATAAAAACTAAAATATAAATTACCTTCATGTTATCAATAAACTCTATATTCTCCAATCAGCTAAGCTACCAACAATAAGTCGTTATATATCACAATGCTATATGGCGAAAAAATGGGTGGATTCTTACCCTCAAATTTCAGCACCACGGATAGCTACGGGCCCCGTTCAGACGGACGAGTTCGTCCATGGTCGGAACAGAGGAGGGGGAGAGAGACAGCTGCGAGGCCCTAGTATGCTCCATATTGTAAAACTATACCATTAACCGTGGTGTGAGAGGTATTAAGAGGCAATGCTGGCGAAAGAGCTGCGGTCTGAAGGTCATCGTAAAAATACAATTAATTAAGAACAGAAATGATTTAAAACATCTTTCCAGTGGTTACTAAGCCTGAATCCATCTTCTCGGTTGAAATTGTCTCTGTGCTTGTATATGTGAATGGCCTCATGAACGAATCTCTCATGGTAGCCGGTTGGTTTGCAAAGAACCTCCGTCTTGGAGAAGTCAATGTCATGTGAGCCCACTGAATTATAACAGTGATCTGCCACGGCAGAGGAGTTCGTCCTACCGTGTTTCAAGTCTGCTTTGTGTTCGCGGATGCGGTCCGAGATATGTCTTTTGGTTTCTCCAATGCAGCTACTACCACAGAGGCACTTTAGTTTGTAAACGCCCGGGTACTGTATGTCTGGAACAGCATCTTTCACAGATGGAACTAAATCACGGATTTATGTACTGTGTTGAATCGGACCTGGATCTTGTGTTTGTTCAGGATTTTGGAGATCTTTTTAGTGACCCCTGCAATGTAGGGTAAGGTGATGGTTTTGAGTGGCTCCACAAGAGGATCCTTCTTCATGACTGGAGTGATGGCTTTGCGGATTGTGTAGTCGGAGTAGCCATTAGCCCTGAGAGCCTGGTGTACGTGCTTGAGTTCACTGGTAATGTGTTCCTGGTCGGAAATGCATTGGGCTCTATGGTATAGAGTCTTGATGAGGGAGTTCTTCTGGGATGGATGGTGGTGGGAATCCGGTTTCAAGTAAGCATCTGTATGGGTAGCTTTCCTGTAGACAGAGTGGCTCATTGAACCATCATGTCTTCTTTTAATTAAGACATCCAAAAAGGGTAGTTTGCCATCTTTTTCGACCTCCATGGTAAATCTGATGGCTGGGTGTATGGAATTGATGTGGTCGCGGAATTGGTCTAGAGCAGGCTGGCCATGTGGCCAGATGACAAAGGTGTCATCAACGTACCTCTTCCATAAGGTCGGGCGTAGAGTGGCAGTCTGGATGGCGTCAGTTTCAAATTTTTCCATGAATACGTTGGCTACAACCGGAGATAAGGGGGAGCCCATTGGGGTGCCCTCAGTTTGTTTGTAGAAAGTTCCATTCCAGGTGAAGTAAGTGTTGGTTAAGCAATGTCTCACCATGGGGGGTACATCAGTTTGCAGTCCTTGATGGACCAGGTCTTCAATGATAGCGATGGTGTCAGGTACCGGGACTTTGGTGAACAAGGACACCACATCAAAACTGACAAGCAGGTCGTTTGGGGACAGCGAAATGCCTTTGATTGTCGATACCAGGTGAGTAGAATTTAGTACCGCAGAGGTGTTTTTTCCAGTGAAAGGTCGCAGTATATCAGCAAGAAAACGTGCCAGTTTGTAGGTGGGGGAGCTGATAGTAGAGACGATGGGACGAAGGGGTGTATCTTCTTTGTGTATCTTTGGAAGGCCATATAATCTTGGTGGTCTGGCAGCAGAGGGCTTCAACGAGAACTGTTTGATCTCATCAATTAATGCTGTTGAATCAGAGATTATTTTGTTCGTTTTGGTGACCAGGCTGTTGGTGGGATCTCTTTTTATTTTTGTGTAGCTGCCATCGTTGAGTAGTTCTTGAATTTTGTTGTTATATTCTGTTTTGTCCATGATGACAGTGGCATTGCCTTTGTCGGCTGAAAGGACGACAATATCATCCCTATTTTTTAATTGAGATAATTCAAAACGTTCGTCTTTGCTGATGTTGCTGGGTGGCAACTTAGCGTTTTTGAGGGTTGCAGCGATTTCAGATCTTGCTACGTCTGCAGAGATGTGACTCAAGCCCTTGAGTGCAACGTCGACATGGGCAATGATATCATTAACCGGTAAGTGTCTCGGTGTGACAGCAAAGTTTAGACCTTTAACTAAAACGGATTTCAGACCATCAGAAATGGAACTGTTACTGCGATTAATTACGACTTTGTTGACGTCTATCTTTTCGGTGTGTGGATCCGATTTTTTGCTGGAGAGATGATTGAATTTGGAAATCAAATTGTCCCTACATTTGTTCGACATAGTGGCAGCCGAAGAGGTAGTCATATTGTCTACATGTTCCCAATCCGATGTAGACATTGTTGCTGTCAATTTTAAGTGTGATTTGTAGAGTGTCTTGTCTAACTGATCGAGTTCGGTGCGTGTAAGTCTGATTTTTTTCCGAGATAAGAGCGAAGCTAGTTCTAGCTAGAATTCGTTTTGCATTGAGAGAAGTTGCAACAGCAGAGGTTAGTGTAAATGCGGTTGGTATTACCTTAGAGTCGCGGCATCTCTTCAGAAAGGTGAGAGACTCGATTAGTTGAGCCTTCTTATCCCGAAGTCTGTTGAATGATCTTAAGGATGTGTGGAATCCCTCCCCGTAGAGTGGGTTAAATTTCGATTTAAAGCTTTCGTGACTGCAATGATTCATCTTCTTTGGTTCTTTCGGTAAAGTCACGTAGAATGATAATAAAATAATAAATTGATAAAATAAAATAACACAATAATATTCTCATGACGTTTCGGCCACAACACAAGCGGCCTTCATCAGGTGAAGGGGGCGAGACTGTCTGGTAAGACAGCGCTGGAGCTGATAGCTCCAGATACACCCCTTCGTCCCATCGTCTCTACTATCAGCTCCCCCACCTACAAATTGGCACGTTTTCTTGCTGATATACTGCGACCTTTCACTGGAAAAACCACCTCTGCTGTACTAAATTCTACTCACCTGGTATCGACAATCAAAGGCATTTCCCTGTCCCCAAACGACCTGCTTGCCAGTTTTGATGTGGTGTCCTTGTTCACCAAAGTCCCGGTACCTGACACCATCGCTATCATTGAAGACCTGGTTCATCAAGGACTGCATACTGATGTACCCCCCCTGGTGAGACATTGCTTAACCAACACTTACTTCACCTGGAATGGAACTTTCTACAAACAAACTGAGGGCACCCCAATGGGCTCCCCCTTATCTCCGGTTGTAGCCAACGTATTCATGGAAAAATTTGAAACTGACGCCATCCAGACTGCCACTCTACGCCCGACCTTATGGAAGAGGTACGTTGATGACACCTTTGTCATCTGGCCACATGGCCAGCCTGCTCTAGACCAATTCCGCGACCACATCAATTCCATACACCCAGCCATCAGATTTACCATGCAGGTCAAAAAAGATGGCAAACTACCCTTTTTGGATGTCTTAATTAAAAGAAGACATGATGGTTCAATGAGCCACTCTGTCTACAGGAAAGCTACCCATACAGATGCTTACTTGAAACCGGATTCCCACCACCATCCATCCCAGAAGAACTCCCTCATCAAGACTCTATACCATAGAGCCCAATGCATTTCCGACCAGGAACACATTACCAGTGAACTCAAGCATGTACACCAGGCTCTCAGGGCTAATGGCTACTCCGACTACACAATCCGCAAAGCCATCACTCCAGTCATGAAGAAGGATCCTCTTGTGGAGCCACTCAAAACCATCACCTTACCCTACATTGCAGGGGTCACTAAAAAGATCTCCAAAATCCTGAACAAACACAAGATCCAGGCCCGATTCAACACAGTACATAAAATCCGTGATTTAGTTCCATCTGTAAAAGATGCTGTTCCAGACATACAGTACCCGGGCGTTTACAAACTAAAGTGCCTCTGTGGTAGTAGCTACATTGGAGAAACCAAAAGACATATCTCGGACCGCATCCGCGAACACAAAGCAGACTTGAAACACGGTAGGACGAACTCCTCTGCCGTGGCAGATCACTGTTATAATTCAGTGGGCTCACATGACATTGACTTCTCCAAGACGGAGGTTCTTTGCAAACCAACCGGCTACCATGAGAGATTCGTTCATGAGGCCATTCACATATACAAGCACAGAGACAATTTCAACCAAGAAGATGGATTCAGGCTTAGTAACCACTGGAAAGATGTTTTAAATCATTTATGTTCTTAATTAATTGTATTTTTACGATGACCTTCAGACCGCAGCTCTTTCGCCAGCATTGCCTCTTAATACCTCTCACACCACGGTTAATGGTATAGTTTTACAATATGGAGCATACTAGGGCCTCGCAGCTGTCTCTCTCCCCCTCCTCTGTTCCGACCATGGACGAACTCGTCCGTCTGAACGGGGCCCGTAGCTATCCGTGGTGCTGAAATTTGATGGTAAGAATCCACCCATTTTTTCGCCATATAGCATTGTGATATATAACGACTTATTGTTGGTAGCTTAGCTGATTGGAGAATATAGAGTTTATTGATAACATGAAGGTAATTTATATTTTAGTTTTTATTGGTTCACTATATAGTACTGTGAATAGCTCAGATGTGTAGTCATTTCTGTGACCAGTCACTAGCTAATCACTCAGTTGTTTCAATGCTGGATTCGCCTAGTTATTTCAATGCTAAATTCTTCTGTTTGATTTGTACTAAGGGCCTCGGTGAATGTGTATGCTCTGACTTTAACGTAGCTATTTCTGCAGCAGGTACAAGCTCTATTTCTGCAGCAGGTACAAGCTAATCACTCAGCTATCTCAATGCTAAATTTTATGCTAATTCCATTGTCAAGATGTGTATGCCTTAACTTAGCTATTTCAATGCTATATTCTATGCTAATCCCTTTAACAATGGGTGCCTCTGCGGGTGTGTATGCTTTAACTTTTAACATAGCTATTTCTGTGACCAGTCACAAGCTAATCATTCAGCCATTTCAATGCTAAATTATATGCTAATTCCTTTGTCAAGGCGCTTTGTTCCTCTCACACAGCTTAAAGGCCGTATCTGAACGTGGCTCTTTCACTCCAGCGCTGTCCTACCAGACAGTCTCGCCCCCTTCACCTGATGAAGGCCGCTTGTGTTGTGGCCGAAACGTCGTGAGAATATTATTGTGTTATTTTATTTTATCAATTTATTATTTTATTATCATTCTACGTGACTTTACCGAAAGAACCAAAGAAGATGAATCATTGCAGTCACGAAAGCTTTAAATCGAAATTTAACCGCCTCTACGGGGAGGGATTCCACACATCCTTAAGATCATTCAACAGACTTCGGGATAAGAAGGCTCAACTAATCGAGTCTCTCACCTTTCTGAAGAGATGCCGCGACTCTAAGGTAATACCAACCGCATTTACACTAACCTCTGCTGTTGCAACTTCTCTCAATGCAAAACGAATTCTAGCTAGAACTAGCTTCGCTCTTATCTCGGAAAAAATCAGACTTACACGCACCGAACTCGATCAGTTAGACAAGACACTCTACAAATCACACTTAAAATTGACAGCAACAATGTCTACATCGGATTGGGAACATGTAGACAATATGACTACCTCTTCGGCTGCCACTATGTCGAACAAATGTAGGGACAATTTTATTTCCAAATTCAATCACCTCTCCAGCAAAAAATCGGATCCACACACCGAAAAGATAGACGTCAACAAAGTCGTAATTAATCGCAGTAACAGTTCCATTTCTGATGGTCTGAAATCCGTTTTAGCTAAAGGTCTAAACTTTGCTGTCACACCGAGACACTTACCGGTTAATGATATCATTGCCCATGTCGACGTTGCACTCAAGGGCTTGAGTCACATCTCTGCAGACGTAGCAAGATCTGAAATCGCTGCAACCCTCAAAAACGCTAAGTTGCCACCCAGCAACATCAGCAAAGACGAACGTTTTGAATTATCTCAATTAAAAAATAGGGATGATATTGTCGTCCTCTCAGCCGACAAAGGCAATGCCACTGTCATCATGGACAAAACAGAATATAACAACAAAATTCAAGAACTACTCAACGATGGCAGCTACACAAAAATAAAAAGAGATCCCACCAACAGCCTGGTCACCAAAACGAACAAAATAATCTCTGATTCAACAGCATTAATTGATGAGATCAAACAGTTCTCGTTGAAGCCCTCTGCTGCCAGACCACCAAGATTATATGGCCTTCCAAAGATACACAAAGAAGATACACCCCTTCGTCCCATCGTCTCTACTATCAGCTCCCCCACCTACAAACTGGCACGTTTTCTTGCTGATATACTGCGACCTTTCACTGGAAAAACCACCTCTGCGGTACTAAATTCTACTCACCTGGTATCGACAATCAAAGGCATTTCCCTGTCCCCAAACGACCTGCTTGTCAGTTTTGATGTGGTGTCCTTGTTCACCAAAGTCCCGGTACCTGACACCATCGCTATCATTGAAGACCTGGTTCATCAAGGACTGCATACTGATGTACCCCCCCTGGTGAGACATTGCTTAACCAACACTTACTTCACCTAGAATGGAACTTTCTACAAACAAACTGAGGGCACCCCAATGGGCTCCCCCTTATCTCCGGTTGTAGCCAACGTATTCATGGACAAATTTGAAACTAACGCCATCCAGACTGCCACTCTACGCCCGACCTTATGGAAGAGGTACGTTGATGACACCTTTGTCATCTGGCCACATGGCCAGCCTGCTCTAGACCAATTCCGCGACCACATCAATTCCATACACCCAGCCATCAGATTTACCTTGGAGGTCGAAAAAGATGGCAAACTACCCTTTTTGGATGTCTTAATTAAAAGAAGACATGATGGTTCAATGAGCCACTCTGTCTACAGGAAAGCTACCCATACAGATGCTTACTTGAAACCGGATTCCCACCACCATCCATCCCAGAAGAACTCCCTCATCAAGACTCTATACCATAGAGCCCAATGCATTTCCGACCAGGAACACATTACCAGTGAACTCAAGCACGTACACCAGGCTCTCAGGGCTAATGGCTACTCCGACTACACAATCCGCAAAGCCATCACTCCAGTCATGAAGAAGGATCCTCTTGTGGAGCCACTCAAAACCATCACCTTACCCTACATTGCAGGGGTCACTAAAAAGATCTCCAAAATCCTGAACAAACACAAGATCCAGGTCCGATTCAACACAGTACATAAAATCCGTGATTTAGTTCCATCTGTAAAAGATGCTGTTCCAGACATACAGTACCCGGGCGTTTACAAACTAAAGTGCCTCTGTGGTAGTAGCTGCATTGGAGAAACCAAAAGACATATCTCGGACCGCATCCGCAAACACAAAGCAGACTTGAAACACGGTAGGACGAACTCCTCTGCCGTGGCAGATCACTGTTATAATTCAGTGGGCTCACATGACATTGACTTCTCCAAGACGGAGGTTCTTTGCAAACCAACCGGCTACCATGAGAGATTCGTTCATGAGGCCATTCACATATACAAGCACAGAGACAATTTCAACCGAGAAGATGGATTCAGGCTTAGTAACCACTGGAAAGATGTTTTAAATCATTTCTGTTCTTAATTAATTGTATTTTTACGATGACCTTCAGACCGCAGCTCTTTCGCCAGCATTGCCTCTTAATACCTCTCACACCACGGTTAATGGTATAGTTTTACAATATGGAGCATACTAGGGCCTCGCAGCTGTCTCTCTCCCCCTCCTCTGTTCCGACCATGGACGAACTCGTCCGTCTGAACGGGGCCCGTAGCTATCCGTGGTGCTGAAATTTGAGGGTAAGAATCCACCCATTTTTTCGCCATATAGCATTGTGATATATAACGACTTATTGTTGGTAGCTTAGCTGATTGGAGAATATAGAGTTTATTGATAACATGAAGGTAATTTATATTTTAGTTTTTATTGGTTCACTATATAGTACTGTGAATAGCTCAGATGTGTAGTCATTTCTGTGACCAGTCACTAGCTAATCACTCAGTTGTTTCAATGCTGGATTCGCCTAGTTATTTCAATGCTAAATTCTTCTGTTTGATTTGTACTAAGGGCCTCGGTGAATGTGTATGCTCTGACTTTAACGTAGCTATTTCTGCAGCAGGTACAAGCTCTATTTCTGCAGCAGGTACAAGCTAATCACTCAGCTATCTCAATGCTAAATTTTATGCTAATTCCATTGTCAAGATGTGTATGCCTTAACTTAGCTATTTCAATGCTATATTCTATGCTAATCCCTTTAACAATGGGTGCCTCTGCGGGTGTGTATGCTTTAACTTTTAACATAGCTATTTCTGTGACCAGTCACAAGCTAATCATTCAGCCATTTCAATGCTAAATTATATGCTAATTCCTTTGTCAAGGCGCTTTGTTCCTCTCACACAGCTTAAAGGCCGTATCTGAACGTGGCTCTTTCACTCCAGCGCTGTCCTACCAGACAGTCTCGCCCCCTTCACCTGATGAAGGCCGCTTGTGTTGTGGCCGAAACGTCGTGAGAATATTATTGTGTTATTTTATTTTATCAATTTATTATTTTATTATCATTCTACGTGACTTTACCGAAAGAACCAAAGAAGATGAATCATTGCAGTCACGAAAGCTTTAAATCGTATTAATTTATGCGAGTGGGTGTGGTTATGTTAATGACACCCTTTATGATAATCAGGCCCCGCCTCGTTGACGAGGGTTGGTTATCAATCGGGATAATATAATTAATCGTATGCAGTTATGCTAGTGCAGTGGTTCTTAACCTTGTTGGAGGTACCGAACCCCACCAGTTTCATATGCGCATTCACCGAACCCCTCTTTAGTGAAAAATAAAATGTGATTTTTTTCAAATTCAAGACATAGATATGTTTTTTATTGGTACACAAAATGAGCCGTGCATGAACATTACCTTGTTCAAAGAATAAAACCAACACAATGCATAACTCACAACAAATTACATACCTGGAAATCAATGTGACTTCTGCTGTTGCCTTTGAGAGATCAGTTCAGATATGCGTGGCTTCACCTTGGCAAGTGCCACTCTCATGTCATTTTCACAGCAAAGTCTGTTCCTTTTCTTCGTTTTTATGTCCAGCATCCTCGAAAAGGATTGCTCACAAAGATATGTTGTAACAAATGGTATAAAAAAAATCCAGGGCTTTCTTAGCAATAACTGGATACTTGTTCATTTGTCGACACCAAAACGTTGAGAGCGTTGTTGTTCTGAAGAGTTGCTGTTGAACCTGGCTCTGCTGAATTTCAATGATTTCGTCGAGGAATTCATCATTGACATCTGCTGTTTCAACAGCAAACGTGAACGGCTGTCTCACCCATGCTGGATATGACTCTCTTGTAGGGAAATATCCGTCGAGAGACTTTGCAAGCTCATCTAAGTGCGTGGCAATTGTTTGCTTCAGTTCCGTGGATACAGTAATATCTCCGATTCCAGACACATCTTCGATCTTACTTGCACAGTCGTCCAGAAGCGGGAAGTTTGCGAAGTTATTGTTCTCTGTTCGTCGTTTCCATAACGGTAGGTTTTTTTGAAAAGCCTTCAGGTGTTCTTCCGCTTCCATGATATTGACTCCACCACCCTGCATCTGCTGATTGAGATGATTGAGAGCTGCGAATATATCAGCCATGTACGCTAAAATGAGAATTAACTCAGGATTTTTGAAGCAATCTGCATGGCAGTGTTGGTGCTCTTGCAAAAACAGGGCTAATTCCACACGCATGGCAAAAACACAATTCAGCACCTGTCCCCGGGATAACCACCGAATATTAGAATGGAGCAGAAGTACCTCAAATTCAGAGCCCATTTCTTTACAGAGCTCACTGAAGATGCGGTGCCTCAGAGCACTTTTTCGCACATAGTTCACACATTCCACCACAGTTTTTAATACTTCTGCCATTTTTGGAGGTAAGGTTTTTGTTGCCAACGCATGCCTGTGCAGAATACAATGCGTCACAATGATGTGTGGTTCATCGGCCTTTACTAGCGCACCAAAACCAGACTTTCTTCCCAGCATGACTGGAGCTCCGTCCGTACAAACTGCAGAAACCATATCCCATGAAAGATTGTTGTCTCTGAAGAAGTCATCCACAAGCTTCTTCACATCGGCTGCCTTCGTTGTTGTTGTAAGAGGCTTACAAAATAAAAACTCTTCTTTTATCATGTCGTCTTTCACATAGCGTACAAAAACAGCAAGCTGGCTTAGATCAGAAACGTCTGTGGTTTCGTCGAGTTGAAGGCTGAATTTTGCCGGGCTTGAAATCAGATCCGCGACTACTTGAGCCAAGATGTCTTTACTCATGTCTTCTATTCTGTCACTGACGGTGTCATTTGAAAGGGGAATTTGGGATAATTTACCTTCGGCCGCTGTTCCGAGTATCAGATTCGCCATCTTTAATGCAGCTGGTTTCACAAGTGTTTCACCAATGGTGTGTGGCTTGCCCTGCTTTGCGATCAGGTAAGCAACTTCGTACGATGCTGTCAGGATCGGTTTGTTAACAGGTACAAATCCAAGAGCAGGCAGAGTGGCCCTTTCATCGAATCTGGCTCTCTTCACCCTGAATTCAGCAAGTGTTGTGTTCTTGTATTCCCCGTCTCCATGCAGCTTCAAGAAGTGTTCCTTTAGTTTTGCCGGTGCAAGACTAGAGTTGCTCAACTTGGCGTTGCAAATCATGCAGATAGGACGCTCACTCCCATCACGTTCCGTGATACATGAGAATCCATGTTGTACATATTCGTCCGACCACTTTCTTCTTTTGCCCGACATAGTTAGTATGGATAAAATATTAAAGAAATCACACGACGTACGACAACAACAGTCACACGTTGACTACTGAGTACGCACTAAATTCCCCGCAGCGCTGATTGGCCAAGCAGTGTAGCATGATCATCTGCAGCCAGTGATGGCCAAGCGGGCCGTGTGTGTCATCACAAATTTACACAATAATTCAAGTGTGTCCGGACCTCTGTGGCGGGGGCTCTGCCGAACCCCTGAGATCGACTCACCGAACCCCTGGGGTTCGATCGAACCCAGGTTAAGAACCACTGTGCTAGTGTGATGCGAGTATGCCAGAGTCAACTCAGCTTCGTTGTTTAACTTCTTATTATCGATCAGTATAATACAATTATTCTTGCTTTAACATTTACTGAGTATGGATTAGAGTGTTTATGTAAGGTCACCAAGTTCATATCTCAACGCAGAACCAGTTCTTATGCATAGATTTCAGGAAAGAATCAAACAATCACTTATGCGTTAATCAATTTCATTTTCTAACTAAACTTTAATTCTAATATAATATTCGAACTCTCGAACTTGGAATTTCAACACAGTATCATCACAGTAACCATTACGACTGCGTTGTTTCACTTTGACAACAGCACCTGTGGTTAATTCCGCTGCATAACGCGAGCTCAGTTGGTGAGAGAGAGAGAGAGTCGTTAAACATCTAAACAAAACAAACCTTGATACTCTATTATGAAAGATTATACTGGAATTTGCACACACAGTACGGCATTCATTCAGAGATCCATAAGAAACCCTTATCACGTTGTTAGCACATTGGGTCATGGAACAGTTGAGTATTCTGTAGAGTACGCGAGTACATGCGGCGATCATTAACGAAGGTGTTTAAAGATTACATGACGAAATTCATACGAAAAGGCGATCAAAACAGTGATTATTCCCAAAGGCACAAATATATCAATAGATCCATCGGCAAGATCAGATGATTACAGAAATGGCTTGGATTGAGGTTGTGTGGTGGGGTGCGTGCTGTCTCATGAGAGATTAATTAATTCGTGGACGGAATTGTATAAGGAAACCGGTTTAATACGATTTCTCCCCGTGAGCGAAGCTCCGTGGCGAAGATGTCAGGAATTAATTTGGATTGATGGATCTGTTGGTAATTTATGCGATTAGAAGTACAATCCAAAACAAAATAGTTAAGATGGAAAAATGATTACTTATACTTATAAACGACGGATGGTTATCACTCGGTCTGTCACGATACCTTCACGGCCACTGATGGTTCCCGTCTTGAGAATTAGGCCTTTGTCAATGACTCGTGTGTTTTTAGTGATATGGATGGTGTACAGTAGGCCAGTGTTCGGAACGAATTCTTTGCGTCAAGCAGACGCCAGACTGGTCGTGTGGTGGGGGGCAGAGTACATCATACGTATCGTTTATTTCTTCTTTCACGGCAGTCGGTTCGGGTTCGGCTGACGTAGGTTGACGAGTTGACACGTTATTGTAGTTGCGATGGTCGTCGGTAGATTGCTGGCTGCTGGCACGGTGGTGTCGTTGGCGTGATGACCACTGGTTGCACTATCGGGCGCTGGCGATACGCGTTCGTTGCGATGCTACTTTTGATGGTGCGACTCGCACCATGTAGCCCCGTCACTAAACAGTGAGTCCCGCCATTCTGGCGGGCGGTAGAGACTTCTTCTGCGTCGGTGGTGGTGGATCTTCTGCAGGGATGAGTTGAGCTGGTAAGCTGGTCTTGTCCGCTTGCCGATGAGCTGCTCTGCCAGCAACAACAGCGGCTGCTACTGCTGCACTCTACTGCTGAGAGTCGCTCCGCTGATGAGAGTCGCGCTCTGCTGATGAGAGTCGCGCTCTGCTGATAAGAGTCGCACCCTGCTGATGAGAGTCGCACTCTGCTGATGAGAGTTGCTCTCTGCTCATAGCAACAACAACAGATCCACCGGACAGATTATAGGATTACCGAAATGGCTTAGAGTGAGGGTGTGTGGCGGGACGTGCTATCTCACGGGAGATTAATTAATTCGTGAACAAGATTGTATGATCAGAAAACCGGTTTAGCACGATTCCTCCCCGGGAGCATAGCTCCGTGGCGACAGTGCCAAGGATTAATTTGTAGTGATGGATCGGTTGGTAATTTATGCGATTAGAAGTACAGCCAAAAACAAAATATTAAAGAATAAAATTACGAATATACTTATAAACGGAGTGTTCACCCTTGTCCGCTGTGGTGCCCTCACGGCAACTGATGATCTACGAACTTGAAAATTGTATTTTTGGTCAAGGACCCATGTATGCGTAAGTGATATGAATTGTCTTGGCGCGTCAGTGTTCGGAATTAATTCTTTATGTTAATGCAGATCCCTGACTTGTCGTGTAGTGGGGGGCAATGTGCGTCATACGTATTCGTTGATTCTTTCAAGGTAGTCGGTTCGGTTCGGCCCACACACAGGTTGACAGGTTGACGAGTTGACAAGTTGACACAGGTTGAAAAGTTGACACGTTGTTGTAGTTGCGACTGGCCTTCGGTAGATGGCTCACATATAGCATGCCCGTGGCGGCGCCGTGGTGTGCTGTGGCTTTGATGGCTCGCTGCTCTCTGGTGGCTGACGGCGCTCTGTGGCTGACGGCGCTCTGTGGCTGAAGGCTCTCTGGGGCTGATGAGCAGTTGAGCTGGCCCGCTGATAAGTCGAGCTGCTCTTAGCCCTTGCTGATGATGAGGTCGTAGCAGAGCCGACCCGCAGATCGTAGCTGGTGATGAGCCGAGCTGCTCTTAGCCGGCTGATGAGCTCGGTTGATGAGCCGAGCCGAGCTGGTGAACTCAGCTGATGAGCTGAGCTCCGCTGATGGTAGCTCAGCTGAGTTCCGGACAAACTCAGCCGAGTTCCTGACGAACTGAGTTTTCAATGTAGTAGCGTTCTCTTTTATGCCAAAATCCTTCCTGTTGGCTCCTCCCCACAAGGTGGGGCTTCTTTTGATTTAGCGGTGTGTCATGGTCTGGAACGTGTGTTCGTATGTGTGTTCGTCCATATGTGTGTCCTTGTGTGCGCCATTTACGGCATAGTTCTGTACAACCTTCTTCTTCCATAAACCATAACAACAGGTGTTCCAAATCGTTACACAGGCATCTCTGTCTGTCTTACACAATCTCTCCTTTGGCCTTCCCTTTCCATAAACCAAAAAAACCACAGACGTTACAAATCGTCTCAAGGCGTCTTTCTGTGGCTCCCTCCTCTCAGCTTGCCCATGGCGGCGTGTTATCCTGGCTGTGGTGGGGGAGCGTTATCTACGTTTTCCCATCCTTGTGAATGCAGGTGACTGGAATAATTGCTTGGCGTCTGTACGCTCTCTCACACTACGATTTAGACAAAGGCCCTCTGCTTCTCTCCCCACGCCCTTGAGTCAACACTGTCCTAATATTCGTCTATGTCCTAAAGCTACAGAATTCATTTTGACTTTAGTAAAACTCTGTGTTTGTCATGCTCTTTGGTCAGGTTGTACAGAAACTTATTAAAGATTAATTAACATTCAGTATTGGATTAACAAATGGGCAATGGTTCATTGATGTAGCTCGTAACTTGGTCTCCAATTGGAGCGAATGTGAGGATCGATAACTTTAGCCTACTCGTTGTTGAATTCGAACTTTTAACGTTACTGCAGTAGCAATGCAGGTCTATGGTTTTTAGCTGCTTCTATGTCTATCTGCTCTCTGCCTCTCTCCTCTCTGCCTGCACTTGGTTAAATTATTAATTGTTTTATGTTCAAGGTAGTTTACGGAGTCCTGGCTTTCTCGTGAGCGTAGGTGGCCATCATTATTCTGTTTGTCTCTGGTTTCTATCATTTATTTATATATTTCAATTCAACGGCCCTTTCTCCGTTTTACGTGTGGTGTGCGCGTCATTCATTAGGCCCTATCTCTCCCCTGGACAAGGTTGCGAGTCCGTCATCCTGGCCCTCCTTCCGATGTATTAATTCTCAACACCTGGTGTTTTGCGAGTGCAGTTAGCTGCGTGTTTTCTTTATTAAAAAGACATATCTACCAGCAAATTTTATTAATTTTAATTTTGGTCACGATTATTAAAAATATATATGCAAATATGATTATTGATATAAATTATGGAAGAAGGTACATATCCAACAGAGTCTCAGCCTTCCCTTGAACACAGATAGCCGGTGATAATTCCTTGCCTTCTGATGTTATCTTTTCTCTCTCACGCTGCGGTAATCTCTCTTTCCCTCTGTTGCCCTTGAGCGCAGGTGGTTGCGATAATTGCTTGGCGTGGTTTCTGTCCTTGAGTCCACACTGCATCATTATTTGCTTAAGTCCTCTCTTCTGTCTGCTGTGAGTCTGGCGTACGTGTTTTCATTATTATTTCTTGTTAAAAATTATCGGCAAATATTAATTTTCATTTTGGAAAAAGGGGCATATCCAACAAGGTCTTTTGCCAATGTCAATACTCTCTCGAGGACCAGTGAGTTGACTCCATTGTGGTCCATCTTCGGGAAGGCAGGCTTTGCTAGCGCCAATAGTGTGCTATGGAAGGTGAGGGGCATCTAGGCCTTCCCTCTCCTCCGCGCAGCAAAGTTATGGCGAGCGTTTGATGGCGGTTCGTAGATTGCCACCATTTGAGCACATGCTTGTTGTAACGTGGCCCTCTCCGATGGCGGGATGGTGAGAAACGCCACTAGGGCATCGTTGTCAAGCACTGCGGGCAGCACTCTCAGCACCTCTGCCTCCATCCACCCCGCCAAGTCACAGTTTGTCTAGAACCGGTGCCTGGGGGATGAAATCTCAACAGGCGAACTCGATGCAGTCTCAGATTTTGCGGGCTCGCCGCCCCACTCCACGAACAAAATGGCGGCTGAATACACGGGCTGCACCACGGAGCTTTCCCGCTGGCGGGAAATGGCGATGGGATGCTCGACCCCGCGGAGTCATGCGTCGGCGTGCTGTATCCCTTTAATTATGCACGAGACGGGGTTTCACTCCGCGGGCACGCTCACCGCAGCACGTCCGCCCCTGAGCCCGCGTAGCGCGTCAAAAGCGTAAAGCGGTCAGTTCCACTAAGTGAATCATGAATATGCGGGGGGCAGCAGCAAAGTCGGGGGTACAGGGGAGCGAGGAATTGGGGGGCGGTAGCCCGCACCCGACAGAGCAGTCGGGAGCAGTAACTCGGTCACGATGGAGGAGTCGGGGGACAACGGCCCCGACAAGTGTGTGTGATGAGTGTGTTAATGTGTTTGAGCGGGTCAGAGGATGTGTCTGTGTGTGTGGGTGGGTTGCTGAGAAGATGGAGTCTGCCTCAATGGCCCGCGATCACAAATCCCTATTTAGCTCCATCAAAAAAGTAACCTGCAGTGCCACAA
Source organism: Petromyzon marinus (assembly GCF_048934315.1). Taxonomy (NCBI): domain Eukaryota; kingdom Metazoa; phylum Chordata; class Hyperoartia; order Petromyzontiformes; family Petromyzontidae; genus Petromyzon; species Petromyzon marinus. The sequence continues at coordinate 1,137,807 of NW_027423213.1, forward strand.
TTATTACCATCATTAGGGGAAAGAACGGTGATCCAATCTGCGACCCCCAGGAACAGGTTTGCAGATTTGCTGAGCATTTATGTGAGGTCCTGGGGGAGGGGAAATCCCTCAGCCTGGAAAACATCATGGAACAAAGTTGGGATGACCCTGCTGAGGCTGCGGTGCCTCAAATATTGGAAAAGGAAGTCACCCCCTGTGAGTGGCTGGCTGAGGTGCTATCTGTTGAGGAAGAACTAAGGCCGATCCAGAGTCTGAGATCAGGAAAGGCACCGTAAAGAGATGATCTCCGAAGAGAAATGCTGAGAGATGATGGCGGTTGTGCACAGACTGCCCGACATGACATCATAACAAGAGTCTGGGCCACTGGACGGGTTCGGCAGGATTGGAAGGATGCCCTGGTAGTCCCCCTATTTAAGAAGGGGGACCGCACAGACTTTAACAACTACAGGGACATATCACTCCTCAGTGTGCCGGGAAAGGTCCTGGCAAGGATTATTCAACATCGCCTTGCTAGGCACGCTGAGGAGAGGCTTGCGGAGCCCCAATGCAATTTCTGGAAAGGGCGGTCCTGCACAGATGCCATCTTTTCTGTCCGTCTGCTACAGCAGAGGTGTAGGAAATTCCAACAAGACCTACATCTCTGCTTCATTGACCTGGTCAAGGCCTATGATACCATCAGCAGGCCTGGGCTCTGGGTTGTTCTTCGTGCTTTCAGAGTCCCTGACCCTCTGCTCACGCTCATTAAGGACCTTCATGATGGTGAGCGGGCCCGGGTAAAACTACGTGGCCGGGAGTCAGAGACATTCCCTGTACACCTTGGGGTGCGACAGGGATGTCCTCTGGCTCAAACATTATTTAACATCTATTTTGACCACGTAGTTCGTGAAGCCTTCAATAGCTGTACCGGAGGAATTTCCATCAGGTACATATACCATGGGAGTCTGATCGATGCCCGGGTGTGGTAAAGGGATGGCTCCCTATTGGTCAATTACTTCACGTATGCCGACGACATGGTAATTGCGGCTATCTCAGAGGAGGACTTGGAGGCACTGCTGTTGAAACTGGAGTGTTCCACTAAGAGGTGGGGCCTTACCATGAGCCCTACCAAAAGGAAGCACCTGCCTGGGTATTTTGTACCATCGGGCACTCCACCCCCACAACTCCCAATCGGTGATGGGGCAGTTGTGGAGAGAGTGGAGCGTTTCCTATACCTGTGCAGTGTGCTCATGACTGGCTCCGGTTTAACAGCAGAGGTCTCACTCCGAATCAGTCGAATGGCATTATCTTTTCATTGTTTGCGTAATGCTGTGTGGAAGATACCTGGTTTGTCGCTCCGCACGAAGCCTCAGGTCTTCTCGGCCACGATCATTCCTTCCCGTCTCTACGCTTGCGAAACGTTGACCCCCCTAATGGAACATCTTCGCTGGTTGGAAACATTCAAGCTGGCCTGCCTACTATCAATCCTGGGTTTAAACAGGCTGGATTGTGTGAGGAGCTCACAAATCCTAGAAAGATCTGGACAAAGTCCCATCGGTGAGCACCTCCGGCAGGCAAGGCTGCGTTGGCTAGGTCATGTAACCCGCATGCCCAATCACAACATGCCTAAACAGCTTTTGTTCGGCCGGATAGAGGAGGATAAACGGGCGTGACACGGGCTAGAGAAGAGATGAAGTGATGTGGTACAGGAGGACGTGGAGCTGAGTGGACTTGCCGATGACTGGTAACATAGGTGTCAAGATCGGCCTCTGCTGAGGAGGCTTGTGAAGGACACTTCTGGGCAGTTGGAGGCAGTCGCCCTCCAACAACAACAGAGGGCGGAGGAGCAACGCTCACAATGAGCGGAGCGCCGGGTTGCTAAAGCACAGCAATTTGGCACAGTAGGGGGCACAGGTGATGCATCAGCCAGTCATCTCAGTAAGTCGACCCGTGGCACCTGGGTCTGGGGAGCGGTAGTGTAGCGTTTAGCGCACTTTTCTATGAACCTCACGACTCGGGTTCGATTCCCGCTCACGGCCAACACCAGTAACGATTATTTGAACTGGTCTTGGGCCTCCCTTAGGTCGACTCAGCCTTAAATGAGTACCTGGTGCGGTGTGTAAACATCGCCACTTGGGAGACAAAGGCGGTCGGGCGTGGTGCTGGCTACCTACCTCCTCGTATACCGTTCCGGCCTTCATAGGTGCTCGCTAACAGCACTTTCCCCTACAGTATGTTAAGGCTATACGGGGGGTCTTTGATCTTTCTGAGGGAGTGTGTGTTACTGTGTGTGAGTGTGTTACTGTGTGAGTGTGTGTGTGAGTGGGTCAGTGGGTGTGTGGGTGAGGGAATGTATTGTGAGCGTGTGTGTGTGTTACTGTGTGTAAGTGGGTCAGTGGCTGTGTGTGAGTGTGAGTGCATCAGTGTGTGTGTGTGGGTGAGGGAGTGTCTGTAAGTGCGTGAGTGTGTTACTGTGTGTGAGTGGGTCAGAGGCTGTGTGGGTGAGTGTGTGTGTTTGAGTGTGTGTGATGAGAGTGTTAATGTATATGTGAGTAGGTCAGTGGATGTGTGGATAAGTGTGGGGTTGAGGGATTGTGTATGAGTGTGTGAGTGTGTTACTGTGTGAGTGGGTCAGTGGCTGTGTGGGTGAGTGTGTGGGTGAGCGAGTGTGTTTGAGTGTGTGAATGTGTGTGTGAGTGGGAGAGTGAGTGTGCGTCAGTGTAAGTGCGTGAGTGGGGAGAGGAAGTTAAGTGACAGGGTGCCATCTTTCGATTTAAAGCTTTCGTGACTGCAAGGATTCATCTTCTTTGGTTCTTTCTGTAAAGTCACGTAGAATGAGAATAAAATAATAAAATAAAATAAGATAATACAATTCTCACGACGTTTCGGCCATAACACAAGTAGCCTTCTTCAGGTGAAAGAACAGAACTGTCGGGACGACAGAGCTTCAATTAACGCTGCTAAGATTCCCAGCGTCTTTTAAGCTCGGTGAGAGGCGTGAAGAGCCTTGACAAAGGAGTTTACATATTAAAGCAGGAGAATTTAGCATTTAAAAAGCAGAGGGAATTAGCTCAGGGGTCGGCAAATTTTGAGACTCGCGGGCCACAATGGGTTCTAAAATTTGACAGAGGGGCCGGGCCAGGAACAGATGGATGGAGTGTTTGTGTGAACTAATTAAAATGACATGTAAAAATCATTACATGAAAGGATTTGGCCTTTAACAGGTAGCAAAGCATTTATTTGCACGGCAATTTAACAAATTGCACGAACATGAACAATTAAAAAAACATGTCGAAACTCCCGGTTAAAGTGCGCCATCTAATGGGGGCATTACTGGAGAAAGGTAAAATTTTATTTAATAATAATATTTGGACAAGTTCGGCGGGCCTGATGAAAAGCCCAACGGGCCATATACGGCCCGGGGGCCGTACTTTGCCCATGTCTGGATTAGCTTGTGACAGAAATAGCTGTGTTACAGTCAAAGTTTACAAATCCACAGAGGCATTTAGTATATGGACGATAAAGGCCTCCAACTACCAACTATCATAAAGTAAACAATAGCGTCTTTTAAGCTCGGTGAGAGGCGTGAAGAGCCTTGACAAAGGAGTTTACATATCAGAGCAGGAGAATTTAGCATTGAAATAGCAGAGGGATTAGCTTGTGACAGAAATAGCTGTGTTAAAGTCAAAGTTTACATATCAACAGAGGCATTTAGTATATGGACGATAAAGGCCTCCAACTAACCACCTATCATAAAGTAAACCGATGTGAAAAAATTAAGTCTATATCACATCAATATAATAAATGTACTTAATATATTTTTCAATAAGCTGAGCTATTAATCATACAGTAACTGGGTATAAATTACACTATATAATGAATACCATATAGTAAACCAATAAAAAACTAAAATATAAGCTCCTCAATGGTATCATTAAACTCTATATACTCTCCAATCAGCTGAGCAACTAACAATACGTCGTTATATATCACAATGTTATATGGTGAAAAATGCGTTTTTTCTTCCACTCAACACCAGCACCACGGACAGCGACATTCAGGCTGACAAGTCAATCCATGCTCGGAAGGGAGGAGGGGGGAGAGAGAAACAGTCACAATGCCAGCGAAAGAGCTGCGGTCTGACGGTCACCGTAAAATACAATTAATTAAGAACCGAAATTGTTTAAAATATCTTTCCAATGGTTACTAAGCCAGAATCCATCTTCACGGTTGAAATTGCCTCTGTGCTTGTATATGTGGATGGCCTCATGAACGAATCTCTCATGGTAGCTGGTTGGCTTGCAAAGAACCTCCGTCTTGGAGAAGTCAATGTCATGTGAACCCACTGAATTATAACAGTGATCTGCCATGGCAGAAGAGTTCGTCCTACCTTGTTTCAAGTCTGCTTTATGTTCGCGGATGCGGTCTGAGATATGTCGTTTGGTTTCCCCAATGTAGTTGCTACCACAGAGGCACTTTAGTTTGTAAACGCCTTGGTACTGTATGTCTGGAACAGCATCTTTTACAGATGGAACCAGATCACGGATTTTATGTACTGTGTTGAATCGGACCTGGATCTTGTGTTTATTCAGGATTTTGGAGATCTTTTTGGTGACCTCTGCAGCGTTAATTGAAGCTCTGTCGTCCCGACAGTTCTGTTCTTTCACCTGAAGAAGGCTACTTGGGTTGTGGCCGAAACGTCGTGAGAATTATCTTGTCTTATTTTATTTTATTCTCATTCTACGTGACTTTACCGAAAGAACCAAAGAAGATGATATCCTTGCAGTCACGAAAGCTTTAAATCGAAATTTAATCGCCTCTACGGGGAGGGTTTCCACACATTCTTAAGATCATTCAACAGACTCCAGGACAAGAAAGCTCAACTAATCGAGTCTCTCATCTTTCTGAAGAGATTCCGCGACTCTAAGGTAATACCAACCGCATTTACACTAACCTCTGCTGCTGCAACTTCTTTTAATGCAAAACGAATTCTAGCTAGATCCAGCTTAACTTTTAGCTCCGAAAAAATCAGACTTACACGCAACGAACTAGATCAGTTAGACAAGATACTCTATAAATCACACTTAACATTGACAGCAACGATGTCTACATCGGATTGGGAACATATAGACAATATGACTACCTTGGCTGCCACTATGTCGACCAAATGTAGGGACAATTTGATTTCTAATTTGAATCGCCTCTCCAACAAAAAATCGGATCCACACACCGAAAAGATAGACGTTAACAAAGTCGTAATTAATCGCAGTAACAGTTCCATTTCTGATGGCCTGAAATCCGTTTTAGCTAAAGGGCTAAACTTTGCTGTGACACCGAGACACATACCAGTTAATGATATCATTGCCCATGTTGTCGTTGCACTCAACGGCCTGAGTCACATTGCTGCAGACGTAGCAAGATCTGAAATCGCTGCAACCCTCAAAAACGCTAAGATGCCACCTAGCAACATCAGCAAAGATGAACGCTTTGAATTATCTCAATTAAAGAAGAGAGATGATATTGTCGTCCTCTCAGCCGACAAGGGCAATGCCACTGTCATCATGGACAAACAGAATATAACAACAATATTCAAGAACTACTCAACGATGGCAGCTATACAATAATAAAAAGAGATCCCACCAACAGCCTGGTTACCAAAACGAACAAAATCATCTCTGATTCAACAGCATCAATTGATCAGACCAAACAGTTCTCGTTGAAACCCTCTGCTGCCAGACCACCAATATTATATGGCCTCCCAAAGATACACAAAGAAGAAACACCTCTTCGTCCCATCGTCTCTACTATCAACTCCCCCACTTATAAACTGGCACGTGTTCTGGCTGATGTACTGCGACCTTTTACTGGAAAAACCACCTCTGCGGTACTAAATTCTGCTCACCTGGTATCGGCAATCAAAGGCATTTCTCTGTCTCCAGACGACCTGCTTGTCAGTTTTGATGTGGTGTCCTTATTCACCAAAGTTCCGGTACCTGACACCATCGCAATCATTGAAGACTTGGTTCATCAAGGACTGCATACTGATGTACCCCCTCTGGTGAGACATTGCTTAACCAACACATAATTCACCTGGAATGGAACTCTCTACAAACAGATTGAGGGCACCCCAATGGGCTCCCCCTTGTCTCCGTTTGTAGCCAACATTTTCATGGAGAAATTTGAGACTGAGGCCATCCAGACTGCCACTCTACGCCCAACCTTATGGAAGAGGTACGTGGATGACACTTTTGTCATCTGGCCACATGGCCAGCCTGCTCTAGACCAATTTCTTGACCACATCAATTCCATGCACCCATCCATCAGATTTATCATGGAGGTCGAAAAAGATGGCAAGCTACCCTTTTTGGATGTCTTAATTAAAAGGAAACTTGATGGTTCAATGAGCCACTCTGTCTATAGAAAAGCTACCCATACAGATGCTTACTTGAAACCGGATTCCCACCCCCATCCATCCCAGAAGAACTCCCTCATCAAGACTCTATACCATAGAGCCCAATGCATTTCCGACCAGGAACACATTACCAGTGAATTCAAACACGTACACCAGGCTCTCAGGGCTAATGGTTACTCCAACTACCCAATCCGCAAAGCCATCACTCCAGTCATGAAGAAGGATCCTCTTGAGGAGCCATTCAAAACCATCACTTTACCCTACATTGCAGGGGTCACTAAAAAGATCTCCAAAATCCTGAATAAACGCAAGATCCAGGTCCAATTCAACAAAGTACATAAAATCCGTGATATGGTTCCATCTTTAAAAGATGCTGTTCCAGACATACAGTACCCGGGTGTTTATAAACTAAAGTGCCTCTGTGGTAACAACTACATTGGGGAAACCAAACGACATATCTCAGACCGCATCTGCGAACATAAAGTAGACTTGAAACATGGTAGGACGAACTCTTCTGCCGTGGCAGATCACTGTAATAATTCAGTGGGTTCACATGACATTGACTTCTCCAAGACGGAGGTTCTTTGCCAGCCAACCGGTTACCATGAGAGATTCGTTCATGAGGCCATCCACATATACAAGCACAGAGACAATTTCACGCGAGAAGATGGATTCTGGTTTAGTAACCATTGGAAAGATGTTTTAAACCATTTCGGTTCTAAATTAATTGTATTTTACGGTGACCGTCAGACCGCAGCTCTTTCGCTGGCATTGTGACTGTTTCTCTCTCCCCCCTCCTCCCTTCCGAGCATGGAATGACTCGTCCGCCTGAATGTAGCTGTCCGTGGTGCTGGTGTTGAGTGGAAGAAAAAACGCAATTTTTACCGTATAACATTGTGATATATAACGACTTATTGTTAGTTGCTCAGCTGATTGAAGAGTATATAGAGTTTATTGATAACATTGAGGAGCTTATATTTTAGTTTTTTATTGGTTTACTATATGGTATTCATTATATAGTGTAATGTATAACCAGTTACTGTATGATTAATAGCTCAGCTTATTGAAGAATATATTAAGTACATTTATTATATTGATATGATATAGACTTAGTTTTTTCACATCGGTTTACTTTATGATAGTTGGTTAGTTGGAGGCCTTTATCGTCCATATACTAAATGCCTCTGTTGATATGTAAACTTTGACTTTAATACAGCTAATTCTGTCACAAGCTAATCCCTCTGCTATTTTAATGCTAAATTCTCCTGCTCTGATATGTAAACTCCTTTGTCAAGGCTCTTCACGCCTCTCACCGAGCTTAAAAGACGCTATTGTTTACTTTATGATAGTTGGTAGTTGGAGGCCTTTATCGTCCATATACTAAATGCCTCTGTGGATTTGTAAACTTTGACTGTAACACAGCTATTTCTGTCACAAGCTAATCCAGACATGGGCAAAGTACGGCCCCCGGGACGTATATGGCCCGTTGGGCTTTTTATCAGGCCCGCCGAACTTGTCCAAATATTATTATTAAATTAAATTTAACCTTTCTCCTGTAATGCCCCCATTTGTCGTGCAAATAAATGCTTTGCTACCTGTTAAAAGCCAAATCCTTTCATGTAATGATTTTTACATGTCATTTTCATTAGTTCACACAAACACTCCATCCATCTGTTCCTGGCCCGGCCCCTCTGTCAAATTTTAGAACCCATTGTGGCCCGCGAGTCTAAAAATTTGACCACCCCTGAGCTAATCCCTCAGCTTTTTAAATGCTAAATTCTCCTGCTTTAATATGTAAACTCCTTTGTCAAGGCTCTTCACGCCTCTCACCGAGCTTAAAAGACGCTGCGAATCTTAGCAGCGTTATTTGAAGCTCAGTCGTCCCGACAGTTCTGTTCTTTCACCTGTAGAAGGCTACTTGTGTTGTGGCCGAAACGTCGTGAAAATTTTATTGTCTTATTTTATTATTTTATTCTCATTCTACGTGACTTTACAGAAGGAACCAAAGAAGATGAATCCTTGCAGTCACGAAAGCTTTAAATCGAAAGATGGCACCCTGTCACTTCACTACCTCTCCCCAATCACGCACTTACACTGACGCACACTCACTCACCCACTCACACACACACTCACACACTCATACACAATCCCTCACCCCCACACTTATCCACACATCCACTGACCTACTCACATATACATTAACACTCATCACACACACTCAAAGACACACACTCACCCACACAGCCCCTGACCCACTCACACACAGTAACACACTCACGCACTTACAGACACTCCCTCACCCACACACACACACTGACACACTGACACTCACACACAGCCACTGACCCACTTACACACAGTAACACACACACACGCTCACAATACATTCCCTCACCCACACACCCACTGACCCACTCACACACACACTCACACAGTAACACAATCACACACAGTAACACAAACTCCCTCACAAAGATCAAAGACCCCCCCGTATAGCCTTAACAGACTGTAGGGGAAAGTGCTGTTAGCGAGCACCTATGAAGGCCGGAACGGTACACGAGGAGGTAGGTAGCAAGCACCACGCCCGACCGCCTTTGTCTCCCAAGTGGCGATGTTTACACACCGCACCAGGTACTTATTTAAGGCTGAGTCGACCTAGGGGAGGCCCAAGACCAGTTCAAATAATCGTTACTGGTGTTGGCCGTGAGCGGGAATCGAACCCGAGTCGTGAGGTTCATAGAAAAGCGCGCTAAACGCTACACTACCGCTCCCCAGACCCAGGTGCCACGGGTCGACTTACTGAGATGACTGGCTGATGCATCACCTGTGCCCCCTACTGTGCCAAATTGCTGTGCTTTAGCAAGCCGGCGCTCCGCTCATTGTGAGAGTTGCTTCTCCGCCCTCTGTTGTTGTTGGAGGGCGACTCCCTCCAACTGCCCAGAAGTGTCCTTCACGAGCCTCCTCAACAGAGGCCGATCTTGACACTTATGTTACCAGTCATTGGCAAGTCCACTCAGCTTCACGTCCTCCTGTACCACATCACTTCATCTCTTCTCTAGCCCGTGTCACGCCCGTTTATCCCCCTCTATCCGGCCGAACGAAAGTTGTTTAGGCATGTTGTGATTGGGCATGCGGGTTACATGACCTAGCCAACGCAGCCTTGCCTGCCGGAGGTGCTCACCGATGGGACTTTGTCCAGATCTTTCTAGGATTTGTGAGCTCCTCACACAATCCAGCCTGTTTAAACCGAGGATGGATAGTAGGCAGGCCAGCCTGAATGTTTCCAACCAGCGAAGATGTTCCATTAGGGGGGTCCACGTTTCGCAAGCGTAGAGACGGGAAGGAATGATCGTGGCCGAGAAGACCTGAGGCTTCGTGCGGAGCGACAGACCAGGTATCTTCCACACAGCATTACGCAAACAATTAAAAGATAATGCCACTCGACAGATTCGGATTGAGACCTCTGCAGTTAAACCGGAGCTGGTCATGAGCACACTGCGCAGGTATAGGAAACGCTCCACTCTCTCCACAACTGCCCCATCACCGATTGGGAGTTGTGGGGGTGGAGTGCCCATGGTACAAAATACCCAGGCAGGTGCTTCCTTTTGGTAGGGCTCATGGTAAGGCCCCACCTCTTAGTGGAACACTCCAGTTTCAGCAGCAGTGCCTCCAAGTCCTCCTCTGAGATAGCCGCAATTACCATGTCGTCGGCATACATAAAGTAATTGACCAATAGGGAGCCATCCCTTTACCACACCCGGGCATCGATCAGACTCCCATTGTATCTGTACCAGATGGAAATTCCTCCGGTTCAGCTACTGAAGGTTTCACGAGCTACGTGGTCGAAATAGATGTTAAATAATGTTTGAGCCAGAGGACATCCCTGTCGCACCCCAAGGTGTACAGGGAATGGCTCTGACTCCCGGCCACGTAGTTTTACCCGGGCCCGCTCACCATCATGAAGGTCCTTAATGAGCGTGAGCAGAAGGTCAGGGACTCTGAAAGCACGAAGAACAACCCAGAGCCCAGGCCTGCTGATGGTATCATAGGCCTTGACCAGGTCAATGAAGCAGAGATGTAGGTCTTGTTGGAATTTTCTACACCTCTGCTGTAGCAGACGGACAGAAAAGATGGCATCTGTGCAGGACCGCCCTTTCCAGAAATCGCATTGGGGCTCCGCAAGCCTCTCCTCAGCGTGCCTAGCAAGGCAATGTTGAATAATCCTTGCCAGGACCTTTCCAGGCACACTGAGGAGTGATATGCCCCTGTAGTTGTTAAAGTTTGTGCGGTCCCCCTTCTTAAATAGGGGGACTACCAGGGCATCCTTCCAATCCTGCCGAACCCGTCCAGTGGCCCAGACTCTTGTTATGATGTCATGTCGGGCAGTCTGTGCACAACCGCCACCATCCCTCAGCATTTCTCTTCGGAGATCATCTCTGTACGGTGCCTTTCCTGATCTCAGACTCTGGATCGGCCTTAGTTCTTCCTCAACAGATAGCACCTCAGCCAGCCACTCACAGGGGGTGACTTCCTTTTCCAATATTTGAGGCACCGCAGCCTCAGCAGGGTCATACCAACTTTGTCCCATGATGTTTTCCAGGCTGAGGGATTTCCCCTCCCCCAGGACCTCACATAAATGCTCAGCAAATCTGCAAACCTGTTCCTGGGGGTCGCAGATTGGATCATCGTTCTTTCTCCTAATGATGGTAATAATTGTGGCACTGCAGGTTACTTTTTTGATGGAGCTAAATAGGGATTTGTGATCGCGGGCCATTGAGGCAGACTCCATCTTCTCAGCAACCCACCCACACACACAGACACATCCTCTGACCCACTCAAACACATTAACACACTCATCACACACACTTGTCGGGGCCGTTGTCTCCCGACTCCTCAATCGTGACCGAGTTACTGCTCCCGACTGCTCTGTCAGGTGCGGGCTACGGCCCCCCAATTCCTCGCTCCCCTGTACCCCCGACTTTGCTGCTGCCCCCCGCATATTCATGATTCACTTAGTGGAACTGACCGCTTTACGCTTTTGACGCGCTACGCGGGCTCAGGGGCGGACGTGCTGCGGTGAGCCTGCCCGCGGAGTGAAACCCCGTCTCGTGCGTAATTAAAGGGATACAGCGCGCCGACGCATGACTCCGCGGGGTCGAGCATCCCATCGCCATTTCCCGCCAGCGGGAAAGCTCCGTGGTGCAGCCCGTGTATTCGGCCGCCATTTTGTTCGTGGAGCGGGGCGGAGAGCCCGCAAAATCTGAGACTGCATCGAGTTCGCCTGTTGAGATTTCATCCCCCAGGCGCCGGTTCTAGACAAACTGTGACTTGGCGGGGTGGATGGAGGCAGAGGTGCTGAGAGTGCTGCCCGCGGTGCTTGACAACGATGCCCTAGTGGCGTTTCTCACCATCCCGCCATCGGCGAGGGCCACGCTACAACAAGCCTGTGCTCAAATGGTGGCAATCTACGAACCGCCATCAAACGCTCGCCATAAGTTTGCTGCGCGGAGGAGAGGGGAGGCCTAGATGCCCCTCACCTTCCATAGCACACTATTGGCGCTAGCAAAGGCTGCCTTCCCGAAGATGGACCACAATGGAGTCGACTCACTGGTCCTCGAGAGAGTATTGACATTGGCAAAGGACCTTGTTGTATATGCCCCTTTTTCCAAAATGAAAATTAATAATATTTGCCGATAATTTTTAACAAGAAATAATAATGAAAACACGTACGCCAGACTCACAGCAGACAGAAGAGAGGACTTAAGCAAATAATGATGCAGTGTGGACTCAAGGACAGAAACCACGCCAAGCAATTATCGCAACCACCTGCGCTCAAGGGCAACAGAGGGAAAGAGAGATTACCGCAGCGTGAGAGAGAAAAGATAACACCAGAAGGCAAGGAATTATCACCGGCTATCTGTGTTCAAGGGAAGGCTAGGACTCTGTTGGATATGTACCTTTTTCCATAATTCATATCAATAATCTAATTTGCATATATATTTTTAATAATAGTGACCAAAATTAAAATTAATAAAATTTGCTGGTAGATATGTCTTTTTAATAAAGGAAACACGCAGCTAACTGTACCCGCAAAACACCAAGTGTTGAGAATTAATAAAACGGAAGGAGGGCCAGGATGACGGACTCGCAACCTTATCCAGGGGAGAAATAGGGCATAATGAATGACGCGCACACCACACGTAAAATGGAGAAAGGGCCGTTGAATTGAAATATATAAATAAATGATAGAAACCAGAGCCAAACAGAATAATGACGGCCACCTACGCTCACGAGAAAGCCAGGACTCCGTAAACTACCTTGAACATAAAACAAGTAATAATTTAACCAAGTGCAGGCAGAGAGGAGAGAGGCAGAGAGCAGATAGACATAGAAGCAGCTAAAAACCATAGACCTGCAATGCTACTACAGTAACGTTAAAAGTTGGAATTCAACAACGAGTAGGCTAAAGTTATCGATCCTCACACTCGCTCTAATTGGAGACCAAGTTACGAGCTACATAAATGAACCATTGCCCATTTGTTAATCCAATACTGAATGTTAATTAATCTTTAATAAGTTTCTGTACAACCTGACCGAAGAGCATGACAAACACAGAGTTTTACTAAAGTCAAAATGAATTCTGTAGCCTTAGGACGTAGGCGAATATTAGGACAGTGTTGACTCAAGGGCGTGGGGAGAGAAGCAGAGGGCCTTTGTCTAAATCGTAGTGTGAGAGAGCGGACAGGCGCCAAGCAATTATTCCAGTCACCTGCATTCACAAGGATGGGAAAACGTAGATAATGCTCCGCCACCGCAGCCAGGATAACACGCCGCCATGGGCAAGCTGAGAGGAGGGAGCCACAGAAAGATGCCTTGAGACGATTTGTAACGCCTGTGGTTTTTTTTGGTTTACGGAAAGGGAAGGCCAAAGGAGATATTGTGTAAGACAGACAGAGATACCTGTGAGACGATTTGGTGCACCTGTTGTTATGGTTTATAGAAGAAGAAGGTTGTGCAGAACTATGCCGTAAATTGTGCACACAAGGACACACATATGGACGAACACACATACGAACACACGTTCCAGACCATGACACACCGCTAAATCAAAAGAAGCCCCACCTTGTGGGGAGGAGCCAACAGGAAGGATTTTGGCATAAAAGAGAACGCTACAACATTGAAAACTCAGTTCGTCAGGAACTCAGCTGAGTTTGTCCGGAACTCAGCTGAGCTACCATCAGCGGAGCTCAGCTCATCAGCTGAGTTTACCAGCTCGGCTCGGCTCATCAACCGAGCTCATCAGCCGGCTAAGAGCAACTCGGCTCATCACCAGCTACGATCTGCGGGTCGGCTCTGCTACGACCTCATCATCAGCAAGGGCTAAGAGCAGCTCGACTTATCAGCGGGCCAGCTCAACTGCTCATCAGCCCCAGAGAGCCTTCAGCCACAGAGCGCCGTCAGCCACAGAGCGCCGTCAGCCACCAGAGAGCAGCGAGCCATCAAAGCCACAGCACACCACGGCGCCGCCACGGGCGTGCTGTGTTCGCCATCTACCGAAGGCCAGTCGCAACTACAACAACGTGTCAACTTTTCAACCTGTGTCAACTTGTCAACTCGTCAACCTGTCAACCTGTGTGTGGGCCGAACCGAACCGACTACCTTGAAAGAATCAACGAATACGTATGACGCACATTGCCCCCCACTACACGACAAGTCAGGGGTCTGCATTAACATAAAGAATTAATTCCGAACACTGACGCCCCAAGACAATTCATATCACTTACGCATACATGGGTCCTTGACCAAAAAGCCAATATTCAGGTTTGTAGATCATCAGTTGCCGTGAGGGCACCACAGCGGACAAGGGTGAACACTCCGTTTATAAGTATATTCGTAATTTTCTTCTTTAATATTTTGTTTTTGGCTGTACTTCTAATCGCATAAATTACCAACCGATCCATCACTACAAATTAATCCTTGGCACTGTCGCCACGGAGCTATGCTCCCGGGGAGAAATCGTGCTAAACCGGTTTTCTGATGATACAATCTTGTTCACGAATTAATTAATCTCCCGTGAGACAGCACGTCCCGCCACACACCTTCACTCTAAGCCATTTCGGTAATCCTATAATCTGTCCGGTGGATCTGTTGTTACATTTATGCCTTTGGAAATAATCACTGTTTTTATCGTGTGTTTATATGAATATCGTTGCATCTTAATCAATCGCCTGTGATACTGTGCTGACGATTTCAAGCATAATAATCGTTCATATTATAATGTGTAAGCTTTTGTTTAGCATAGCATTTGCATGTTTTAATGACTTATAAAGTTAATGTTTAGTTAGAAAATAAAATTGATTAACGCAGAAGTAGTTGTGTGATTTCTTTCTAAATTGCTGCATAAGACTGGTTCTGCGATTGAGATATGAACTTGGTGACCTATTACATAAACACTCTAATACACACTCAGTAAACGTTAAAGCAAGAACAATTGTATTATACTGATCGACAATACGAAGATAAACTATGAAGCCGAATTGACCAATCTGGCGTACTAGCATCACACTAGCATAACTGCATAAGAATAATTGTATTAATTCTGTTGATGACACAACCCTAAACAACGAACCGGGACCTAATTATCATAAAGACCATCATTAACATAACCACACCCACTCGCATAAATTAATATGATTATCTATCGATTTAGCATAATTTATGTGCATAATTGCACACATTAACATAATTTCGGATTAATTATGTAAATTACAATTTTCATTTTTTTTATTATTTTGCATCAATTTTCACAACACCAATATATACAACTCCGTAAACACCCCCCCCCCCCCACCACCGCTGGACGAATGGCACGCCATGCCCGCGCGGGCAGAGAGGGGGTGGGGGGAGATTCCTTGTGAGCGAGGGCATCAGCGGACCTCAGCGGACAAATTAAGTTTAAGATATTGCACGACGTAGTCACACAGAAATTAATAACGGCTGGAGAAGGGCCAGGATAGCGGGGTGAATCACCACCTTGTTGAACATAAACAAAGAATAATTGAGTTATGGTAAGCGAAGGGCAACGGAGAGGCGAGAGGCGCCTTTGTCTCCCCGCAGCGTGAGGGAGAAAAGATAACACCAGAAGGCAAGGAATTATCACCGGCTATCGGGGTTCAAGGGAGAGCTAAAGCCTAATGAACAACACACACACCACACGTGCAAGCAAAGGGGAGGGGGCGTGGGGAGAATTGCCTTGGAGTGCGCAACGTGTGTCAGCAAAACCAGGCGAACAGGTTTTAAGTTGAAGAAATCACAATACATAATTCATACATAACATCAATGTTAACGTTATTCACCGTAAACTATATTCCGTTATATAACATTACAGAACCAAGGGATATGTCACAGAATTGAGGAACTTGCCTCATAACTCAAGATAAAAATTATTATTTTTAAATAAATAATACCTCCATCATAACAACGCGAATCTCGGTATAACCCGAGAGGTGCGTCGGGCGGACAGAGTTACAACAAACTGAACTTGATGGACGTAAAACGAAATGATGTTTGAGCGATGTTAAACCGGGGGCCAAAGAAAAAGAGTCTCCCGGCCGCCTTTGTCTTCCTGTAGCACATGATAAGAATATGCATACGTGCAAGACAGCACCTTCCCTTGAAATGAAATCAAACACCACGATGGAAAACTAACACAACAGACCTCGAATCACATACAGAATCATAACTGTAAGACTATGATGGAATGAACTATGGTGGGATAAAATGTAACTTAAAAACCTTAACCAACTTTTGGGCGTCGGGGAAGGTCATACATGACGCACATCGCCCTCCAGATTGTGTAAGACATAGAGAGGCCCTTGAGACAATTAGTAACACCTGTTGTTATGGCTTACGGAAAGAGGAGGGCAACCGAACCATGCCGTTAATGACACATACACGGAGCCACATACGGACGGACACACATACGGACGCACATACGGACACACACTCCCGACCATGACACACAGCTAAATAAAAAGAAGCTCCGCCTTGTGGGGAGGAGCCAAGAGGAGGGATTTTGGCATAAAATAGGACACTACAGCATTGAAACGGTAGTAGGTCGTCGGAGCTGATCCTCTCATCGGAGAGGCAGAGGCAGAAGCAGCAACAGCCGCTGTTGCTGCTATGAGCAGAGAGCAACTCTCATCAGCAGAGCGCGACTCTCATCAGCAGAGCGCGACTCTCATCAGCAGAGCGCGACTCTCATCAGCGGAGCGACTCTCAGAAGCAGAGCGACTCTCAGCAGCAGAGTGCAGCAGTAGCAGCCGCTGTTGTTGCTGGCAGAGCAGCTCATCGGCAAGTGGACAAGACCAGCTTACCAGCTCAACTCATCCCTGCAGAAGATCCACCACCACCGACGCAGAAGAAGTCTCTACCGCCTGCCAGAATGGCAGGACTCACTGTTTAGTGACGGGGCTACACGGTGCGAGTCGCACCATCAATAGTAGCATCGCAACGAACGCGTATCGCCAGCGCCCGATAGTGCAACCAGTGGTCATCACGCCAACGACACCACCGTGCCAGCAGCCAGCAATCTACCGACGACCATCGCAACTACAATAACGTGTCAACTCGTCAACCTACGTCAGCCCGAACCGACTGCCGTGAAAGAAGAAATAAACGATACGTATGATGTACTCTGCCCCCCACCACACGACCAGTCTGGCGTCTGCTTGACGCAAAGAATTCGTTCCGAACACTGGCCTACTGTACACCATCCATATCACTAAAAACACACGAGTCATTGACAAAGGCCTAATTCTCAAGACGGGAACCATCAGTGGGCGTGAAGGTATCGTGACAGATCGAGTGATAACCATCCGTCGTTTATAAGTATAGTAATAATTTTTCCATCTTAACTATTTTGTCTTGGATTGTACTTCTAATCGCATAAATTACCAACAGATCCATCAATCCGAATTAATTCCTGACACCTTCGCCATGGAGCTTCGCTCACGGGGAGAAATCGCATTAAACCGGTTTCCTTATACAATTCCGTCCACGAATTAAATAATCTCCCGTGATACAGCATGCATCCCACCACACAACCTCAATCCAAGCCATTTCTGTAATCATCTGATCTTGCCGATGGATCTATTGATATATTTGTGCCTTTGGGAATAATCACTGTTTTGATCGCCTTTTCGTATGAATTTCGTCATATAATCTTTAAGCACCTTTGTTAATGATCGCCGCGTACTCTACAGAATACTCAACTGTTCCATGACCCAATGTGCTAACAACGTGATAAGGGTTTCTTATGGATCTCTGAATGAACGCCGTACTGTGTGTGCAAATTCCAGTATAATCTTTCATAATAGAGTATCAAGGTTTGTTTTGTTTAGATGTATAACGACTCTCTCTCACCAACTGAGCTCGCGTTATGCAGCGGAATTAACCACAGGTGCTGTTGTCAAAGTGAAACAACGCAGTCGTGATGGTTACTGTGATGATACTGTGTTGCAATTCTAAGATCGAGAGTTCGCATATTATATTAGAATTAAAGTTTAGTTAGAAAATAAAATTGATTAACGCAGAAGTGATTGTGTGATTCTTTCCTGAAATCTATGCATTAGAACTGGTTCTGCGTTGAGATATGAACTTGGTGACCTTACATAAACACTCTAATCCATACTCAGTAAATGTTAAAGCAAGAATAATTGTATTATACTGATCGATAATACGAAGTTAACAATGAAGCCGAGTTGACTCTGGCATACTCGCATCATACTAGCATAACTGCATACGATTAATTGTATTATCCCGATTGATAACTGACCCTCGTCAACGAGGCAGGGCCTGATTATCATAAAGGCTGTCATTACCATAACCACACCCACTCACATAAATTAATACGAATTAGCATAATTTATATGCATGATTACCCAAATTAACATAATTGCGGATAAATTATGCAAATTTCAAACTTCATTTAATATTATTATTTTCATCAAATTTTCATAACCCACGTATACAACAACCTCGACATCGTCCTGCCATCCGTCGACAAAGACGACTTGTCTTCTCTCAAAGTTGCAAGATGCATCCAGGCGCACCTGCTCTTGCAACGACATTAGGGGTTGGCGGCGTATACTGTGCCTAGTGAGATGCGAGATACACCCGAAGATGTGGAGCCCATCCAAGCCTGTGCTTCAACCCAAGGCGGAGGCTGGCGGGGGGGGGGATGGCATGGTGTGACAGGATGAACAACTTCGATGGCAAGATACCTCTCCTCATTCTGAGAGCGGGCACCACAGTCATCCACCTGACTGTCCACCACTCCACTGCACCCGAAGGCGAGTCGCCTTCGGCCCCTGAATCCACCTCACTCATCACGTTCGGTCGGTTTTCATTCCCGTCGTGTGTCGGTGCATGAGGGTTCAGATATTGCTCAGGCTGACTGGCTGCTCCGACCGGGTCGGTGATTGGAGTTGGTCCATAGAGCGATTGCTGTGACCGCAGGTTCATCCGCTGTTATCGGATTGATAGAGGGGGTTGAAATCAGAATGTTCGTCGATACTGGTGCATCCGCGACTATCATTTCCAAGTTGATTTTTATCATTCTGTCCCCTTTTATGCAAATGGCTGCTCATTGGGCCTCACTGGGAAAATAACAGCGGAGGTGTGTATTGGAGATATTAAATTTATGAGGCCAGTTCTTGTATCAACGTCCCTTGCTGTTCCTTGCTTGCTCAGGACTGACTTCTTGAGGCAGATGCCCCTGAAAATTGTGATCGATCAAGGTTCCCTTGAGTTACCATTGGGCCATCGAATGGCCTTTTGCCTTCTCCCACTCGATTGTTCTTTGCCAACGCTACTGTACAAGCGCTTGCGAGTAAGACCGTAAAGATTCCCCCCAGCACGCAAATGTTGGTTCCTTTACGATTGCGCAAGCCGCTAGACCAGGAGGCGACTGAGGGCGGAATTCTTCTAGGATCCTCAAACAAAGACATTTGTGGTTTGCCGTTGGTGGGGGCCCAAACTATCATAGCCAATTACCAGGAACCGCTCATTCAAGTCCTGAATGCAGGGTTAGACATGTTTGTCATTCAGGAGGGCACCGTGCTAGCTTACGTGTCGTCCATGCTTCACGAGGGAAACATCATTGGCGGTGTAGGGGGTCACGTTGAATACGAAGCCGCAACAGGTTTCTGATGAAAAGTGGATGGATACGCTTTGTTCCGAAAATTCGGAATTGTTCGAGTCCCAGAGTCACCACATCGATATGGGCGACGCCGCTCCCATCCAGCAGAACCCCTACCGGCTGAGCCCTATGGAAAAAGAACACGTACAGCTGGTAGTTGATGAAACGTTGGCCGCCGATATTATCTCACCATCCACCAGCCCGTGGGGAGCCCCGATTGCTCTTGTTAAAAAGGCAGGATGGTAGTTTGCACTTCTGTGTTGACTTCTGTAAGCTTAATAAGATCTCTGTAGCTGACCCGTACCCTCTTCCTCGGATGGACGATTCCTTGGACGCTCTCGCAGGGGCATATTATTTTTCGACTCTTGACCTATCTTGATTTTCGCAGTTGCCCTTGGATGAATCCTCTAAACCGAAGACAGCTTTTCGCACATCACAAGGCTTATTTGAATTAAATCAGCTTACAATGGGTCTTCACTCCACTCGGCTACGTTCCAGCGATTGACGCAACTAGTTCTGGCAGGCCTTCAGTGGGACTCATGCCTAATATATCTGGACGATGTTATCGTTTTTAGCCGTACGTTTAAAAAACATCTGGAATGGTTACGTGCTGTCTTTCTTAACATGCCTGCGGCGAATCTCAAATTTAAACTGCAGAAGTGTCAACCTGCTCTAAAAATGGGTTCGGTATCTTGGCCACATAGTCAGTAAATCAGGGATAGCGATGGACCTGAACAAAACCACATGTGTCCATACTTGGCTGACCCCCACGTCGGTGGGGAAGGAGGTGCGGAGTTTCATTGGATTTGCATCCTATTACCACCGTTTTGTCACCGGGTTTGCCACGATCGCCAAACCTCTCCACACCTTGACGGCAAAAGGTCAGAAGTTCCATTGGGGGCAGTAGGAGGAGGCCACATTTGTTGTGCTCTGGGATGGCTTGGTGAACGCCCCTCCCCTCCACTACCCCGACTTTTCCTTGCCGTTCATCCTTGATACGTATGCTAGCAACACCGGAATTGGCGCTGTTCTGTCTCAAGTCGTTATGGCATGGAAAGTGTTGTAGCATATGGCAGCAGAGTGATGTCTCCGGCGGAACTTTTGGCAACTGTTTTTTTTTGTGCAACAGTATCGCGCCTATCTTTATGGCAGACGCTTTGAGATGCTCTCTGACCATGCAGCGCTACAGTACGCGCTGCATATTGAGCAACCATCTGACCAATTTTCATGTTGGTTGGAAGTCCACCAGGACTATTCCATTACTGTTTCCTTTCGTAAAGGTACCCAACACACGAACGCGGATGCCCTTTCGCGATTACCAACGAGCGACGGGTGAACGTGTTTCTCGGGCCGGGGCGCTGTAAGGCACCTGCTGAAGACTCGCCTCGTCCCCTTCTGGCATTGGCTGAGGTTGACATCTCTGAGGAAAGCCGACGGTCCTGTGGCGCATGACGCCGTTATTGGCATGAACCATGCAGACTTCGGACGCCTTCAGGTGGAAGACGCTTCCCTGTTCAAGTTACAACGCCGTGTCAAGGAGGTGGACGGGGGTGGGAATCGACGGGGTGTAGCCTCTGTCATCCTCAGAGGCAGATTGCTCATGCATTGGAATGGAGGATTGACACGTTACAACATTGTCGTGCCTACTGCCCTACGGAGTAAAGTCATCTGGGCTGTGCATGAGCGACTGTTGCACCTTGGGGTGCATAAGATGCTAGCCACACTTAAGCTCGACTTCTTCTGGCCTGGCATGGTGGAAGATGTCGCTATTGTATTCAAGGGGTGTGTGCAGTGTGCACGGCGGAAACCCCCGTCCAAACTCTGCTGTCCACCATTGCAATCCATTCAGGTTTCCCGCATAAATGAGCTGGTCGCTCTTGTTATCCTTGGTCCATTTCCTACCACCCCTCGTGGCAATAAGTATTTACTGGTGGGCGTCGAATATTTTAGCCGATGGCTTGGCCGCCGCCCAACCAATCGGATTTGGCCATCACCGAGGCATTCCTTGATTGCTATGTGATGGACAAGGGGGGCCCTGAGCATCTTCTGACCGATCAGGGCAAGGAATTTTCTTCAAAATTGCTGCGGGAGGTGTACGACTTGTTGGGAACAAAGAAAATACGCACGTCACCATACCACCCCCAGACGGATGGAATGGTGGAGCGGCTGCAGAGGACTCTGACCTCCATGTTGAGCCATCAGGTCAGTGAGTCCCAGCTTGACTGGGACTTGCATGTTACCGGGGTCCTGGCTGCCTATAGAATGGCCCCTCACCCATCCACCGGCTTCTCACCATTTTTTAAATTTATGGAAGAGAACACGACCCCAAGATTGATGTCCAATTATGAGCCGAGCCAAACAAGGCTAAATCTAAAATTTCGGAGTCCATGCGCTTTACCCATCAGAGGCTTTCAGAAGCACGCGAGGCTTCCAGAGAGAATTCCAATTCGTGCCAATTGTCAAATGAGGGGTCTCCATCTTTCCGGACATGAGTGGCCTTCAGGCGACAGAGCCTGGCTGCACTGTCCCCACATACTGGTGGGTACTTCACTGAAATTGTTTAAACCCTGGAGGGGGCCGTTTGGCGTGATTTGGGTCGTTTGGCTCCAGTGTGAAAAAAATTTGCTTGGGTCGGCGGAGTTGGTTTGTACATCCCTCTCGCCTCAAGCCTTTCATCACGCTGCGTGAATTCATCCCATCTACACTACACAGGGGCCAAGTGTCAGATGTGTCTGGCGAGCTGAGGTGTGTACCCACTGAGGTTGGTTCTCAGGGGAGTCATGTGATCCCATCCTCAGATGCCGCACGTTTTAACATCCCCAAGCCGCCACCTGCGCCGTCTTCACAAGCTTCGGGAGCGGAAGGCTCGTCTGCCCGGCCGACTGCTCTTTGCTCGATGGGACATTTTGAAATTCCCCCTGGGACCCCCGAGGAGAGTACGCCCAC
The DNA here is from genome assembly GCF_048934315.1 of Petromyzon marinus. NCBI lineage: Eukaryota > Metazoa > Chordata > Hyperoartia > Petromyzontiformes > Petromyzontidae > Petromyzon > Petromyzon marinus. The sequence goes on from NW_027423213.1 coordinate 1,160,342, forward strand.
CTCTCCTGGGAGCCTGGCCACAAGGACTCGATCAAAGACTCTTCGGTTTTTGTATATATTGTATATATTGTATAGATGGGTTGAAGTATTTATTTGTTGATGCACACTAACGGGTTGTTCGTTTTGTTCTTTTATTGAAGGGGGAGTTGACAAAGGGGCCCTAAGTGAGGGCTAGGGGGGGTCACGTGTTTGGGATCCTGATCCTGCTCTAGGATTCTGTAAGGTGGTCGTGACCAAGGGTGGAGCCAGCCATGCCGCAGAGAATATAAGCCGGGTCCCGAGAGGGACCAGGGTTGTTGTTGTTGTTTTTCATCCTGGAAGAAACATTCGTCGACGGTCTACGTTCTATGATCTACGTTCTCCGTTCAACGAGTCTCCAACACGTGTACCTGGACCCGAGCTGTTGGTCTCGGTCTGCAGTAGCTAGTTACGTTGTAATTACTGTAGTTAGCCTGGTGGTCACCACCATAGGTTGTTATTCTAAGGGGAAGTTACCCTGTGTGTTGGAGTTAAATAAATGTGTTGCCTCCAAGTCTACGTCTGCGACTCAGTTGAACTCACTACACATTTACAACTTAGAGCGTTATTACTACGGCTATCAGTCAGCCCTGATGGTTTCCACCTTATCGCTCCACAATTAGTCTGTCCCAATCTCGTCCACCTTGTTCTTTGTGCATCCCCGGGCAAGTGCGGAGATCGCGGGCCTCGCTCCCCTAATATACCCCCTTGGCCCCGCCCCTATGAGACAGTGCCCCCACTCCACTGTGGCAAGTGTATTGTTTATTGGATAATTTATTATCATCAATACAGTACCTTCCGGCCACCTGTTTCTAATTATCTCAACGTGTACGCTCTAGCACTTTCTCTTTACAGTCCCCTACACAAATACAATGTCACTGCTTATAGTCAACACATCTTCTATCCTCTCACATATATTCCTTCTGCATTCTCCAATCCATACTCACCAGCAACGTGAATTATGATGAAAAAGCAACATTCGACCACTCACTTGGCATTGAAAAACCCTCTCCCAGCCTTGTTGTGATAAATTATTTTCCTGATCCTGTTCAGGTAATGCCATTAACAATTGTATATTTCTCTGTGCACTTGCACCAACCTGGATCCATGGTACCACCGTCAAATAATCATTGCAAATTCATCACCTTAATACAGCAGTGACATTTTTCCTACGGTGTTGAAGTAGATAGTGCCTCCAACTGATGAAACAATTAAATTCTGAGTATTCCAGATGTTGGCTCTACAGATATCCATAGATTTACAGACGTTCGGATTACGGAATTTCGCGTTCATGCAATTGACAAATGATTGACATTTTTCTATTTACGAAATCGAATTTCCATGTTAACGAAATTTTACACGGCACACGCCATGAAAGCATCAAAGAAGAAGCACCCAGGAGGATGCGTCATCCATCTGCGACACTGTCACAGTATATCCCTACAGCTCACCAGTAACGCCTCACATCACCTTTCTAGGCATTCCAACATGCAGATCGTTTGGTGAGTTCCCTTAAAAGTATGGATCCTTGCAGTCGCGAAAGCTTGAAATCTAGAATTAATTATTCGTCTTAAATTAGTTGTTATTCAATCTTCTTAACATTTATGTACTTTCTTATTATTTCTGATTTGTCAATATGTGAACAATTTTTGGTTAGGAGTGGGGTGGAATGATTGTCTGAAACTCATCCCTAATTTTTTGTGTTGAATATAATGGGAAAATATTTTCTGATCACGAAATTTTGTTTGACTCGTGTTTTTCCAGAACTCATCCATTTCTAAAGTAGAGGGAAGCCAGTACTATGCATGATGTTATCAGGCTCATGTCTAATCTGACATTATCATGTTGGAGGACTTGTGACATCCGACTGACGACGTTCATGATGATCATGGCCTTTCTTTTAGTGAACAGAAAAACACATTGTATCAGTTCAATACTGTAAAATACAGTAATTGAGAAAAAAAGGCAATCGGAGGGGTAACCATCTCGTAAATATTAAAAATGAAATGTCTTTGTTTAAAAGAGCCTGCGGCAGTGGCACCAGGTCAATGGCAATTATGAATGCCTATCATTGTTGGCACTTTCCAAGGAATAGCTCATGTTAATGTCCCACAAAGAGGTACTCATCAACTCCAGAGGGATGAAAGGATGATTCAGTACCTTATCGAGATATTAAGTTATGATCTTTAATGCTAGCTCTCTGTCTTATTGGACCCCTCACCCTCCAAAAACTATTGACAATGGCCATCAAAATCATTTGGAACAATATGACATGGTTCAAACGAATAACTGCCCACTGGAAGCATTTCTGAAGACAACAGATGAATAATTTAGAGAATGCAGAAATCTCTTGTCAACCTTAATTCACTGTGTTCCACTAAATCTTCTCATCTCAACTAATTTTTTTCATCTGCTTCCTTTTTCCCTTCCATAATTTGGCCACCATTGCATTGTTAATGTTGACCTTACATCTGATGTGCTAGATAATCACCTGCCAACTCTAGTTGGCAGGTGATTATCTAGCTAGTTTTATATATAGGATTTTTTACGGAAATTTTTTTTTTTGCCGTTGGTCAGTTCCATTCTTTGTCCAATTTTAGCTCAAAAGAGAATGCGTCCTGCCTTGAATCTCGTTGAAAATTTCACGCTCAACGAGGCTGCTACAGAGAGCAATGCACATTATACCATCGGCAAGCCAATGTTTTATTCGTATATGTGACATTTAGTAAGATCAAGTGCAGATGCAAATGTAATTTCATTATTTGTGCAGTCATTGATGACCTGGCTGAGGCCATGAAATATCTGCACTAGAAAAGTCGCTCAATAACAGGAAGCTGATGAAGGACATTGGCAGTACCAGCTTCGCGCTCTGCCCTTGGAGCTGCCTGGCTACTGTTTTCATGCCTTCTTGACTGATAGCATGACTGAACTATTAATGGGGATGATATAACGCTCTAACGTTGTTCACGTCTCACAGCCGGAATACTGCCGACTGCTTCGCTCCTGACAAAGCGCTGATACACCGCTGGATCGAGTAGGATGGTCCTTGTGGCGAGGCTCTCAAAGTGGAAGATACCAAATCAGCTTCAACCCAATGGTGGTGTTTAGGAGAGCATTTATCTATGAGTATATATAGGCTGGCTGACAGATATGAAGTTATTTCTTCGGTGGTAATAAACAACAACAATAATAATAATAATTGTTACCCTTTGTCATACCACTTATGGGTGAAGTCTTTCCATACTGGATAAGTCGTGGAGATTGCTTGACCATACTCCATCATGCTTGTCAACGTGGGTTGATGACGAGAAGGCTCAAGGCCAGTTTGCTTGATGGTAACTATGACTGAGAATCAAACTAAAGTGGTCTGATTCATATTGCAATGGCCAACCATTGTGCCACCGTTACACTCGTATGCATAAGTTAACAGGGAAAAAAACTATACCATTTTTGTTACTGTGAATAAAATGACAAAATAACATTGCCACTTTGGTCAACTCGTCGTCTTGAAATTACGGAATGTACAAATCTAAAGTCTTAGGTATAATGGAAAGAAGGGTTTCGCTAATTGGGCGATCTCAGAATGGGTAGCAGGTGGCAATCCTAATCAAATGCCATTTTTCATATTTCGTGTGTTTAGGTCTGTTGTAGACAAAAAACAGCCTGCGATGAAACATGTCCTCTATTCCGACATGTGTAAAGAAGCTCATTCGCAGGGTACATTTTCATGATGATTTATTTCGCGATAACATTTACAGGCGAGAGTACGACTCACACGTTTCACAAGGCTATAACTACCGCAGTCCTGGTGGTTTATAATAGAGTAATATCGAACAGTCTTTGTTGATGGTTTCTCCCATGTAGATCTCCAACAGTCGGCCCCGATGTCGTCCACCTGCAGTTGTTCTTCAGTCCCCAAGGAATCAACCCATTCGCGGGCCTCGCTCCCCCTTATATACCCCTACGGCCACGCCCTGGTAACTTCCAGCACTTGCCCCCGGTAGATTCTATCAGCAAACTCTATCGTCATCTACTTCCCTTCTCTTCGATGGCAAAGGTTATAGTGGTGTCAGTGTTGATGGGTGGAGACAGGTACAGGGTACTTTACGGGGGAAGGTTCGTAAAAGTCGTACTCCTGCGTTGTAAATACTTTATCGTGAAATAAATCATCAAGAAATTGGAACCTGCAAAGGAGCTTCTTTACACATGTGAGTGTAAGCCTGAGTACAATCTCACGTGTTGTTGCTGTAGAGTATTTTCATTTTACCAGTGGGTCAATGAGATAAGGGGATGGTGATTAAGGTAGTGAGTGATAGGATGGGTGGGTCATTCTTGAGAGCATGAAAAAGTGCGGGAGTGAGGTTGACACAGTGAATGATCAGGTGATTGTGTGAATGATCAGGTAAATATATGACTCATGAGGAGGGAGAGGGAGCATTTATGTAAGTCATAGAGTAAGGGAAGTGGGTGAGTTCATAATGGAGTGAGTGAGTACCAGTTTATTTAGTTGAACAAGGCGAGAACTAAAGCGACCAGGATGAGTCTCATTTGCAAGAGAGACCTGGATCACCCAAATGACCAAAGCTAAATAAACACACAGAGTTACAGTAATGAAAGCAAATATAAATAATACAAAACAACTGATGCGTCACATGGGAAATCGACGTAATGGAGTTAAGGGATGATAGAATATGTGAGTAAGGTGGACACGGGTGTCCTCTGGCCCTTTCACGACTTAACATTTTTTTTGACTACGTAGTTTGAGACGATTTCCATGGATGTACCAGTAGAATCTATATCTCGTATAGATATAATGGGAGGCTGATCGATGCCCCAGTCCGGTCATGGTATGGCTCTCTATTGTTAAACCATATTATGAATGCGGATGATCTGGTGATTACTTCCCACTCTAAGGAGAAGTTGGAGACACTACAGCTAAACATGGAGCATTATCCTAAATTATGGGCCGTTACCATCAGCCTCACAAAAACAAATCACCTCCCTGGGTATTTTACATCATCAAAATGCTCCCCTCCCTCAATTCCCCATGTATTTTGGGGCAGTTGTGGAGAGAGTGGAGATATTTCCGTACTTGGGCAGTGTGCTGATGACCAACTCTGTTTCAGTAGCCGAGGTCTCACTTCGAATCATTCGAGCGGCATTCTATTTTCATCAGCTGCTGAATACTGTGTGGAAGCTACCTGGCATGTCACTCCATACAAACCTTCATGTCTTCTGGACCGCAGTTATGCCCTCCCGTATCTCTCTCGAAAGGAACATCTGCACTGGTGTGAAACATTTTGGTTAGCCCACGATCTATCCAGGGTTTAACCAGACTGGACTTTGTGAGGAGCTCAGATTCCTGGAATATCTGGACAAATGCCCATCTGTGGGCTCCTCCAGCAAGCGAGGCTGCGTTGGTTGTGTCATGCAGTCCGTATGCACAGTCACGGCATCCCCAAGCAGCTTCAATTTGGCTGGATAGATGGTGCTAAATGGGCGTGGTACGGGCTAGAGAAGAGATGGACTGATGTGGTACAGAAGGATGTGGAGCTGATTGGACTTATTGATGACTGGTATCAGCAGTGTCACGATCGGCTTCTGTGGAGGAGGTTCATGAAAAGCGCTGCTGGGGAGGTGGAGGCAGTCGCCCTCCAGCAACAGCATAGGGCAGAGGAGCAAGGCTCAAAACAACGAGCAGAGCGCCAAACAACTGACACAAATAAAGTTGGCACAGTGGGGAGCACGGCTGTTGCATCTGCCGATCATTTTCCTTAGTCAATCCATGGCACCTGTGTCTATTTACATGACCTCCTGCCAGCCAGCCTTCGACACTTCACGTGGCCTCAAAATGCACCGAGCATGGCACAAGTGCTGTGGTGATACTCTTTGGTTATATTGGATAAAGTCACGTAGGTAAAAAATAAAATAACAAAAAATCACGACGTTTCGGCCACAACACAAGCGGCCTTCATCAGGTGAAGGGACGAGACTGTCTGGAGGACAGCGAAAGCTTTAAATCTGCTGTGGTGATGTCACCGCCACTTAGGGGTGAACGACGGTTGTTTCGTTGTTGTGCGTGTGTGCACGGATGTATGTACGCCTGTGAATCTCGTGTATGGAGAGATAAAGAGAGGCAGCCGTGCGTTGTGCTGGCCCGTGTGCCATTCTGAGCTTCATAGGCGCTGCTCACTAACAGCGCTTGCCCCAACATTCTGGTACGGCGAATGATTGTCGCTGTTGTGTGTGTATGGACGTTCACCCCCCTCCCACCGCCCCCGTGTGTGCAGTTTTAGGGACTCATTACGCCCCCTCCCGACAAGCAGGCCAGCATCCGAACTAAAGGTAAGTGACAATAAAAACAGATTTTTTTTCCATTTAAGTAACTTTATGTTTTGCTCACAATACAGTATTTATTACATTGTTGCATGCAAATGTACGATATTTTGTCTTACATATGACTTTGACAATGTTTCCATGTTTTGCTGAACCGTGATAACATCTTAAAAAACTTACAGTATGTGGATTTAAATACAGTACACTATTGTATTCAGACTTATGAACCGTTCGACTTACGGACAGTTCTCAGGAATGGAACCGATAAGTTGTATTATTCGCTAACAGCACCTTCCATTGGTATGGTTGACTACATACGATGCAAAGAAAGTTAAATATAGATACATATATATTGTACAGCACTTTCCCCAATAGTATGTTGATGTTCTATGGGGTATGTTTGTCTTTCTGAGTAATGTTTTAATTGGGGCGGTGTCATTTTCACAATTTCCCCAATGTTTTTACATTGGCCGACTTGCGCGTCAGCAATTTTCGCACCCAATGGATAAATCTCTTCTTCTTCTTCTTCTTGGGCTTGGTGGTGGCAGAAGTGGTGGTGGAAGCTGTGGCAGCGGCGGTGGAAGGGGCATCGGTGGCATCATGGTACATTTGAGACACGGCGCATTTCAATTCTTTCAGCTGGCTACTGAGATGAAGGTTCTCTTCATGCAGCCTCTCTTCCCCATGCCACATGTCCTCGTGACGCACCAGCTTCCCGCGTAGCCTAAACTGTTCCTGGCCTCTCTGCGGATCCAGGAAGTTCAACTCCGTCAGGTGGGCATGCAGCGACCTCCGGAGATCTTTGTTTTCACAGCGCAGCGACATTTGCCGCTGTGCTGCATTGCAGTCTCGGAGAAAATCCGCATGGAGAGACTTGCTCTCCCTGCAAGGCACTCTCGTGGACTCCAGCTCCAACTGGCACTCTTTAAGCTGTTGAACCAGGCTCCTGTTCTCTCTCTGGAGAGTCTCTCGGTTCTCCATCAACTCCTCCTGCTGCTGCTGTAGCTCCAGACGGAGCATCTTGTTCTTCTGACAGAGCTCCACATTCTGCAGGCTCATCCTCTCCGTAGACAGCGTCGTGACCTCATGGTCAAAGTCTGAAATGGATAGCGTAAAAAGAAGATAAATGAAGATCCCCATCCCAAGCATGGCCAAGACCAGAACGTCAACGATCAGCAGCACCATGCTCAGCTCGTGTTGACGGCACGCGGGACGGAAGGAAGTGTGAGACGCGTCACGAAGGGGCGTGTTATTTATACAAACGTCATTACCGGATGTGACGTACGCTATGGCGTAACAGCCATCCCTGCCCACTTATTGGCAATCATTGCCCACCACGTGACTCTACGGCCCCGCCCCTAACCGCGCAGCTCCTCCCCCATACTCTTCTTCCGCCTTCCCCACGTGACGCGAATCGAGCCAATCACGCGAGAGGCGGCGCGCGGTAGGCCCCGCGACCGCTTCCCGCCATTCTTGCAATGGGCGGCGGGGCCGCGCAGGGTGGGGGGGGGCGGGGCTGAGTTCACTCCACGTCGCGAGCGGGAGGAGGAGGAGGGACGAGAGGGAGGGGCCAGGAGGGACGAGGGGGAGGGGCCAGGAGGGACGAGGGGGAGGGGCCAGGAGGGACGAGGGGGAGGGGCCAGGAGCGGGAGGGGGGGGGCCGTGGCGCCGCTCTTGGGCCGCGAGGCCTCCCCCTGGGCCCGCGGCGCCACGCGGAGACCGCGACAGCAGCAGCAGCAGGAGGTGGTGGTGGTGGTGTTTGTGGTTGTAGGCACGGGAGAGGTGGTGGTGGTGTTTGTGGTTGTAGGCACGGGAGAGGTGGTGGTGGTGTTTGTGGTTGTAGGCACGGGAGAGGTGGTGGTGGTGTTTGTAGGCACGGGAGAGGTGGTGGTGGTGTTTGTGGTTGTAGGCACGGGAGAGGTGGTGGTGGTGTTTGTGGTTGTAGGCACGGGAGAGGTGGTGGTGGTGTTTGTGGTTGTAGGCACGGGAGAGGTGGTCACGGACAGGCGGTGAGTGCCGGGTGATGGAGGGGGGGTGAGGGAGTGGATTGCAGGGTGAGTGAGTTAATGAGGAGAATTAATAGGTGAGGAGGGTGAGTGAGTTGAAGGGTGAGGTGAGTGATTGGTGAGTTCACGACAGGGAGATTGGGGCTGAGTGAGTGAACGCAGCGCACGGTAAAGATCCCCTGAGAGCATTCGCAAGAGTTGGACATTGAGTGCCGCTGTCAGTGTCCACACGCAAATTACTCACTTGGCATGATATACAAATTAACCATTGTAAACGATTATAACTTTTAAAAAGTCCGCTATTTGTCAGAACTAATGCGATGTGCGTTTACCATATTTGTAGCACGTTATAACCATCGTCAACATCGTCATTTAGAGTAACCATTAGTCCATACGTGTCACTTGCTAATAGTCCCCGGGTCAATCACAACTTTGCCGTGCGTGCAGGCTTTGTCTCTGGCTGCTCGCTAGGGCTGCGATGCCTTTCCATGCCACAAGATGACGTTCATTGCTACAGTACCATTGCTACAGTACCATCAATACAGTACCTTCCGGCCACCTGTTTCTAATTATCTCAACGTGTACGCTCTAGCACTTTCTCTTTACAGTCCCCTACACAAATACAATGTCACTGCTTATAGTCAACACATCTTCTATCCTCTCACATATATTCCTTCTGCATTCTCCAATCCATACTCACCAGCAACGTGAATTATGATGAAAAAGCAACATTCGACCACTCACTTGGCATTGAAAAACCCTCTCCCAGCCTTGTTGTGATAAATTATTTTCCTGATCCTGTTCAGGTAATGCCATTAACAATTGTATATTTCTCTGTGCACTTGCACCAACCTGGATCCATGGTACCACCGTCAAATAATCATTGCAAATTCATCACCTTAATACAGCAGTGACATTTTTCCTACGGTGTTGAAGTAGATAGTGCCTCCAACTGATGAAACAATTAAAGTCTGAGTATTCCAGATGTTGGCTCTACAGATATCCATAGATTTACAGACGTTCGGATTACGGAATTTCGCGTTCATGCAATTGACAAATGATGGACATTTTTCTATTTACGAAATCGAATTTCCATGTTAACGAAATTTTACACGGCACACGCCATGAAAGCATCAAAGAAGAAGCACCCAGGAGGATGCGTCATCCATCCGCGACACTGTCACAGTATATCCCTACAGCTCACCAGTAACGCCTCACATCGCCTTTCTAGGCATTCCAACATGCAGATCGTTTGGTGAGTTCCCTTAAAAGTATGGATCCTTGCAGTCGCGAAAGCTTGAAATCTAGAATTAATTATTCGTCTTAAATTAGTTGTTATTCAATCTTCTTAACATTTATGTACTTTCTTATTATTTCAGATTTGTCAATATGTGAACAATTTTTGGTTAGGAGTGGGGTGGAATGATTGTCTGAAACTCATCCCTAATTTTTTGTGTTGAATATAATGGGAAAATATTTTCTGATCACGAAATTTTGTTTGACTCGTGTTTTTTCCAGAACTCATCCATTTCTAAAGTAGAGGGAAGCCAGTACTATGCATGATGTTATCAGGCTCATGTCTAATCTGACATTATCATGTTGGAGGACTTGTGACATCCAACTGATGACGTTCATGATGATCATGGCCTTTCTTTTAGTGAACAGAAAAACACATTGTATCAGTTCAATACTGTAAAATACAGTAATTGAGAAAAAAAGGCAATCGGAGGGGTAACCATCTCGTAAATATTAAAAATGAAATGTCTTTGTTTAAAAGAGCCTGCGGCAGTGGCACCAGGTCAATGGCAATTATGAATGCCTATCATTGTTGGCACTTTCCAAGGAATAGCTCATGTTAATGTCCCACAAAGAGGTACTCATCAACTCCAGAGGGATGAAAGGATGATTCAGTACCTTATCGAGATATTAAGTTATGATCTTTAATGCTAGCTCTCTGTCTTATTGGACCCCTCACCCTCCAAAAACTATTGACAATGGCCATCAAAATCATTTGGAACAATATGACATGGTTCAAACGAATAACTGCCCACTGGAAGCATTTCTGAAGACAACAGATGAATAATTTAGAGAATGCAGAAATCTCTTGTCAACCTTAATTCACTGTGTTCCACTAAATCTTCTCATCTCAACTAATTTTTTTCATCTGCTTCCTTTTTCCCTTCCATAATTTGGCCACCATTGCATTGTTAATGTTGACCTTACATCTGATGTGCTAGCCAACTAGAGTTGGCAGGTGATTATCTAGCTAGTTTTATATATAGGATTTTTTACGGAATTTTTTTTTTTTTGCCGTTGGTCAGTTCCATTCTTTGTCCAATTTTAGCTCAAAAGAGAATGCGTCCTGCCTTGAATCTCGTTGAAAATTTCACGCTCAACGAGGCTGCTACAAAGAGCAATGCACATTATACCATCGGCAAGCCAATGTTTTATTCGTATATGTGACATTTAGTAAGATCAAGTGCAGATGCAAATGTAATTTCATTATTTGTGCAGTCATTGATGACCTGGCTGAGGCCATGAAATATCTGCACTAGAAAAGTCGCTCAATAACAGGAAGCTGATGAAGGACATTGGCAGTACCAGCTTCGCGCTCTGCCCTTGGAGCTGCCTGGCTACTGTTTTCATGCCTTCTTGACTATAGCATGACTGAACTATTAATGGGGATGATATAACGCTCTAACGTTGTTCACGTCTCACAGCCGGAATACTGCCGACTGCTTCGCTCCTGACAAAGCGCTGATACACCGCTGGATCGAGTAGGATGGTCCTTGTGGCGAGGCTCTCAAAGTGGAAGATACCAAATCAGCTTCAACCCAATGGTGGTGTTTAGGAGAGCATTTATCTATGAGTATATATAGGCTGGCTGACAGATATGAAGTTATTCCTTCGGTGGTAATAAACAACAACAATAATAATAATAATTGTTACCCTTTGTCATACCACTTATGGGTGAAGTCTTTCCATACTGGATAAGTCGTGGAGATTGCTTGACCATACTCCATCATGCTTGTCAACGTGGGTTGATGACGAGAAGGCTCAAGGCCAGTTTGCTTGATGGTAACTATGACTGAGAATCAAACTAAAGTGGTCTGATTCATATTGCAATGGCCAACCATTGTGCCACAGTTACACTCGTATGCATAAGTTAACAGGGAAAAAAACTATACCATTTTTGTTACTGTGAATAAAATGACAAAATAACATTGCCACTTTGGTCAACTCGTCGTCTTGAAATTACGGAATGTACAAATCTAAAGTCTTAGGTATAATGGAAAGAAGGGTTTTGCTAATTGGGCGATCTCAGAATGGGTAGCAGGTGGCAATCCTAATCAAATGCCATTTTTCATATTTCGTGTGTTTAGGTCTGTTGTAGACAAAAAACGGCCTGCGATGAAACATGTCCTCTATTCCGACATGTGTAAAGAAGCTCATTCGCAGGGTACATTTTCATGATGATTTATTTCGCGATAACATTTACAGGCGAGAGTACGACTCACACGTTTCACAAGGCTATAACTACCGCAGTCCTGGTGGTTTATAATAGAGTAATATCGAACAGTCTTTGTTGATGGTTTCTCCCATGTAGATCTCCAACAGTCGGCCCCGATGTCGTCCACCTGCAGTTGTTCTTCAGTCCCCAAGGAATCAACCCATTCGCGGGCCTTATATACCCCTACGGCCACGCCCTGGTAACTTCCAGCACTTGCCCTCGGTAGATTCTATCAGCAAACTCTATCGTCATCTACTTCCCTTCTCTTCGATGGCAAAGGTTATAGTGGTGTCAGTGTTGATGGGTGGAGACAGGTACAGGGTACTTTACGGGGGAAGGTTCGTAAAAGTCGTACTCCTGCGTTGTAAATACTTTATCCTGAAATAAATCATCAATAAATTGGAACCTGCAAAGGAGCTTCTTTACACATGTGAGTGTAAGCCTGAGTACAATCTCACGTGTTGTTGCTGTAGAGTATTTTCATTTTACCAGTGGGTCAATGAGATAAGGGGATGGTGATTAAGGTAGTGAGTGATAGGATGGGTGGGTCATTCTTGAGAGCATGAAAAAGTGTGGGAGTGAGGTTGACACAGTGAATGATCAGGTGATTGTGTGAATGATCAGGTAAATATATGACTCATGAGGAGGGAGAGGGAGCATTTATGTAAGTCATAGAGTAAGGGAAGTGGGTGAGTTCATAATGGAGTGAGTGAGTACCAGTTTATTTAGTTGAACAAGGCGAGAACTAAAGCGACCAGGATGAGTCTCATTTGCAAGAGAGACCTGGATCACCCAAATGACCAAAGCTAAATAAACACACAGTTACAGTAATGAAAGCAAATATAAATAATACAAAACAACTGATGCGTCACATGGGAAATCGACGTAATGGAGTTAAGGGATGATAGAATATGTGAGTAAGGTGCGACACGGGTGTCCTCTGGCCCTTTCACGACTTAACATTTTTTTTGACTACGTAGTTTGAGACGATTTCCATGGATGTACCAGTAGAATCTATATCTCGTATAGATATAATGGGAGGCTGATCGATGCCCCAGTCCGGTCATGGTATGGCTCTCTATTGTTAAACCATATTATGAATGCGGATGATCTGGTGATTACTTCCCACTCTAAGGAGAAGTTGGAGACACTACAGCTAAACATGGAGCATTATCCTAAATTATGGGCCGTTACCATCAGCCTCACAAAAACAAATCACCTCCCTGGGTATTTTACATCATCAAAATGCTCCCCTCCCTCAATTCCCCATGTATTTTGGGGCAGTTGTGGAGAGAGTGGAGATATTTCCGTACTTGGGCAGTGTGCTGATGACCAACTCTGTTTCAGTAGCCGAGGTCTCACTTCGAATCATTCGAGCGGCATTCTATTTTCATCAGCTGCTGAATACTGTGTGGAAGCTACCTGGCATGTCACTCCATACAAACCTTCATGTCTTCTGGACCGCAGTTATGCCCTCCCGTATCTCTCTCGAAAGGAACATCTGCACTGGTGTGAAACATTTTGGTTAGCCCACGATCTATCCAGGGTTTAACCAGACTGGACTTTGTGAGGAGCTCAGATTCCTGGAATATCTGGACAAATGCCCATCTGTGGCCTCCTCCAGCAAGCGAGGCTGCGTTGGTTGTGTCATGCAGTCCGTATGCACAGTCACGGCATCCCCAAGCAGCTTCAATTTGGCTGGATAGATGGTGCTAAATGGGCGTGGTACGGGCTAGAGAAGAGATGGACTGATGTGGTACAGAAGGATGTGGAGCTGATTGGACTTATTGATGACTGGTATCAGCAGTGTCACGATCGGCTTCTGTGGAGGAGGTTCATGAAAAGCGCTGCTGGGGAGGTGGAGGCAGTCGCCCTCCAGCAACAGCATAGGGCAGAGGAGCAAGGCTCAAAACAACGAGCAGAGCGCCAAACAACTGACACAAATAAAGTTGGCACAGTGGGGAACACGGCTGTTGCATCTGCCGATCATTTTCCTTAGTCAATCCATGGCACCTGCGTCTATTTAAATGACCTCCTGCCAGCCAGCCTTCGACACTTCACGTGGCCTCAAAATGCACCGAGCATGGCACAAGTGCTGTGGTGATACTCTTTGGTTATATTGGATAAAGTCACGTAGGTAAAAAATAAAATAACAAAAAATCACGACGTTTCGGCCACAACACAAGCGGCCTTCATCAGGTGAAGGGACGAGACTGTCTGGAGGACAGCGAAAGCTTTAAATCTGCTGTGGTGATGTCACCGCCACTTAGGGGTGAACGACGGTTGTTCCGTTGTTGGGCGTGTGTGCACGGACGTATGTACGCCTGTGAGTCTCGTGTATGGAGAGATAAAGAGAGGCAGCCGTGCGTTGTGCTGGCCCGTGTGCCATTCTGAGCTTCATAGGCGCTGCTCACTAACAGCGCTTGCCCCAACATTCTGGTACGGCGAATGATTGTCGCTGTTGTGTGTGTATGGACGTTCACCCCCCTCCCACCGCCCCCGTGTGTGCAGTTTTAGGGACTCATTACGCCCCCTCCCGACAAGCAGGCCAGCATCCGAACTAAAGGTAAGTGACAATAAAAACAGATTTTTTTTCCATTTAAGTAACTTTATGTTTTGCTCACAATACAGTATTTATTACATTGTTGCATGCAAATGTACGATATTTTGTCTTACATATGACTTTGACAATGTTTCCATGTTTTGCTGAACCGTGATAACATCTTAAAAAACTTACAGTATGTGGATTTAAATACAGTACACTATTGTATTCAGACTTATGAACCGTTCGACTTACGGACAGTTCTCAGGAATGGAACCGATAAGTTGTATTATTCGCTAACAGCACCTTCCATTGGTATGGTTGACTACATACGATGCAAAGAAAGTTAAATATAGATACATATATATTGTACAGCACTTTCCCCAATAGTATGTTGATGTTCTATGGGGTATGTTTGTCTTTCTGAGTAATGTTTTAATTGGGGCGGTGTCATTTTCACAATTTCCCCAATGTTTTTCATTGGCCGACTTGCGCGTCAGCAATTTTCGCACCCAATGGATAAATCTCTTCTTCTTCTTCTTGGGCTTGGTGGTGGCAGAAGTGGTGGTGGAAGCTGTGGCAGCGGCGGTGGAAGGGGCATCGGTGGCATCATGGTACATTTGAGACACGGCGCATTTCAATTCTTTCAGCTGGCTACTGAGATGAAGGTTCTCTTCATGCAGCCTCTCTTCCCCATGCCACATGTCCTCGTGACGCACCAGCTTCCCGCGTAGCCTAAACTGTTCCTGGCCTCTCTGCGGATCCAGGAAGTTCAACTCCGTCAGGTGGGCATGCAGCGACCTCCGGAGATCTTTGTTTTCACAGCGCAGCGACATTTGCCACTGTGCTGCATTGCAGTCTCGGAGAAAATCCGCATGGAGAGACTTGCTCTCCCTGCAAGGCACTCTCGTGGACTCCAGCTCCAACTGGCACTCTTTAAGCTGTTGAACCAGGCTCCTGTTCTCTCTCTGGAGAGTCTCTCGGTTCTCCATCAACTCCTCCTGCTGCTGCTGTAGCTCCAGACGGAGCATCTTGTTCTTCTGACAGAGCTCCACATTCTGCAGGCTCATCCTCTCCGTAGACAGCGTCGTGACCTCATGGTCAAAGTCTGAAATGGATAGCGTAAAAAGAAGATAAATGAAGATGCCCATCCCAAGCATGGCCAAGACCAGAACGTCAACGATCAGCAGCACCATGCTCAGCTCGTGTTGACGGCACGCGGGACGGAAGGAAGTGTGAGACGCGTCACGAAGGGGCGTGTTATTTATACAAACGTCATTACCGGATGTGACGTACGCTATGGCGTAACAGCCATCCCTGCCCACTTATTGGCAATCATTGCCCACCACGTGACTCTACGGCCCCGCCCCTAACCGCGCAGCTCCTCCCCCATACTCTTCTTCCGCCTTCCCCACGTGACGCGAAGCGAGCCAATCACGCGAGAGGCGGCGCGCGGTAGGCCCCGCGACCGCTTCCCGCCATTCTTGCAATGGGCAGCGGGGTCGCGCAGGGGGGGGGGCGGTGGGGGCGGGGGGGGGCGGGGCTGAGCTCACTCCACGTCGCGAGCGGGAGGATTGACGAGGGGGAGGGGCCAGGATGGGCGAGGGGGAGGGGCCAGGAGGGACGAGGGGGAGGAGCCAGGAGGGACGAGGGGGAGGAGCCAGGAGCGGGAGGGGGGGGGCCGTGGCGCCGCTCTTGGGCCGCGAGGCCTCCCCCTGGGCCCGCGGCGCCACGCGGAGACCGCGACAGCAGCAGCAGCAGGAGGTGGTGGTGGTGGTGTTTGTGTTTGTAGGCACGGGAGAGGTGGTGGTGGTGTTTGTGGTTGTAGGCACGGGAGAGGTGGTGGTGGTGTTTGTGGTTTGCAGGCACGGAAGAGGTGGTGGTGGTGGTGTTTTGTGGTTGTAGGCACGGGAGAGGTGGTGGTGGTGTTTGTGGTTGTAGGCACGGGAGAGGTGGTAGTGGTGTTTGTGGTTGTAGGCACGGGAGAGGTGGTGGTGTTTGTGTTTGTAGGCACGGGAGAGGTGGTGGTGGTGTTTGTGGTTGTAGGCACGGGAGAGGTGGTGGTGGTGTTTGTGGTTGTAGGCACGGGAGAGGTGGTGGTGGTGTTTGTGGTTGTAGGCACGGGAGAGGTGGTGGTGGTGTTTGTGGTTGTAGGCACGGGAGAGGTGGTGGTGGTGTTTGTGGTTGTAGGCACGGGAGAGGTGGTTACGGACAGGCGGTGAGTGCCGGGTGATGGAGGGGGGGGTGAGGGAGTGGATTGCAGGGTGAGTGAGTTAATGAGGAGAATTAATAGGTGAGGAGGGTGAGTGAGTTGAAGGGTGAGGTGAGTGAGTGGGTGAGTTCACGATAGGGAGATTGGGGCTGAGTGAGTGAACGCAGCGCACGGTAAAGATCCCCTGAGAGCATTCGCAAGAGTTGGACATTGAGTGCCGCTGTCAGGGTCCACACGCAAATTACTCACTTGGCATGATATACAAATTAACCATTGTAAACGATAACTTTAAAAAAGTCCGCTATTTGTCAGAGCTAATGCGATGTGCGTTTAGCATATTTGTAGCACGTTAACCAACGTCAACATCGTCATTTAGAGTAACTATTAGTCCATACGTGTCACTTGCTAATAGTACCCGGGTCAATCACAACTTTGCCGTGCGTGCAGGCTTTGTCTCTGTCTGCTCGCTAGGGCTGCGATGCCTTTCCATGCCACAAGATGACGTTCATTGCTCCTTCCACACCGCGACAATATTTACTGCAGTGTTCTATAACGCGGTAGTTGCGTTGCTGAATAACACCACGTTGTGTAAACTCCCTCGTTACAATGACTAATACAGGGTAAAGCACAGTCCGTGATAACAGCGTGAGATGCGTGTGTCGGCTGAACAAAGACTGAGGCGCGTGGGGAGCATCAGGAAGCATCCAGCAGCATCCCAATGCCTCGTGTGACGCTGTGCCCAGGCAGCCGTACAACCGCACATTCCTACTCGCGCGACGTGGTTCTGTTGACTCAATCGCGTTATATCCACTTAGCATCCGCGTTATAAAACGTGTTCCCTAATACATCCATCGTGCCATATCCAAATGGCGTTATGAAAACACGCGTTGAGGCAGAACGAACTCTATAAACTATTTTTATTTTACCAGGTGAGACCCACTGAGCTATGTGGCTGTTTTTCAGAAGCGAGCTGTCCACAAATAATAGATCAGCGAAATGGCTAATCACGTAGAAATGTGTAGCACCAGCCACACATACTCTAGACAGCTTTACACCGAACTCCTTGCTTGTGGTAAAACATGTTTGCGACTTTGCTGATTGAGAACTATGCAGATTTAGATTTATAGTAACATGTACTTGGTGTGAGATGAACTTCCAAACAATTTCCTTTGCTCAACATCTTGGAATTAATGTCTTTTTAAATGGTCAGCTTAAGTGATTCCGTGATGTTTATGTAACTTGACCATTAAGATAATCTATGGAGCACAATTATTTCAATATTACTTGTCATAAACTTTAAAATGAACCCATATGTGATATAATATTGCCTGATTATTTTATTTTTTAATGTAGTCTACATGCTCTTCTGGGGATATTACCCCACATTTACCATTCATTGATGTTCCCTTTGACATTGGTAATTGGCATTGTCACACCATAGTAATTCATGGGCAATTATGTAATTCTCTCTGTGTCTATCTCTCTCTGCATCTGTCTGTGTGGGTGTCTCTCTGCCGGTGTGTTTTTCTCTATATGCGTCTCTCGTGTGTCTCTTTGTGTGTGCCTCTCTCTGTGTGTGGATGTCTCTCGGTGTCTGTGTCTCTCTTTCCTTTTCCACGATGTGGTGTTGTATTTACATGCAAATTCTACCTCTAGCCCCGCCCACTTACCCTTGGGCTGAGCTTATCTCAAGCCAATATAACTTCGTGTTTCAGCAGCTTTCTCGCTATATTTTTTCACCTGATGATGATTGCTTGTGTTGCGATCGAAACGTCGTGATCTATTATCTTTTCTACCTACGTGACTTTACCGAAAGAACCAAAGAGTATTGTGATTGTAATTTTGATTGTGATCGTTGTGGTGGAGGTGGTGATATTGATGGTGGTGTTAACGATAGCGGTGATTTTGGTGGTTGTAATGGTGGTATTGATGGTGGTAATGGTGGTTGACTATTACCCCTCTCGTGTCCTTACTTCCACCACCAGGTTTAAGAATCTGCTGGTGTCTGTGCTGGAGGTGGACGTCTGGATATCTGTGCGGTCTGGAGCGGTGGACAATAGACTCCTGCAGCTCAACCAGGTGGACGCACTGGGCAGGGGGCAAGATTGTGGTGGCCTTAGAGACCCACTTACTCCTACAGAGAGCCATAGACTCACTCACAGAGTACACTCACACAGAGAGCCAAAGTCTCACTGACACAGAGCCATAGGCTCACTCACATGGAGACACATAGACTCACTCACACAGAGAACCATTGATTAACTCATTTTTTTTTTCGGTAAAGTGACGTATGTAGAAATACCATAAAATTATATTAAAATAAATCAAGCACGACATTTCGACTGCAACACAAGCGATCTTCATCAGGTGTAAAAACAAATAGCACATAGGGTGACATCAGCGCAACACATAGAGAGCGTTAAACTGCACGGAGGTAAATACAACAAGAAGATGAGAGACGAGAATTCAAAAAACCTAAGAAAAATTTACGTGATGCAATTCCAGTCGGCCAACGACACAGTTAGACACTTGCCTGGCAGACCACGAATTTCAGAAGAGTGCTAAATTTCGTGTTCATCCTCTGGGTTGAACATACCAGCATAGACAGAGTGAACAAATACGAGGTACAAGATAGCAGAAATACATATACAGGGACACAAGAGGTAAGAAGAGGAAAGACGGACAGAGAAGCAAG
The DNA here is from genome assembly GCF_048934315.1 of Petromyzon marinus. Lineage (NCBI taxonomy): Eukaryota > Metazoa > Chordata > Hyperoartia > Petromyzontiformes > Petromyzontidae > Petromyzon > Petromyzon marinus. The sequence continues at coordinate 1,179,662 of NW_027423213.1, forward strand.
AAAAAAGGGGCCGGAGGAATGAACAGAGGCTTAAAATAAGTAGCAGAGGTGGGGGGAGGGGCCGAAGGAAGCAAGGGGCACCCCACCCACCCCACCCACCCCACCCATCCCACCCCACCCCACCCACCCCACCCCACCCACCCCACCCACCCCACCCACCCACCCCACCCCACCCACTCCACCCACTCCACCCACCCCACCCCTCCCACCCCTCCCACCGATCCTCCCCCCAACCCTCCCCTCAACGCTCCTTTCACTCCTCCCGTCACCCCTCTCCTTTCTGCTGCGTCAGGGCCAGAGGCTGAGAGCACGGCAGAGGAGGCTACACGGGGAACTGGGCCGCGTCAGGGGCGAGAGACGCGGGGCGACTCGACACTTCACAGCGTGGGTGAGTGTGGGGAGTTCGTGGTGCATGGTGGACGGTGGGTGGTGTGGTCCAGAATATAAACCACCTGTGTAGGATACACGGGGGATTTTTGATTGGTGCTTAAATGTGTGTGTGTGGAAGACGGTGTAGTGTGTGAGTGTGTGTGCGGTGGGGGGTAGGGAGGTAAATGTGTGTGTAACGCAAATGAGTATCTGGGGCGGTGTGTAAACATCACACATTGGGGAGACAAAGGCGGTCCGGCGTGGTTCTGACCACTTACCATTTCGTGTACTATGCCGGCCTTCATAGGGGCTCAATAACAGCACTTGCCCCACCAGTCTGTGGAGCTCCATGGGGGATGTTTGTGTCGGAGCTCGTGCTGTAGGCGTAGACCACGCGCGACCGTGGATCCTCTATAGGGAGCGCGCGTCTGCTGTGGGTCGCATGGAGCTGCACGAGCGGACACCGCCGCAGCGATTCCCATACCGACTCAAGAGATCGGCGCTGGGAAACAATTGCGCTGAAGTGTGTTGCTGGGTGGATGAAGCGAGCACCACCATGGTGTGCTTGCCTTGTATGGTCAGTCGTGTGACTGATTATTATAATATATTAATTCACACCTTTGCACCGTGTCATGGCAGTTTCTCTGTTTTTCCTTCATTGCATTTTTATTTCAGAAATATTTCACCTGCAAAATAGATTGAGTTTGAATATCTCATGCGAAAGGGTGCCCAGGGCATGTGGGGTCGTCCAATTGCACAGTACTTAGCGCACATCACTACACACCCATGGACTAAATCCAGAGGCGAGTGACAAATGAATCAGTTCTGCCCCCCTCGCTTCACCAATCCGCACTAGTCGGCGTGGAGAAATATGGTTAAAAATCAACACGACCGACAGGGCATAGGGTGCCCATTATCCAGAAGGGCTTTACTTTATTTTCACATCCACATCTAATTGTGGATTTGGTTATTTTTATTTAGTTATCTTTGTTGTATAAATACAACTTGACAAGATGTGTACTGCTTCATTCTGGTACATTTACTGTTTTTCAGTGCATTTCAGCACTGGGTGTGTTTGTTGGATTCATTGTTTGTCGATTTTTCATTGAACTGACAAATGGTGTAACCTGGTCCCTTGGGTACCCAGGCCTTCCTATAGTATAACTCCAGGAATCGGCAGATTTTAATTTTATTGTACCAAGTAAGGACCACTGAGCTATATAGCTGTTTTTCAAAAGCAACCTGGCCACAAATCATAGCTCAACGAAGTGGCATATCACATGGAAATTTGTAGCAGCCAAATACTGTAAACGCATATTTCTAAATGTGGAGGGAAAAAAACTCGAGGATCCAGAGAAAAACCCACGCCACCACGGGGAGAATATGCAAACTCCAAATATCCAGGCGTTGGAATCGAACCCACGATCTCCTGCATTCCAGGCGAAGGGGATAACTTGTTGCCACCACTGAGCCCCTTGTTAATCTGATGTGGTATACTGGTACAGCCCCTGGTGGCCTCGGTCACTTTACTGACCTTTGCACCATTGTGTAGTCGGTTCAATTGAGTCGCAGACATACTCTTTGGAGGCAACAAATTTATTTATACCAACACGAAGGGGTAACTTCCCTTTTACCAGATAACAACCTATGGTGGTGGACCACCAGGCTATCTGCGCTAACACTCTGGGATAGCTACAACGAGCAGGACTCCAGCTTGAGTCCTGCCTATGTGTTGGTGACTCTTCACGGATGTTGAATGTAGATCTTTCAGAAGACAACAGCAAAGCTGAACCCTGTTCCCTCTGGGGACCCGGTTTATATGCTCACCAGTCGTGGCCGGCTCCGCCCTTGGCCACGACTACCTTCTTGATTCCTATTGCAAGATCTCGCCCTGACACGTGACTACCCACTAGCCCCAACTTGGGGCCCCTGTGTAGACTTTACCCGTCATGTACCTTCCAGGGTCAACAAGAGTGCAATGGCCCACATTAACCTCATTCATGGCTGACACTTTCACACCCCTTCTATAGAGGACAGCACTGCACGCCACGCGTGGTACCACTCAGCGCCATGACTCAGCGCTCACCAAGCCCCACTAGGGCTGGTACTACACCCACATATATGGGGTGTCGGTGATGTAATTACATCGCACTCCGTGCCTCTCAGGCCGGCACTACACAGTGGTATTCCCGATGTCACTACATTACCCCCCCCCCCCCCCCATTCGTAGCATTCAGCCGTCCTGGCTGTCAACTCCCCCTTAAAACTAACTAAGTGAATAAGTTCTAGATTTGAAGCTTTCGTGACTGCAAGGATCCATACTCTTTGGTTCTATTCGGTAAAGTCACGTAGGTAAAAAATAAAACAACAAAAATCATGACGTTTCGGCCACAACACAAGTGGCCTTCATCAGGTGAAGGGGACCGTACTGTCATGAGGACAGCGTTGGAGTGAAGACAGTCCAGCCCAGGTCGCGTCCTTTTAAGCTGTGTGGGAGGAAACAAAATGCTTTGACAAAGGAATTAGCATAAAATAACCGTAACGCACAAGAGGACCGGCACGGAGGGGGGGAGGGGGTGTGAAGTGGAACGTAGAGGACCGGCACGGGGCGGGGGGGGAGTTTACAAATGTAGGTGTGAAGTGAAATAAGCTTCTATGAATGTTTGGTATATCACTATTTGGATAAATACCATTGAAAATTACTTTAATGTTTGGTATGATTTAGAACATCTTTCCAATGGTTGCTTAAGTGAATAAGGTGATAAAAAGCGAGTAAAAATGACTAAACGCTATGTGTGCCTCAATAATTAACAATAACAAATAGCATATAAATACCCAAGCCCACCTATACAATATATACACTAGCTACAAATGTACAGAACAACACGAGAAAATATAAAACGCGAATGCACGGAATCCCCTCCATCACCAACAACTCCCATCCTCACCGTGTAGCAATACCCATAAGCACAACAAAGGCTAGGTTCAGCCAATAACCGATATGGCCTACTGAGTGTGACAAGCAACTGATGGTGTGGGAGTGTGTGTGCATGGGTGTCACAAAATCCGAAGAGTTTTTGAGCGAGTCCTCGTGGCTGGGCCTCCAGTGGAGGTGGGCTCACTCTCCCTGGAGGTCCCAGGGGGAATATGCAACTGTCCAGTCGAATCCGGCTCCTCACGAAGAGCAGTAGGCCGGGTCGACGGGTTCTCCTCTCCCGAATCAAGTGAAGACAGCGCAGGCGGCGGCTCGGGGGACATCAGGCGCGCGGCACCTGAGGGAGGAAGCACACGACTCCGCTGAGGACCAACCTCAACGGGCACACATGCCAGCTCGCCGGACACATCTGTCCCTCGGCGCCCACAGTGTGGAGATGGAACAAACTCACAGGGAGCAATAAAGGGCTTAGGGCAAGAGGAGTGTACAAAACAACTCCGCCGCCCCAAGCGGATCTGGACACACTGCGGTCGAATGACCCGAATCACATCAACCAGCCCTCTCCAGGGTTTGAGCAATTTGGGCGATGTACCCACCGGTACCTGTGGACAGTGCAACCAAGCTCTGTCCCCAGGTGCCCACTCATGTTTTGAAGTATGGAAGCCCCTCAGCCATTCATTGGCCAATCGGCACGAATCAGAATTTACCCTGGAAGTCTCCCGCACTTCGGAAAGCTTTTGAAGGGTACAGCACACGGAGTCAGAGATTTAAGATTTTGCCTTGTTGGGTGCGGCTTGTAACTGAACATGAATCAGGGGGTCGTGTTCTCGCTGACCTGATGACTCAACATGAAGGTCAGAGTCCTGTGCAGCCACCTCAACCATACCATCCGTCTGCGGATTGTGCGGTGACATGCGTACTTTCTTGGTTCACAACTAACGCACACCTCTTGCAATAATTTTGAAGAAAATGTTTTGCCTTGATTGTTCAGAAGACGTTCGGGAGCACTCTTGTCCATAATGTAGTGGGTAATAAACTGGAGGAAGCTTACTCTGAGGCAACACATTTATTATAACATTAACAGGTTATTACAGAATGGGGTAATGGCCCCTTTCACGCGATACTCTATGGAGGTAGTCCCTCCAGACTAGCTTGCCTCTCACTGCCTATCACGGCATCTATAGTGCTGGGGCTTGAGTCTTCCCTTGAGTCTTCACTGGTTATCAGGTGGAGCTTTCACTGGTACAAGCTCAATCCGACCCTAGCCAGGGGTTCTGCTCTGCCCATTGGGCTTTTCTCTTCAGGGCTCCAGGATGCTCTTCAGTCTTCGGCCGGACAACAACTGCTGGGACCGCTCAGGGACCTGACTTATATATAGGCTCCTGGCTCACTCCGTCCCTGGCCACGCCTTCCTTCTAGGACCGTCTCCGAGGGTCTGGAGAATGACATCATCTCCCCAGCCCCCTTCCCGGGATCTGGGGTCCCGACCGTTGGTCACGATGCTCCCCCAGGGATTGCCTTGGCAAACGGCCCGTCATCATTAATCCAGCAGGTTCAGCCTCCCCTCTGCTCCCTACTGACACAAGCTAGTACTGCCGGCTATGATTAGTGGCGATCATGTTCAACCATGCCACTACAATTACGTAGCCATTGAGGAATGCCTCAGTGATCTTTGCCGCCAACTGTTTGGGAAGCGGCCAGGCCACAGGCCATCATGAGAAATACTCGACTCCCACCAGAAAATATTTATTCCCACAAGCGGCTTCTACCGCGTGCACTGCACACACCCCTTCAACAAATTAGCAGCATCCTCAGCCATGCCAGGCCAGAAGAAATCCGACTTACGTGTGGCCAATGCTAGTTTATGCACACCCAAGTGCAACAGACGCTCGTGCACCGCCCAAATGACCTTACTCCGCAGGGCGGTGGGCACAACAATGTTGGAACATCGCATCTCTCCGCCCCAATGCATGAGCAATCCGCCTCTGAGAATGAAAGAGGTGACACCCCATCGATCCTCGCCCCCATCAGTCTCTCTGACACGGCATCGCAATTTAAGCAGAGAAGCGTCCTCAACCTGGAGGTGCCCCCATTCTTCGTGGTCCAATCCAATGACAGCATCACGCGCCACTGGATCCCCAGCCCCCTCAGATGTTACAACCTCGGCCGATGCCGTAAGGGTAGGGGGCGAGTGTTCGTTGCGCGGCTTACAGCGACCGGAGCCCGAAAAACTTGCGCAACTCTCGTTCGTGGGTAATCGCGACAGGGCGTCCGCGTTTGTGTGATGGGAGCCTTTGCAATAGGTAACCTGAAAAGAGTAGTCCTGGAGGACCTCCAACCAGCGTGAAAGTTCGCCAGATGGCTGGTCAACCTGCAGCGCGTACTGCAGCGCCGCGTGGTCCGAGCGCACCTCAAAGTCTCTCCCATACAAATATGGAAGATACTGTTGCAAGAAAAACACGATAGCTAACAGTTATCAGCGTGTGACACAGTACCGCTGTTCAGCCGGAGACAGCACTCTGCTTCCTTATGCGATAACACTCGACGCCATTGACAACTTGAGACAGAACAGCTCCAATGCCAGTGTTACTAGCATGTGGATCAAGGACAAACGGCAAGGAAAAGTCGGGGTAGTGGAGGGGAGGGGCGTTCACCAAGCCATCTTGGAGTGCAACAAATGCGGCCTCCTCATGGGTGGTGCCGATGTCACAAGTCGAGGAGACTGAAGTGCTGTGACAAAAGGGCCATTGCCTGAATCGTCTCTTACTATAAACATTTCATTTCAAAGCGGTGTTATCGAAGAAGTTTTTTTGGAAGATGAATAACATCGCGATGGGGGGAGGGGGACATAGCGGGATTGAGGGGGAGCGATTTGGGGTGTTATAGAGGTGGGTGTTGAGTAAAATAGTATCAGTGTCTTGTGCTCGAGCCTAGGGGCTATGCCAAGGGGCTAGGACATTGAGAACACGGATTCGAATGAACGTCTCATCTTGCCACATGCTTTTTTTACTATCTCCATCAGTAAAAAAAATCAATCTACAAAGCAATGCTGCTTCTAAAATGGGTATAGTACTCTGAAGCATGTAAAAATGGTAATGTACTGTCAATCGTATTTTAACAGGAGCATTGTCTCTTTAAAGGTCACGGTTTTTGTTGTTGACATGAACTTTATTGGCTTCCACCTCCCTGTTCACAGAGATCGTCAATAGAGGCTGAAGTCTGTTACTCGCGCACAGTCAGTCGAGGGAGTGATAGCCCCCACTGTGCCCTTCAGCCCGTGGCGTTGCCTATGGGACTCATTGTCCCGTAACATCCCGAGTTCACAATGTCGATTAAAGCGACACCTTTGTTTAATAACGATCCATGAAATGAGTGGGACTTTATATAGTGTGACAGTCTTGTCTTTGGTAATACTGTACTCATGTTTGTTTCTGTTGCCTGGTTTTTAATTGGTAAAGCTGTGATCGTGTTTGATACCTCCACTGGTATCCGATTAATTTCTGCATCAAGCACAATATCCCCTTTGCTGTCTTCAAGTTCCACCATGGACACGCTCCTGTTTGCCTCTCCCATCATCTCATTCCCCTCCCAATGTTCTCCTATATCGTCCCTACCATCTCGCTTTACTCCCCTTCACTCATTCTCCGCCCAGCAACCAAGGCTTCCTGTTGGAACTTCTAATCAACCTTTACTCATTCGGAGGTCACTCATTCCCTTTTCTTTTGATGCAATTATTTGGGCCTGTCACTTACCATCCACAGATTTCTCCTGTGATCATCACTGTATGTTCTCTCTTTAGAAATGTAGGCTGAATGTACACCACCTTGTTCCCAATGATGATTGTATCTCACTGATGTGCAGATCATCCTTGACAGAGGCTCTTTTTAAAGGCACTCTAATTGATTATTTCTCATTTCACAGCCTCCACTACACTACTCAGCAGATTATACCCCACTTTGTTCGTCAAGACTTGCTTGAGGCAAATATAAGTATGGTCCAACAACTTCTATGACTGACACGGCACGAGTAAGACTGCCTGCAGTCCAACCAAAAAGGCTGCATCTTTGAAAGCTGGTTTCAAGCCTGCCCTCCACGTGTGTTAAAAGATCTTACTCACCCATGTGATGATAGTTGAGCCTCTGGGTGTCAGCATTTCTACTCTGATATTGCAAGTGTTGGTTACTAGTGATTTCTTTCATTTTTCTTAGGGTACCTCTCACTTTATACTCAAATGGCTCAATGCAGAAGGTGTAGGGTCTTTGGTTGCTGTGGCTTGCATGAGCTCTTCAAAGGGATATGACGAAGAGCGATTCTGCATTTGGGAGCATAATTACTTCTAGCATGCTAGTTTCTGCCTTCAACTGCTGAGGAGCTTGCCACTGGCATTTGTAATTGCGCAGGAAATATTGAAGTAGGCTCCCCTGAGCTGACTGAAGTTTGCAAAGTCATCCTTTATTTGACTGAGAGTTATTATTCAACTACTGCAGCTTTTCCATCAGGCCCCCTCTGTTCATGCCAGATCTGAGTTTTGCATTGCCTTCTTAGGCCCTTGTAGCAGTTTTTACGTTCTTTTTTCAATTAAACACCACGTTTAATCACTAATCCATTCATTTCCAATATTGCAACAGGTTGTTGGGCTGGTCTTGGCGGCGTTGTTTACATAATCTTGAAATTGTCCCAAACTGTTGGTTCCTCATTAGACAGGAGCGTGCATTACCACTGCCCACCTCCACATTACAACCATCCCCACCATAAGAATTATATCCAGTATGAGCTGGAGAAGCTTTTGTTGAACTTCGAGAGTACTACTAAGAAATGGGGTTTACGTTCATCCCCACATTAAACAAAGCACCTGCCTGGGTATTCTGTGTCATCGTATTCTCCCATCCCTCCACTCCCCATGAGCAGTGGGGCAGTTTTGGACAGAGCAGAACAATTTTTCCATACCTGGGGTGCATGTGACTAGCTCCAGTTTGGCAGCAGAGGTCATGCTCCGAATCGGTTGAACATAATTATCTCAGCTGCGTAACACACTGTGAATGCTGCATTGCCTGTCGCTCCATGTAAATCTCTGGGTCTTCTCAGCCAGATATCCCCTCCCTTCTCTACATTTGAGAAATTTGGATTCCTTTTAAAGGAACATCCACACTGGTTTTGCATATTCAAGTTGTCTACGATCCACCGTGGGCTTAACAAACTAGATTATGTGAGCAGCTTAGATCCTTGAATGATCTGGACAAATGCCCATCAGTGAGATACTAAGGCAGGTGAGGCAGCATTGGCTGGGTCATGTAGCCCAAATGCCCAGTCACTGTGTACCCAAACAGCTTCTGTTTGTCCAGATATAAGGGGCTTATCGCTATAGGCAAGAGTTTGACTGCTGTGTAACAGAAGGATGGTGGAGCTGTTTGGGCTTGCCAACAACTCGACCAGTGGTTTCAAGATCAGCGTCTCTGGAGGAGTTTTGTGAACGATGTCCGCCTCCAGCAATAACGGAGGGCGGAGGAGTGATGCTCACAACAACGAGCGGAGTGCAGAATGAGTAAAATGCAGCAAGGTGGAACAGTAGGGAGCACAGGTGGTAGATTTGCCAGTCATCCCTGTCACTCAACCCATGACACCTTTATCTATCCTGTAACCTCCTGCCCATGAGCCTTCGACAGTCCACATGACCTCAATGTGCACTTAGCCTGGCACAAACACTTTGTTGACGTCACCAATTTTGAGTGGCGAATGGCTTTTATTGTTATTGTGTTTATGTATCCACCCCTTCATGTGCCGTACTGGCCTGCTTATGTGCTCGCTAGCAGAACTAATCCCAATAATGTAAAAAACGATATGGGAGATTTTTCTCATTTGTATCTTGTATGTTTGTGTACATCGCCTATGTGTGTTTGTGGCGAGCCATGCTGCACAACAAACTCAGCCACAGTTATCAATAGGACGTGATATCTACACTGGTTTTGGGTCCTCTAGTTTGTGTCTGCATTAAATGAGTGCCTGGTACAATGGGTAATCAGTATAACCTATGAGACTATGAGACAAATGTGGCCAGGTGTGGTGCTGGCCATTTCTACCCCACTTTGCGTGCGGGTCTTCAAATGGGCTCACTAACAGCACTTGACCCACCAGTCTGTGGAGCTACATGGGGGATGATTGTGTTGAAGCTCGTGCTGTCGGCGTAGAAGACGCTCGACAGTTTATCCTCTGTAGGGAGCACGCGTCTGCTGTGTGTAGCGTGGAGCTGCATGATAGTGAAACCAATAGAGTTGTTGCGCCTTGGGCGTAAACATCAATGTATGTCCATTTGCCAGGTGTTATTTTTTTCATTTCCTGTGGAGATGTGTGCTGTATGAGAGAAAAAGCGACTGAGCTCACGCCCTCACCCCCTTCTCCCTATTGCATTATCTCCTCGTACTATTTGACTATTCATAAAATCATACGTATATAGTGACACCCCAGGGATAAATTAATATTGCTTGTTATAGCACATTCTTGTAGAAAGAACGCTGGTTAAGTCAGACCGGCCTGTATATGTACAGTTTAGATATTTAGTTTGCAGCAATGCAATACACACAGCTCAATACACAAAGAGTTAAATGTATAAATATCTCATACTAAAGAATGGATTACTTGGGTTTACAAACATGATGTACAAAACTCGTTATAGTCTCATGCTCTGCATGCTGTTGTAAATGCATGTGGTGCATACTCACTGACCAGACGCTTCGTTATTATTGATACTAATAAAAAATGTTAAATTAAGATTTTTTTTCATTAATTTCTCACGTTAAACAAATATAGGGAGGCGTTCATCCAGCGGTAGAGAGACAATGGCTGCTGATGATGATGTAACGTGCCGCTCATTTTGAAGGATTCCTAAGAGACAGTGCAAATGGAGATTCAAAGGCATAGGAAGGTGGTTGCACAGACACCTGGACCACTGCTGTCCTGTATAAGTGATTTATTTAACATAATGAACATTATAGTAACATTGACGCTGCCTCATGTGTGTACTTTAAGTTTTGGCTTCCCCACACAAACACACTACCTCCATAAAAGGTCATGTTTACTCATTTCTGTGAAGCGTATTCAAGTTTAATTTATTACGTATAGCCCTGTGAGCCATGCGGCTCTTAAGTCGGGTGCAACCGCAACAAACAAAATATGAATCTACATTGCAGAAAACTATTAAACCACAACCAGACCAAAATAAAGCTACAAAAACAATGTAACAGCAGTAATCATAGGAACTGTGATTTTAAAATTAACAATAAACGATATACATAACATGTACGACAAAACCTGCAGCCATAGCTGGCAGCACGACACTCCCAGTGTATGATGTCTGAGTGAGTCAGCAGCAGCGTGAGTGAGTGTATGATGTGCGAGTCAACGTATGATGTGCGAGTCAGCGTATGATGATTGAGTCAGTATTAGGTTGAGTGAGTATATGATGTGTGAGTCAGCGCACAATGTGTTAGTCAGCGCATGATGAGTGAGTCAGTGTATGATGTGTGAGCGAGTCAGCGGCAGAGTGAGTGTATGATGTGCGAGTGAGCCAGCACACGATGATTGAACCTATGTATGATGAGTGAATGGGTCCCGTTCAGACGGACGAGTTCATCGATGGTCGGAACACAGGAGGGGGAGAGAGACAGCTGCGAGGCGCTGGTATACTCCATGTTGTAAACCATACCATTAACCACGGTTAAGCTATCTGTGTTGCTAAAGTTGAGGGTAAGAATCCACCCATTTTTCGCCATATAGCATTGTGATATATAACGACTTATTGTTGGTAGCTTAGCTGATTGGAGAATATAGAGTTTATTGATAACATTGAGGTAATTTATATTTTAGTATTTTTTATTGGTTCATGATATAGTATTCATTATATATTGTATTGTATACCCAGTTACTGTGAATAGCTCATATGTGTAGGCCTTAACTTCAACATAGCCATTTCTGTGACCAGTCACAAGCTAATCACTCAGTTATTTCAATGCTAAATTCGCCTAGTTATTTCAATGCTAAATTCTCCTGTTTGATTTGTACTAGGTGCCTCGGTGAATGTATATGCTCTGACTTTAACATAGCTATTTCTGTGACCAGTTACAAGCTAATCATTCAGCTATTTAAATGCTAAATTCTATGCTAATTCCTTTGTCAAGGAGTGCCTCTGCGGATGTGTATACTTTAACTTAGCTATTTCAATGCTAAGTTCTATGCTAATTCCTTTGTCAAGGGGTGCCTTTGCGGATGTGTATGCTTTAACTTTAATATAGCCTTTTCTGTGACCAGTCACAAGCTAATCACTCAGCCATTTCAATGCTAAATTAAATGCTAATTCCTTTGTCAAGGCGCTTTGTTTCTTCTCACACAGCTTAAAGGTCGTGATCTCAGCGTGGCTTTCTCACTCCAGCGCTGTCCTCCAGACAGTCTCGTCCCCTTCACCTGATGAAGGCCGCTTGTGTTGTGGCCGAAACGTCGTGAGAATATTATTGTGTTATTTTATTTTATCAATTTATTATTTTATTCTCATTCTACGTGACTTTACCGAAAGAACCAAAGAAGATGAATCCTTGCAGTCACGAAAACTTTAAATCGAAATTTAAGCTACCATTCTTAGATGTTCTGTTTGAGAGGAGACCTGATGGCTCATTGGGGTATTCTGTCTACAGGAAACCCACCCACACAGATTCCTACTTGAAACCTGATTCCCACCACCACCCAGCCCAAAATAATTATCTCATCAAAACTTCATACCATAGGGCTCATTGCATTTCGGACCAACACCACCTGACCAGTGAATTAAAACATGTACACCTGGCCCTCAAAAGGAATGGTTACTCTGACCGTACCATCCGCCAAGCTGTTTCTCCCTCGATACAGAAACAACCACTTGATACTCCGGCCAAAACCATCCCACTACCATATATAGCAGGCGTTACTAAAAAGATTTCAAAAATTCTAAACAAACACAAGATCCAGGTCCAGTTCAATACATTACACAAAATTCGTGATCTGATCCCATCCGTGAAGGATGGCATTCCTGACTTACAGTACCCCGGGGTTTACAAATTGAGTTGTACCTGCGGTGATTGCTATATAGGGGAGACAAAGCGACATGTCTCTGACCGAATTCGCGAGCACAAATCAGATTTGAAACACAGCAAAACGAATTCTTTGCTGATCACTGTTACAACGCTGTGGGTGATCACGATATAATTTTCTCCGATACCAAGGTTCTTTGCAAACCCACGGGTTTTTATCAGAGATTTGTTCACGAGGCAATTCAGATCTACAAACACAGACACAATTTCAACCGAGAAGTTGGTTTCAAATTAAGCAACCATTGGAAAGATGTTCTAAATCGAACTAAACATAAACTAATTTCTGTGGTACAGTATATTTTTCAAGTAGTGGTACCCCAAACTTTCGCAGCTCTCAGCTCCCCCCCCTCCCGCTCCTGGCCCCTCCCCCTCGTCCCTCCTGGCCCCTCCCCCTCGTCCCTCCTGGCCCCTCCCCCTCGTCCCTCCTCCCGACTCGCGACGTGGAGTGAACTCGCCCCCGCGCCCCGCGCCCCACCCTGAGCGGCCCCGCCGCCCATTGCAAGAATGGCGGGAAGCGGACGCGGGGCCGACCGCGCGCCGCCTCTCGCGTGATTGGCTCGCTTCGCGTCACATGGGGAAGGCGGAAGAAGTGTATGGGGGAGGAGCTGCGTGGTTAGGGGCAGGGCCGTGGAGTCACGTGGTGGGCAATGATTGACAATAAGTGGGCAGGGATGGCTGTTACGTCATAGTGTACGTCACATCCGGTAATGACGTCACGATAAATAACACGCCCCTTCGTGACGTGTCTCACACTTGCTTCTGTCCGCGTGCCGTCAACTCGAGCTGAGCATGGTGCTGCTGATCGTTGGCGTTCTGGTCTTGGCCATGCTTGGGATGGGGATCTTCATATATCTTCTTTTTACGCTTTCCATTTCAGACTTTGACCATGAGACCACGACGCTGTCTACGGAGAGGATGGGCCTGCAGAATGTGGAGCTCTGTCAGAAGAGCAAGATGCTCCGTCTGGAGCTACAGCATCAGCTGGAGGAGTTCATGGAGAACCGAGAGACTCTCCAGAGAGAGATCAGGAGCCTGGTTCAACAGCTTAAAGAGCGCCAGTTGGAGCTGGAGCCCACGAGAGTGCCTTGCAGGGAGAGCAAGTCTCTCCATGCGGATTTTCTCCGAGACTGCAATGCAGCACAGCGGCAAATGTCGCTGCGCTGTGAAAACGAAGATCTCCGGAGGTCGCTGCATGCCCACCTGAGGAAGTTGAACTTCCTGAATCCGCAGAGAGGGCAGGAACAGTTTAGGCTGCGCGGGAAGCTGGTGCGTCACGAGGACATGTGGCATGGGGAAAAGAGGCTGCAAGAAGAGAACCTGCATCTCCGTAGCCAGCTGAAAGAGCTAATATGGACCGTGTCTCAAATGTACAATGCCACCACCACCGACGCCACTTCCACCGCCGCTGCCACAGCTTCCACCACCGCAACCGTTTCCACCACCACTTCTGCCACCACCACCAAGCCCAAGAAGATGAAGAGATTTAGCCATTGGTTCCGAAAATTGCTGAAGCGCAAGTCGGCCATTTAAAAATATTGGGAAAATTGTGAAAATGACACCACCCTAATTAAAACATTACTCAGAAAGACAAACATACCCCATAGAACATCAACAAAGTCATATATAAGACAAAATATCGTACATTTGCATGCAACATTCTAATAAATACTGTATTGTGAGCAAAACATAAAGTTACTTAAATGGAAAAAAAATCTGTTATTGTCACTTACCTTTAGTCCGGATGCCGGTCTGCTTGTCGGGAGGGGGCGTAATGAGTCTCTGCACACACGGGGGCGGTGGGAGGGGGGTGAACGTCCATACACACACACAACAGCGACAATCATCCGCTGTATAGCCTTACCAGAATGTTGGGGCAAGCGCCTATGAAGCTCTGAATGGCACACGGGGTGAATGGCCAGCACCCCGCCCGGCTGCCTCTTTATCTCTCCATACACGAGACTCACAGGCGTACATGCGTCCGTGCACACACGCACAACAACAACGCAACAACCGTCGTTCACCCCTAAGTGGCGGTGACATCACCACAGCACTTGTGCCATGCTCGGTGCATTTTGAGGCCACGTGAAGTGTCGAAGGCTGGCTGGCAGGAGGTCATGTAATAGACGCAGGTGCCATGGATTGACTTAGGAAGATGATGGGCAGATGCAACAGCCGTGCTCCCCACTGTGCCAACTTTATTTGTGTCAGTTGTTTGGCGCTCTGCTCGTTGTTTTGAGCCTCGCTCCTCTGCCCTATGCTGTTGCTGGAGGGCAACTGCCTCCACCTCCCCAGCAGCGCCTTTCATGAACCTCCTCCACAGAAGCCGATCGTGACACTGCTGATACCAGTCATCAATAAGACCAATCAGCTCCACATCCTTCTGCACCACATCAGTCCATCTCTTCTCTACCCCGTACCACGCCCATTTAGCACCATCTATCCAGCCAAATTGAAGCTGCTTGGGGATGCCGTGACTGCATACGGACTGCATGACACAATCAACGCAGCCTCGCTTGCTGGAGGAGCCCACAGATGGGCATTTGTCCAGATATTCTAGGAATCTGTGAGCTTACAAAGTCCAGTCTGGTTAAACCCTGAATAGATCGTGGGCAAGCTAACCTTAATGTTCCTTTCGAGAGAGATAAGGGAGGGTATAACTGTGGCCGAGAAGACATGAAGATTTTTATGGAGTGGCATGCCAGGTAGCTTCCACACTGTTGAGCAGCTGATGAAAATATAATGCTGCTCGAATTATTTTAAATGAGACCTCGGCTCCCAAAACGGACTTGATCATCAGCACACTGCCCACTCCACTCTCTCCTCAGGTGCCCCAAATACATGAGAAATTGAGGAAGGGAGCATTTTTATGATGTAAAATACCCAGGGAGGTGATTTGTTTTCGTGGGACTGATGGTAACGGCCCATATTTTAGTAGCATGCTTCATGTTTAGCTGTAGTGTCTCCAACTTCTCCTTAGAGTGGGCAGTAATCACCAGATCATCCGCATTCATAATATGGTTTAACAATAGAGAGGCATACCATGACCGGCTCAGGCATCGATCAGCCTCCCATTATATCTATACCAGATAAATTCTACTGGTACATCCATGGAAATCGTCTCAAACTACGTAGTCAAAGAAAATGTTCAGTCGTGTAGGGGGCAGAGGACATCCATGTCGCACATTACTCACATTCTATCATCCCTTAGCTCCATTACGTCGATTTTTCATGAGACAGCAGTTGTCTTTCTATTGTTTATATATGCTTTATCGAAAGAAGAAAATTGTATATTTGCTTTAATTACTGTAACTCTGTGTTTTATTTAGCTTTGGTAATTTGGGTGATCCAGGTCTCTCTTGCAAATGAAACTCATCCTGGTCGCTTTAGTTCTCGCCTTGTTCAAAGAGTGGAGGAGTGGGTGGAGAGTGGAGGAGTGGGTGGAGAGTGGAGAGTGGAGGAGTGGCTGGAGAGTGGAGAGTGGAGGAGTGGGTGGAGAGTGGAGAGTGGAGGAGTGGGTGGAGAGTGGAGAGTGGAGGAGTGGGTGGAGAGTGGAGGAGTGGGTGGAGAGTGGAGAGTGGAGGAGTGGGTGGAGAGTGGAGAGTGGAGGAGTGGGTGGAGAGTGGAGAGTGGAGGAGTGGGTGGAGAGTGGAGAGTGGAGGAGTGGGTGGAGAGTGGAGAGTGGAGGAGTGGGTGGAGAGTGGAGGGTGGAGGAGTGGGTGGAGAGTGGAGGGTGGAGGAGTGGGTGGAGAGTGGAGGGTGGAGGAGTGGGTGGAGAGTGGAGAGTGGAGGAGTGGGTGGAGAGTGGAGAGTGGAGGAGTGGGTGGAGAGTGGAGGAGTGGGTGGAGAGTGGAGAGTGGAGGAGTGGGTGGAGAGTGGAGGAGTGGGTGGAGAGTGGAGGAGTGGGTGGAGAGTGGAGAGTGGAGGAGTGGGTGGAGAGTGGAGAGTGGAGGAGTGGGTGGAGAGTGGAGAGTGGAGGAGTGGGTGGAGAGTGGAGAGTGGAGGAGTGGGTGGAGAGTGGAGAGTGGAGGAGTGGGTGGAAAGTGGAGAGTGGAGGAGTGGGTGGAGAGTGGAGAGTGGAGGAGTGGGTGGAGAGTGGAGAGTGGAGGAGTGGGTGGAGAGTGGAGGAGTGGGTGGAGAGTGGAGAGTGGAGGAGTGGGTGGAGAGTGGAGAGTGGAGGAGTGGGTGGAGAGTGGAGGAGTGGGTGGAGAGTGGAGAGTGGAGGAGTGGGTGGAGAGTGGAGGAGTGGGTGGACAGTGGAGAGTGGAGGAGTGGCTGGAGAGTGGAGAGTGGAGGAGTGGGTGGAGAGTGGAGAGTGGAGGAGTGGGTGGAGAGTGGAGAGTGGAGGAGTGGGTGGAGAGTGGAGAGTGGAGGAGTGGGTGGAGAGTGGAGAGTGGAGGAGTGGGTGGAGAGTGGAGGAGTGGGTGGAGAGTGGAGGAGTGGGTGGAGAGTGGAGAGTGGAGGAGTGGGTGTAGAGTGGAGGGTGGAGGAGTGGGTGGAGAGTGGAGGGTGGAGGAGTGGGTGGAGAGTGGAGGAGTGGGTGGAGAGTGGAGGAGTGGGTGGAGAGTGGAGGAGTGGGTGGAGAGTGGAGGAGTGGGTGGAGAGTGGAGGAGTGGGTGGAGAGTGGAGGAGTGGGTGGAGAGTGGAGAGTGGAGGAGTTGGTGGAGAGTGGAGGAGTTGGTGGAGAGTGGAGAGTGGAGGAGTGGGTGGAGAGTGGAGAGTGGAGGAGTGGGTGGAGAGTGGAGAGTGGAGGAGTGGGTGGAGAGTGGAGGAGTGGGTGGAGAGTGGAGAGTGGAGGAGTGGGTGGAGAGTGGAGAGTGGAGGAGTGGGTGGAGAGTTGAGAGTGGAGGAGTGGGTGGAGAGTGCAGGAGTGGGTGGAGAGTGGAGAGTGGAGGAGTGGGTGGAGAGTGGAGAGTGGAGGAGTGGGTGGAGAGTGGAGAGTGGAGGAGTGGGTGGAGAGTGGAGGAGTGGGTGGGTGGAGAGTGGAGCAGTGGGTGGGTGGAGAGTGGAGGAGTGGGTGGGTGGAGAGTGGAGGAGTGGCTGGGTGGAGAGTGGAGGAGTGGGTGGGTGGAGAGTGGAGGAGTGGGTGGGTGGAGAGTGGAGGAGTGGGTGGGTGGAGAGTGGAGGAGTGGGTGGGTGGAGAGTGGAGGAGTGGGTGGGTGGAGAGTGGAGGAGTGGGTGGGTGGAGAGTGGAGGAGTGGGTGGAGAGTGGAGGAGTGGGTGGAGAGTGGAGGAGTGGGTGGAGAGTGGAGGAGTGGGTGGAGAGTGGAGTGGGTGGAGAGTGGAGTGGTTGGAGAGTGAGTGGGTGGAGTGAGTGGAGAGATATAAGCAGCTGTGAAAGTTTGGGATACCACTACTTGAAAAAAAAAATACTGTACCATTGAAAATTAGTTTAATGTTTGTCTCTGACCGAATTCGCGTGCACAAATCAGATTTGAAACACGGCAGAACGAATTCTGCCATAGCTGTGGGTGATCACGATATAGTTTTCTCCGATACCAAGATTCTCTGCAAACCCACGGGTTTTTATCAGAGATTTGTCCACGAGGCAATTCAGATTTACAAACACAGACACAATTTCAACCGAGAGGATGGTTTCAAATTAAGCAATCATTGGAAAGATGTTCTAAATCAAACCACACATTAAACTAATTTTCAATGGTAAAGTAATTTTTTTTCTTCAAGTAGTGGTATTCCAAACTTTCACAGCTGCTTATTTCACTCCACACACTCACTCCGTTCACTCACTCCACTCACTCCACTCACTCACTCCACTCACTCACTCCACTCACTCCACTCACTCCACTCACTAACTCCACTCACTACTCCCCCCCCCCCCCCCGCTGCTGGTCCGTCATGGTCCCCACCCGCTCCTGGTCCATCATGGCCCATGCACCTCCTACGTACATCATGCTCATTTTTATGCTAATTCCTTTGTCAAGCGTTTTGCTTCCTCCCATATAGCTTAAAGGACGCGACCTGGGCTTGGCTGTTTTCACTCCAACGCTGTCCTCATGACAGCACGGTCCCTTCACCTGATGAAGGCCACTTGTGTTGTGGCCAAAACGTCGTGATTTTTGTTATTTTCTTTTTTACCTACGTGACTTTACCGAATAGAACCAAAGAGTATGGATCCTTGCAGCCACGAAAGCTTCAAATCTAGAATTGATAACCTCTACGGGGAGGGCTTTCACCTATCTGTTAGAGCTTTCAACAGACAACGGGACAATAAGTCAAAGCTCATCGATACGCTGACCTTCCTCAAAAGATTCTGCGAAAACAAGGTAATACCCATCGCTTTCACACTAACATCTGCTGCTGTATCCTCACCGAATTCTAAACAGATTCTGTTTAAGGCCAGCCTATCTTTAATCTCAGAGAGGATAAGACTACTCCGTTTTGACTCGATACTTTATACAGGACTCTCCTACAAGCTCATTTAACGCTAACACAAAAAATGTCACCTGCTGATTGGAACCACGTAGACAACATGACTGCTTCTTCTGCCGATTCACTTTCAGTCAAATACAAAGCTAACCTGATTTCTTAATTCAACCACCTATCGAAGAAGAACCCAGTCCCACATATAACAAAACTAGACGTTAACAAAATCGTCATTAATCAGAGTAGCACCCCGATTTCGGACAATCTGAAAACAGTACTGGCTAGAGGGCTAAATTTTGCTGTCACCCCGAAACATATTCCTGTAGATATCATCTCTCAGGTCGATGCGGCCCTTAAAGGCATAGGACATATCCAAGCATACGTTGCGAGAGCTGAAATAGCCACTATTCTTAAGAATGCTAAGAAATTTCGATTTAAAGCTTTCGTGCCTGCAGTAATTCATATTCTTAGCTCTTTCGGTAAAGTCACGTTGAAGGGAAACAATAAAATATATAAAACAATAAAAAAAATCTCACGACGTTTCGACCATAACACAAACCGTCGTCATCAGGTGTGTTGGTTTGCATCAATTTATTTATTTTTAAACGGTGTATTTTAAACGGTGTTCTTTGTAAGCCATCTGGCTACCATGAGAGATTCGTTCATGAGGCTATCCACATATACAAGCACAGAGACAATTTCAACCGAGAAAATGGATTATGGCTTAGCAATCATTGGAAAGATTTGATAAACCATTTCAGGTCTTAATTGATTGTTCACGCTTACAGTGGCTTTCAGACAGCATACATTAATTTTTCGTCTCCCCCCTCCTCTTTTCAGAACATAGATGGACTACTCCTTCTAAATAAACTGCCAAATGGCTGCGCGTGGCGCTGACGTTTTTTTTTTATAAATATATAAATGCACCGTTTAAAAATAAATAAATTTATGCAAACCGCCACCCCTGATGATGACCGTTTGTGTTATGGTCAAAACGTCGTGAGAATTTTTTATTGTTTTATATATATTTTATTATTTATTGTTTCCCTTCAACGTGACTTTACCGAAAGAGCTAAGAATAATGCTAAGAAACCCATTAGCAACATAGGCAAAAATGAACGCTCTGAACTCGCGAATTTAAAAACCAGAAGTGATATAGTCATCCTCTCAGCCGACAAAGGCAACGCTACTGTAATTATGGATAAAGATTGTACAACAACAAAATCCAGAACCTACTCAACGATTGAAGTTACTCAAACATTAAAAATGACCCTACTAATAGCCTAACTATAAAAACCAACAAGATCATCACAAGTTCGACCTCCCTAATCGAACCAACTAAACGTCCCTCCTTAAAACCTTCTGCTGCAAGACCCCCTAGATTCTATGGTCTCCCCAAGATTCATAAAGAATGCACTCCACTACAACCCATCGTATCCACGATCAACTCCCCTACCTATAAGCTAGCACGTTTTCTGTCAGATACCTTGCTACCTTTCACTGGCAAGACCTCCTCAGCAGTACTTAACTCAGCTCATTTGGTCTCTATGGTCAAAGACGTTGTACTGTCCCCTGACGATATCCTTGTCAAGCTTCGATGTGGTCTCTCTGTTCACCAAGGTCCCGGTACCTGATACTATTGAAATAATTGAAAATTTGGTCCAACATGGACTAGACCCCGATACACCTGCGCTGATTAGACACTGCCTCACCAATACCTACCTACTTTACTTGGAATGGCAGCTTCTACAAACAAAATGAGGGTACCCCCATGGGTTCTCCCTTATCACCAGTGATAGCCAATGTTTTCATGGAGAAATTTGAATCAGACGCCATCCAGACTTCCACCCTCAGACCTTCCCTGTGGAAGAGATATGTGGATGACACTTTCGTCATTTGGCCTCATGGCCTCCCAGCTTTGAACCTTTTTCTACACCACATCAATTCTAGACATCCCGCCATCAAATTCACCATGGAAGTGGAGAAAAATGGCAAGCTACCATTCTTGGATGTTCTGTTTGAGAGGAGACCTGATGGCTCACTGGGGCATTCTGTCTACAGGAAACCCACCCACACAGATTCCTACTTGAAACCTGATTCCCACCACCACCCAGATCAAAATAATTATCTCATCAAAACGTTATACCACAGGGCACATTGCATTTCGGACCAACAACACCTGACCAGTGAATTAAAACATGTACACCTGGCCCTCAAGAGAAACGGATACTCTGACCATACCATCCGCCAAGCTGTTTCTCCCTCCATACAGAAACAACCACTTGATACTCCGGTCAAAACCATCACTCTACCATATATAGCAGGCGTTACTAAAAAGTTCTCCAAAATTCCAAACAAACACAAGATCCTGGTCCGGTTCAATACAGTGCACAAAATCCGTGACCTGATCCCATCCGTGAAGGATGTCGTTCCTGACTTACAGTACCCCGCGGTTTACAAATTGAGCTGCACTTGTGGTGATTGCTATATCGGGGAGACGAAGCGACATGTCTGACAGAATTCGCGAGTACAAATCAGATTTGAAACACGGCAGAACGCATTATTCTGCCGTAGCTGACCACTGTTACA
Source organism: Petromyzon marinus (assembly GCF_048934315.1). Lineage (NCBI taxonomy): Eukaryota > Metazoa > Chordata > Hyperoartia > Petromyzontiformes > Petromyzontidae > Petromyzon > Petromyzon marinus. The sequence goes on from NW_027423213.1 coordinate 1,201,049, forward strand.
ATGCTGTGGGTGATCACGATATAGTTTTCTCCGATACCAAGGTTCTCTGCAAACCCACGGGTTTTTATCAGAGATTTGTCCACGAGGCAATTCAGATTTACAAACACAGACACAATTTCAACCAAGAGGATGGTTTCAAATTAAGCAATCATTGGAAAGATGTTCTAAATCACTCACTCCACTCACTCACTCACTCCACTTACTCACTCACTCCACTCACTCCACTCACTCCACTCACTCACTCACTCCACTCACTCACTCACTACACTCACTCACTCTACTCCCCCCCTCCCCCCCCACGGTGCTGGTCCATCATGGCCCATGCACCTCCTACGTACATCATGCTCATTTTTATGCTAATTCCTTTGTCAAGCGTTTTTCTTCCTCCCACACAGCTTAAATGACGCGACCTGGGCTTGGCTGTTTTCACTCCAACGCTGTCCTCATGACAGCACGGTCCCTTCACCTGATGAAGGCCACTTGTGTTGTGGCCGAAACGTCGTGATTTTTGTTATTTTCTTTTTTACCTACGTGACTTTACCGAATTGAACCAAAGAGTATGGATCCTTGCAGTCACGAAAGCTTCAAATCTAGAAAAAAAAGCATTACTACAGATAATACATAGGAAGGCCTTTATCTAGCAGTACAGCAAGTGGGTCTGTGAATTCCATCTGGTTGCAGAACTGTGAGTGTTATTCTCTCATGTGCAAGGTGGAGTTTCTCCCGGTACTCCGGTTCCCTCCCACACAAAGCCAAACACCTGTTTCATGGAAATGGTCAGCCGTTCCAGGGCAGGCTTAAAAAAAGTCTTGGGATGCCGGTGATGTTATCGCAGATAGATGGACAACATTGTTATTATCATATTTGAAATTCTCTCTCTCTGCTAAGAGCACTCTTTCCCTCTCCTCCACACAATAAGCTGAGACAAAGAACCCCTAATAGCCATACAGGCTCTAGAGTCAAGTGCTCTTTGGGAAAATGGCTCAGCCTATTTCTTATCTCGTAACACCCATGTCCCCAAAATGCAGCTCTCCCCTGAGCGCCGTCTTTAGCAAATACACTCGGCTCCACATTCTCCTTTACTGCATCAATCCATCTCTTTTCCAGCCTGTGTGATGTCCGTTTATAACTCTCTATCTGCCCCAACATAAGCTACTTGAGCATGTGGAGGCTGGGTATGTTGGCTAGATGACCCAGTCAACTCAAGCATTGCCCGTTGGAAGAGCTCACGTGATGTGAGCTCACAATCCAGCCTGGTTAAACCCAGGATGGATGGGCATAAGTAGGAGAGGGGGACGATGCCAACCCCAACTGCAAGCGATGATGAAATTATGTATTACAACTTTCATCAGCTGGCTGAAACCAGGCCACTGTCGGTTTTATGGGGTCCGAGATGGACACCCACCACCAGAGTGGAAGACTCTCAAGCGCATCTTCCTGTGACCAAGCCACCATTACCTGACTCCCGATAATGGGGAGGTGAGCCCACCGTTACTTGAGATTCGCAGCTTCCCACACCGCATTCATTGTTTTATTCAAAAGAAGAGTTACTCCCTGTTTTGCAGTTTCCAATCCCATGTTTAGGACTGTCCATGCCTCAGTGGTTGGTACTATGCAACCTACGACTAAAATTAAAATGGACATCCAGAACGCAATGAGAAGAGGCACTCGAGAACAAGGAGACGAGGAAGTATGAAGAGGAAATCTTCAGCAGAATCAGGGGGGAAAAATTTAAAAACCTTAGTATAGCAGGGAGAGAGATCGCGGAGACACGGACTTTGGAGACAACTCGGTGTTTATTTACCAGCTTCACATTCCCTATTGCCGTACTAAAACTGGAGGAAGGGCCTTTGCTATTGATGCCCGTAGGGTCTGGAATGCTATTGCCAATAAACTGCAACTTGAATCACTACCTATGAGATCTTCACTCAAAACTGCTCTAGAGGAGTTGTACAACCCTAGCTGCCACTGCTATTCAGTGGCCTAAAATATGGCTCTAGATTTTGGTGTTATAATTAATTTATGTAGTTTATTGTAAAAAATTCGGTCACAGTCCCTATGATCACTGTTACATTGGATTTATGGCTTTTATTTTGGTGATTTCGAAATGTTTTTTTTGTTTTGGCCATGTTTTTTATTGTAGTATGGAGTTGACTGATGGCCTTAATCTTAGTTGTCTTGTGGTTGTTGTTATTTTGACTTGCATCCCACTGGGATTTTTGCGCACAGCGTTGGTGTACGGTACTATTTCAGGAATATTTTGATATTTTTTTCCTGTATTTTCTGTTTGCACAGTCACATAATCGCTTTAAGACGTTTTCTTGTTCATGTTTTTTGTTTGTTGCGGTTGCACCCGATTCAAGAGCCGAATGGCTCACAGGGCTATACCAAATAAATGAACTATGAACTTATTATTGGTACTTACAGCACACACGGCGTCGCTAGGCAACCGAGCGCGAGGAAAGGGGGGTAGAGATGGTGTTTCTTCATTTGAGTTTAGAAAAAAGTTGATTGGCAACTTGCAGCAACAAAAACATCATCGTCAACATCATCAACATAATGACTCATTCCTATTGGGTTCCAGTTATGGTGGTTGCTTTGGTGACGGTGGTTACTACGATGATTGCTGTGGTGATGGTGGTTTGCTGCTAGAGTGAATGTGGTTTATATGCTGTGATTGCAACTATGTTGATGGTGATTGCTGTGTTGTCATTGCCATATTGGTGGCTGTGGTGATGGTGGTTGTTGCTAGACTGATTGTGGTTTCTACGCTGTGGTTGCTGCGACAGTGATGGTGGTAACTACGGTGATTACTGTGGTGATGGTGGTTGCTGCTATGGCGATGGAAGTTGTTATAATCATGGCGGTCTCTACGGTGACCATCGCGGTGATGTTGGTTGCCGCGATTGCTACGGCGGTTGCCGTGGAGATGCACGCAGTGGTCCTGGCAGTGGAGCAGATCCAGGAGCTCCTGGGCGAAGGACTCCTGGGTGCGAGTCCAGGACGAGACGCGAGACTCGCCGCTGGAGAACTCCGCCTTGAGAGATTCACAGTTACGCGATCAGAGCTGCCTCAACGCATCCAGGGGGTCCTGAGAGAGACACGGAGACTCGTGAACTCGCACAAAGACGCACGCTAAGACTCGCAAATAAACTCACCTCATGATTCACAGACTTGCACAGAGACACGGAGGCTTAAACAGAGACACACAGACTCACAGCTTCACGAGCAGCGCTGCCACTCGCTCACAACTCGCCCACCCGCTCATCCACTCACTCACCCTCCCACTCACCCACCAGCCAGTTACCCATTCACCATCCAGCAATTCACCTACCCCTTCACCACCCAACCACTCAACCGCCTGCTCACCCACTCGCTCACCCAGCCACTCACCTCCTAACCCACCCACCACTCATACACCTACCCGCTTGCTCGCTCACCCACTCACCACCGGCTCACCAACTCGCTCGCCGATTTGCTCACCACTCACTCGTCCACCAACTCGTCCACCCACTCACTCGGTCACCCACGCTCTCAACCACTCACTCACCATCCACCCATTCCTTCATTCACACACTCACCAACCACCTACTCACCCGCCCATCCACTCACCAACCCACCCGCTCACCTACCCACCCACTCACCCACCCGCTCACTTACCCGCTCACTCACCCACTCACACACCTGCCATCTGCTTACCCACCCACCCACCCGCTCGTCCACCCACCCGCTCACTCGCTCATTCAACTACTCACACACCCACCATCTTGCTTACCCACCCATCCACTCACCCAATCGCTTACCCACTCACTCACCACCCTCCTGCCCACCCGCCCACCCACTCACCAACCATACCCGCTCACCAACCCAAGTGCTCAACCACCCACCTGCTCAATCACCCACCCACTCACACACCTGCCACCTGCTCAACCACCCACCCACTCACCCATTCGCTCATCCACTCACTCACACATCCACCCAACCACTCACCACCCACCCATTCATCCACCCACTCACCACCCACCCACTCACCACCCACCCACATCCACCTGCTCACCCACCCATCCATCCACACATTCACCCGCTCACCCATCCACACATTCATCCGCTCACCCACCCACACCCATCCGCTCACTCACCCGCTCTTGGGAGGATAGACTTTTAGTTAGTAAAACATCTGTAAACAAATCAGGATTACTTGTTTTACAGATGATAAAATAGATCAGTAGACAGGGGCTGTATGCGTTTCTACGTTGTAATTTATATTCTGCACAAAGGCGACTCCACAGCAGCTGTGGCGAGGCAAGGCCGGCGATCACGAGAGCCAGGTGACAGCAGATAACTCGAGAGAAGCACGCGTTATCGTCTAGCTGTGGGTGTGCTCAACTGCACGTGTTTGTGGCTAAATGCGAGAATGTGGATCGGTGTGTTATTAAATTACGAGGCTGCAATAAGATCCTTGTATGTATGTCGACCTTCTGTTGCACCGTGCTTAGCCAACCGTGATAATCGGACATTACTCAATTGTATTTTACATCGAGCAATCAGCACCCCTACGTGCAGAGCAAAGCCGCTTGCAGGTGAAATGCTGAGTCGCCTTCTTATTGTGCAAAAAAAAAAGTTGCCACTGGGGGTGCCCTTTAGAAGTGCAAAGGGGATTGCATTCCTCGCAAACCACGTGGCCCAGCTTTGCCTTTGAGAGGCAGTCGCGCCGTGCAGGCGTCCCAGTGTCAGCGCTGTCACCACCGTCACCATCGTCACCACCGTGACTATCGTCACCACCGTCACTATCATCACCACCCACACCATCGTTACCACCGTCACCACTTTCACCATGGTTACCACCGTCACCAACGTCACCACCCACACCATCGTTACCACCATCACCCTCCACGTGTAGGATTCACGGAATTTGAAGGGACGGGGAGTAATATTAGATGAAAAATCATACATAGGTGTGCAGCATGCATGCACCCACCCTCTCCAACTTATCTAGACCAACAGCTCAGAAAAACTGAATTTGTGACCAAGTTGTCGTTTAGACCGGCGGTCCCCAACCTTTTTGGCACCAGGGACCAGTTTCGTGGAAGACATTTTTTCACGGACTGGAGGGGGGGTCATCATTGGGCCTTTCCCCCTTTTCAAAGAAACTCTCCAGCGACGTTTGTTTTTTGCTCATTTTGGCGAGGGTTAGCTTGTGGGCTTTATACCAAAACTGTGACTGAGACAAGTGCGCAGTGCGGGAGGGAGGCGCGAACGGAAGTGGTAAATACAATAATGGGCAGGCCACGCGCAGACTATAATAAGTTACGGATTCCGACTTCTCATAAGGAGCGCGCAACCTAGATCCCTGGCATGCGCAGTTGACAGTAGGGTTCGCGCTCCTATGAGAATCTAATGCCGCCGCTGATCTGACAGGAGGCGGATCTCAGACGGTAATGCAAGCGATGGGGAGCGGCTGTAAATACAGATGAAGCTTCACTCGCTCACCCACCGCTCGCCTCCTAACAGGCCACGGACCGGTACCGGTCCGCGGCCCGGGGGTTGGCGACCCCTGGTTTAGACCACAGACTCAAAGCGTTGAGAACACGTGGCCGTCCCAGCAACAGGCAGCAGTGAGACAAAGACAACTGTGGACCGGTTTCGTCTAATTAGGACTCATTAGTGCAGGACGGTAATCAATACTTTCTCTTGCCATATGCCTCTGGCAGCCCCATATATGGAGATGACCTTTACACTATGGTGACCCCATACACAGTTGTCTAAAGGTAACAGTAATCAAATCTGTAAATGATGAGAAAACCAATCACAACAAATATAAATTATGCAGGCTGGAAACAATAGATTTCACAATGGTATCAGTTAAAATAGTATACTTGTTTTTTTACGGTAAAGTCACGTTTACACGTTCAGATACAAAAACACTCCGCATGTACCCTCCCCGAGCGAATCTAAGTAATTAAAATAAAACAAAAACAGCACCATGCATTACTGCTCTACTTTGTAGTCGCGAAAGTCTAGTGTGACAAGTCTTGATCAAATCGTGTTTATGCATATACACGTGCCTGAGTAAACATTTTAACGATGATAATCCTCTACAATTGAAAAAAACATCGCATTAAGAAGATGTGTGTGGGAATATTTACAAGGCCTAAAAGTTGCACAGCGCATACGACTTAGGGGTCTATAGCTGTACGCACTACCGTGCAGTTGAAATCCTTTAAATTGTGAGAAAAAATTCACACGCGGACAGAGTTATTTGTGGTTGGCGCACTGCTTTATGACCCACATATGTATTAGACAGTCACCCACAGAAGTTGATATAACAGAGCTACCTCTAATTACAAATGTAATTTTCTTCTTGATTTCCCCGCATCTGCCCTCATTCCCCTCCACCAAATAAAAAAAATATTCTGCACGAGTTATTTTCAATCTCCCCTTTAATTCTCACACTTTGCCTCTCCTCCTTCAACTCCAATGGCTTCTCGTTCACTACCACTGTCTTTTAAAATACCTGTCGCTGGTCTTTAAACCTCTCCATGGACTTGCCCTACATAATTTTGCCTCTTTCATCTCCTTCCATGTCCTCTCTCGTCCTCTTTGTTCCCAATCTTCTGTCTCTGTCCCTCCTCTTTGTGCCAAACCTCATTTATGGTCCATCTACTTAACCTTCTTCCATTCCTCCCATAAAGCCCCACCTCTTCTCCATTGCCCATTCTCTACCTCTTCTCTCCCCTTAAGCCTCAACTCCTTCTCGTCCCTACTCTTCTCCGATCCCATTGCTGTCTATCGCTGTCACTTATTCCTCAAACTTTGTACACCCCTGCCATCTAAATCATTCCATTCTGTCACCGCCTTGTGCTTGTTATGTCAAGAGAGAAGGCACTCTATAAATATACACCAAAGCCACCACCGCCACCAAGAAAAGGAACAGATTTATTTGTTGGGTCTGGAAGTGGCCAAAGTGCAAGTCGGCCATGAAAAAAATTTACATTTAAAATTACACCGCCACCAATTAAAACATTAAACACAAACACAAAGGTTGTCTGTATAACCTCAACGGACTCTTGAGGCAAGTGCTTTTAGCGAGCAACTATGAAAGCCAGCATGGTACACAATGGGGAGGGTGGCCAGCACCATGCCTGGCCGCCTTTATCTCCCGAGTAGTGATGTTTACACACCGCACCAGGTACTCATTGGAGGCTGAGTCGACCTCGGGTTAGCCCAAAACCACTTTAGTTCATCGGTACTGGTGTTGCCAAGTTCATAGCGCAATACGCGAAACACTATACAATTACCGGATAATACGCATACCCACACAGGCTTGTGCATGTGTGGGTGGGTTATTTATACAGCAGTATGCAGTATGGCAGTCAGTCGGCACCTTCCGCAATGCACGTTTGTTATTCATGAGGGTGCACATCCTGATGTATTCACTGGATGATCACCCGAAGCCACCATGTGAGCTGAGAGTTTCTCGATCTTACCGGGTACTCGATAGAGCTGAGAAATGCACTGCGGTCAATACTCAGAGTCATCATTTAGAGGTAGGGACCCAGAGATGAAGAGAATCCTTAGCAGTCCGTACATGTTAATGGATAGCAGTGATGGTCCCAGCTGCTGACTTGTACACCAGGGGTGAAGAATTGAGACAAGGCTGTGGTCCCAAGATAATTTCACTCCTTCCATTTGTTTTGTATTGAGTGGCATCCTGACGGGTACGACACGGTTCAGACGCGGCCACCAGCTCAAAAAACACATACAGAACAAACCCTGCGCAGAGAAGCATGCAGAGACGCGTGTTCGAAATCACACCAAGACAGAGGAACGCGCAGATGAGAGAACATACACAGAGGCAAGATCCCTCCTCATGTTGACCATGATGAGAAGGAAAGAGCAACACGCAGATGAAAACGTTTCTGGAAGTGACGATGGCTGATGATCAAGAGTAACTTGGAGGGGAGGAGGTGGGAAGCTCATGCACAGGAGGTGCTGGGGCCGATTGTCACAGCGCAGGCGTCACGAGAAGTGACGTTGGTTTGGGGAGGCCTTCATCAAACAGTGGATTTACCACTGGTGATGATGCCCATAATGATGATGAATGCATGGGCAGTCCACTCACATTCGTGCATAATCAGGTGCACGTCCACTCCCCTAGTCACCCCTCCACCCACCTCACCCCCATTCCTCGAGTCACTCTCACCTCGACTTCTCCACTCTATCGCCAGTCGCCCTGAAGAGGCCCAACTCCGGAGCCTCCCCCAGTGCCACGTTCACTCTCAGCACGAACATCGTGCGGTGCCACCCCCTCCTCTGCTGCATCCCTCCAACTCTTCCTCCGCCATTGCGAGAATCAGCTCCACGAAGGGTCCCACGCTGTCCCCGTCCCTCAATGGACTCGTGTCCTTTGTTGATGAAGGCCATTTAATAAAATAATGATAATTAATTATGCACACACACACAGGTCACCAAAGTAGCCTCAATAGACATGTTAGGGCAAGTTGTGGAGCCTTGTGCTGTGGAACACACGAGGGGGTGGTATGTATTTTGTATGTTGAACTTCTTTTGCACGGTACGTAGCCAACCGTGCTAATCGGAGGTGCAGGGGAAGGGCAACAAAGTAAGCACAAAAAGTAGTTCTAAAGAAATGAGTTTTCAATTTAGATGTAAAAGTGAACAGCTCCAGTGGCTTCTAATATCAGAAGGAAGAGCGTTCGAGACGGCCGCAGAAGCGCTTCTGAAAGTGTGATGCAGCGACCGCCTTTGTTCGATGGTTCGCCAAAATCCGCTGTGGGAATGTGATGTGGCCAACACCATGCACGCGGCCACCTTTGTCTCTCCCAATTGCTGATGTTTATTATAGACACTGCACCAGGTACTCTTTAGAGGGTGAGTCGACCGAGGGAAGGTTCAGGACTGGGTCACACAGACACACACACAGAAAAAGATGCCCTATGTCAAATCCAGAGGCTTCTAAGAAAATGGAGGTGTAAGACGGACACAGCTATTACATGGATGAAGGTGTAATACAGATATTTGTGTTAAGGTGGTGCTGCTCACCTGAAAACAATGACAAAAATCCCAACACTCATTCATCTGTTTAATCTTTGATTGGAAAACGCTGGGCGAGACCTGCGACAATCGAGTGAGCTCACCTACTCGCTCACAAACACAACACTCAACCCAGTCAATCAACATGTTACACACCCTAAATATGACCCGCCTTGTCCTGGGGAAGACCTGCAACATGCTACTGAGCTCACCTCTTCACTCACCTACTCACCCACTATTGCTATGTCATCCACACACCCACACACTCGCTTATCTTAAAAGACCTCAATAATTGACATTTAGCTCTTGAAGATATTGCTACATGCAATAAAACGCGAGTGTGTGAGTGATTGAGTGATTGATTGAGTGTGTAAGTGAGCGTCTGGTTGCGTGAATGAGTGAGCATGTGAGTGCGTGTGTGAGTGTGTAAGGTGAACGGTAGTGTATCGGCGAATGTGCTGTGCTACAAATCTGGTGATCCGAGTTCAAATCTCGTTCACCAGTCTATGGGTCTCTGTGTAAGTCTTTACCTCTCTGTAAGTCTATGGGTCTCTGTGAGTCTACAGGTCTGGTAAGTTTACTGGTCTCTGTGTGAGTCCATGGGTCTCAATGTGAGTTCATGGGTATCTGTTATCATCATCTGTGTTTGAATGAGTCGATGGCTCTGTGTGATTGACTCCAAGTCTCTCTGTTCGAGTGAGTTCATGGCTTTCTGTGCGAGTCTATGTCTACGTGACTTTACCGAAATAACCAAAGAGTAATTCCTGCAGTCACGAAAGTGCCAAATCAAGTTTGAGTCTATGTCTCTCTGTGTAAGTGAGTACAACATATCCTTGCTTAACGCGGGGGTCGCGTTGTCGAAAATTGCTGCTTAAAGCTATTTTACGTCAAGCAGAAAACTTTTCTACAAGGAAAAACGGTAAATGGGGAGGCTCCGTTTTAGCACAAGAGAACTTTCATTATTATTTTTAATTGAGAGTACAGTACACTGTTTTCTATGTTTATTTTAAATGTGTTGTGTATATGTAGAAGATCTATCTTATAATCTTTATTTATACTGGAGGAATCTAAAAAGCCCTTTTTCACAGATTTCCAGTTGGGGTGGTACAGAAAGTTACAAGAACAAACGATGCAAAAACACAATCGAAGTGAAAAGTATAGGAAAGGTAAGCAAATCACAAAAAAATAAAAATAAACTATTTTTATCTTACCTAGTAAAGCCCTCTAAGCTATTAGCTTCTATTTCAGAAGCGAACTGGCCACAAATGATAGATGAATGAAGTAGCTTATGACGTGGAAATTTATAGCAGCCAAATAATAATAAAAAATTGTGTTACATTCATCAATATACATACAAAGGACGTGAAAGGGAGATATGATGAGTGAAAACTATAAGGGAGTGAGTGAGATGACACTACACACATGCTGGAACAAAGGCTGAGGAAGAGGATGACACGCCACGTAACACAGCGCGCACCGGTACAGCATCAGCTCCCAGCAATACAGAACAATGCTGCCAACACCCACACCACTCATAAGAGCAGTCCGTCATGTGCTACTCCAGTTATAGTGGGTGTGGTGTGCGCTAAGCGAAACACATTACATAAAAGACGAGGATGTACTGCATATAGTCCTCTGCGTGAGTCTATGTCTCTCTGTGTGAGTCTGTGCGAGTGACTCTATGGTTCTCTGTGTGGGTTAATCAATGGTTCTCTGTTTGAGTGAGTCTATGTGTCTCCATGTGAGTGAGTCTATGGCTCTGTGTCAGTGAGACTTTGGCTCTCTGTGTGAGTGCTCTCTCTGAGTGAGTCTATGGCTCTCTGTGGGAGTAAGTTGGTCTCTAAGGCCACCACCATCTTGCTCCCTGCCCAGTGCGTCCACCTGGTTGAGCTGCAGAAGTCTATTGTCCACCGCTCCAGACCGCACAGATATCCAGACGTCCACCTCCAGCACAGACACCGGCAGATTCTTAAACCTGGTTGTGGAAGTAAGGACACGAGAGGGGTAATAGTCAACCACCATTACCACCATCAATACCACCATTACAACCACCAAAATCACCGCATTCGTTAAAACCACCATCAATATCACTACCTCCACCACAACGATCACAATCAAAATTACAATCACAATACTCTTTGGTTCTTTCGGTAAAGTCACGAAAGTATAAAAAATAATAGATCACGACGTTTCGATCGCAACACGAGCAACCATCATCAGGCGAAAAAATATAGCGAAAAAGCTGCTGAAACACGAAGTTATATTGGCTTGAGATAAGCTCAGCCCAAGGGTAAGTGGGCGGGGCTAGAGGTATAATTTGCATGTAAATACAACACCACATCGTGGAAAAGGAAAGAGAGAGACAGACACCGAGAGACATCCACACACACAGAGAGGCACACACAAAGAGACACACGAGAGACGCATATAGAGAAAAACACACCGGCAGAGAGAGACACCCACACAGGTAGATGCAGAGAGAGAGACACAGAGAGAATTACATAATTGCCCATGAATTACTATGGTGTGACAATGCCAATTACCAATGTCAAAGGGAACATCAATGAATGGTAAATGTGGGGTAATATCCCCAGAAGAGCATGTAGACTACATTAAAAAATCAAATAATCAGGCAATATAATATCACATATGGGTTCAGTTTAAAGTTTACTTATGACAAATAATACTGAAATAATTGTGCTCCATAGATTATCTTAATGGCCAAGTTACATAACCATCATGGAATCACTTAAGCTGACCATTTAAAAAGACATGAATTGCAAGATGTTGAGCAAAGGAAATTCTTTGGAAGTTCATCTCACACTAAGTACATGTTACTATTAATCTAAATCTGCATAGTTCTCGATCAGCAAAGTCGCAAACATGTTTTACCACAAGCAAGGAGTTCGGTGTAAAGCTGTCTAGAGTATGTTTGGCTGGTGCTACACATTTCTACGTGATTAGCCATTTCGCTGATCTATCATTTGTGGACAGGTCGCTTCTGAAAAACAGCCACATAGCTCAGTGGGTCTCACCTGGTAAAATAAAAATAGTTTATAGAGTTCGTTCTGCCTTAACGCGTGTTTTCATAACGCGATTTGGATATGGCACGATGGATGTAATAGGGAACACGTTTTATAACACGGATGCTAAGTGGATATAACGCGATTGAGTCAACAGAACCACGTCGCGCGAGTAGGAATGTGCGGTTGTACGGCTGCCTGGGCACAGCATCACACGAGGCATTGGGATGCTGCTGGATGCTTCCTGATGCTCCCCACGCGCCTCAGTCTTTGTTCAGCCGACACACGCATCTCACGCTGTTATCACGGACTGTGCTTTACCCTGTATTAGTCATTGTAACGAGGGAGTTTACATAACGCGGTGTTCTTCAGCAACGCAACTACCGCGTTATAGAACACTGCAGTAAATATTGTCGCGGTGTGGAAGGAGCAATGAACGTCATCTTGTGGCATGGAAAGGCATCGCAGCCCTAGCGAGCAGCCAGAGACAAAGCCTGCACGCACGGCAAAGTTGTGATTGACCCGGAGACTATTAGCAAGTGACACGTATGGACTAATGGTTACTCTAAATGACGATGTTGACGTTGGTTATAACGTGCTACAAATATGCTAAATGCACATCGCATTAGTTCTGACAAATAGCGTACGCTTTTTTAAAAGTTATCGTTTACAATGGTTAATTTGTATATCATGCCAAGTGAGTAATTTGCGTGTGGACCCTGACAGCGGCACTCAATGTCCAACTCTTGCGAATGCTCTCAGGGGATCTTTACCGTGCGCTGCGTTCACTCACTCAGCCCCAATCTCCCTGTCGTGAACTCACCACTCACCCACTCACTCACCTCACCCTTCAACTCACTCACCCTCCTCACCTATTAATTCTCCTCATTAACTCACTCACCCTGCAATCCACTCCCCCCCCCTCCATCACCCGGCACTCACCGCCTGTCCGTGACCACCTCTCCCGTGCCTACAAACACAAACACCACCACCACCTCTCCCGTGCCTACAACCACAAACACCACCACCACCTCTCCCGTGCCTACAACCACAAACACCACCACCACCTCTCCCGTGCCTACAACCACAAACACCACCACCACCTCTCCCGTGCCTACAACCACAAACACCACCACCACCTCTCCCGTGCCTACAACCACAAACACCACCACCACCTCTCCCGTGCCTACAAACACAAACACCACCACCACCACCTCCTGCTGCTGCTGCTGTCGCGGTCTCCGCGTGGCGCCGCGGGCCCAGGGGGAGGCCTCGCGGCCCAAGAGCGGCGCCACGGCTCCCCCCCTCCCGCTCCTGGCCCCTCCCCCTCGTCCCTCCTGGCCCCTCCCCCTCGTCCCTCCTGGCCCCTCCCCCTCGTCCCTCCTCCTCCCGCTCGCGACGTGGAGTGAACTCAGCCCCGCCCCCCCCGCCCCCCGCGTCCCCCCCCTCCGCCCCCCCCACCCTGCGCGGCCCCGCCGCCCATTGCAAGAATGGCGGGAAGCGGACGCGGGGCCTACGGCGCGCCGCCTCTCGCGTGATTGGCTCGCTTCGCGTCACGTGGGGAAGGCGGAAGAAGAGTATGGGGGAGGAGCTGCGCGGTTAGGGGCGGGGCCGTGGAGTCACGTGGTTGGCAATGATCGACAATAAGTGGGCAGGGATGGCCGTACGTCAAAGCGTACGTCACATCCGGTAATGACGTTAGTATAAATAACACGCCCCTTCGTGACGTATCTCTCACTTGCTTCTGTCCCGGGTGCCGTCAACTCGAGCTGAGCATGGCGCTGCTGATCGTTGGCGTTCTGGTCTTGGCCATGCTTGGGATGGAGATCTTCATTTATCGTCGTTTTACGCTTTCCATCTCAGACTTTTACCGCGAGATCATGACGCTGCAAACGGAGAGGATGAGCCAGCAGAATGTGGAGCTCTGTCAGAAGAACAAGATGCTCCGTCTGGAGCTACAGCAGCAGCAGGAGGAGTTGATGGAGAACCGAGAGACTCTCCAGAGAGAGAACAGGAGCCTGGTTCAACAGCTTAAAGAGTGCCAGTTGGAGCTGGAGTCCACGAGAGTGCCTTGCAGGGAGAGCAAGTCTCTCCATGCGGATTTTCTCCGAGACTGCAATGCAGCACAGCGGCAAATGTCGCTGCGCTGTGAAAACAAAGATCTCCGGAGGTCGCTGCACGCCCACCTGACGGAGTTGAACTTCCTGGATCCGCAGAGAGGCCAGGAACAGTTTAGGCTACGCGGGAAGCTGGTGCGTCACGAGGACATGTGGCATGGGGAAAAGAGGCTGCATGAAGAGAACCTTCATCTCAGTAGCCAGCTGAAAGAATTGAAATGCGCCGTGTCTCAAATGTACCATGATGCCACCGATGCCCCTTCCACCGCCGCTTCTGCCACCACCACCACCAGGCCCAAGAAGAAGAAGAGATTTATCCATTGGGTGCGAAAATTGCTGACGCGCAAGTCGGCCATGTAAAATCATTGGGGAAATTATGAAAATGACACCGCCCCAATTAAAACATTACTCAGCAAGACAAACATACCCCATAGAACATCAACATACTATTGGGGAAAGTGCTGTACAATATATATGTATCTATATTTAACTTTCTTTGCATCGTATGTAGTCAACCATACCAATGGAAGGTGCTGTTAGCGAATAGTACAACTTATGGGTTCCATTCCTGAGAACTGTCCGTAAGTCGAATAGTTCATAAGTCTGAATACAATAGTGTACTGTATTGAAATCCACATGCTGTAAGTTTTTTAAGATGTTATCACGGTTCAGCAAAACATGTAAACATTGTCAAAGTCATATGTAAGACAAAATATCGTACATTTGCATGCAACACTGTAATAAATACTGTATTGTGAGCAAAACATAAAGTTACTTAAATGGAAAAAAAAAATCTGTTTTTATTGTCACTTACCTTTAGTCCGGATGCTGGCCTGCTTGTCGGGAGGGGGCGTAATGAGTCCCTAAAACTGCACACACGGGGGCGGTGGGAGGGGGGTGAACGTCCATACACACACAACAGCGACAATCATTCGCCGTATAGCCTTACCAGAATGTTGGGGCAAGTGCTGTTAGCGAGCAGCGCCTATGCAGCTTAGAATAGCACACGGGCCAGCACCACACCCAGCTGCCTATCTTTCTCTCTCCATACAAGAGACTCACAGGCGTACATGCGTCCGTGCACACACGCACAACACAACAACCATTGTTCACCCCTAAGTGGAGGTGACATCACCACAGCACTTGTGCCATGCTCGATGTATTTTGAGGCCACGTGAAGTGTCGAAGGCTGGCTGGCAGGAGGTCATGTAATAGACGCAGGTGCCATGGATTGACTTAGGAAGATGATGGACTAATGCAACAGCCGTGCTCCCCACTGTGCCAACTTTCTTTGTTTCAGTTGTTTGGCGCTATGCTCGTTGTTTTGAGCCTCTCTTCTCTGCCCTATGCTGTTGCTGGAGGGCGACTGCCTCCACCTCCCCAGTAGCGCTGTTCATGAACCTCCTCCACAGAAGCCGATCATGACACTGCTGATACCAGTCATCAATACGTCCAATCAGCTCCACATCCTTCTGTACCACATCAGTCCATCTCTTCTCTAGCCCGTACCACGCCCACTTAGCGCCATCTATCCAGCCAAATTGAAGCTGCTTGGGGATGCCGTGGCTGTACAAACGGACTGCATGACACAATCAACGCAGCCTCGCTTACTGGAGGAGCCCACAGATGGGCATTTGTCCAGATATTCTAGGAATCTGTGAGCTCATAAAGTCCAGTCTGGTTAAACCCTGGATAGATCGTGGGCAAGCTAACCTAAATGTTCCTTTCGAGAGAGAAAAGGGAGGGTATAACTTTGGCCGAGAAGACATGAAGATTTGTATGGAGTGGCATGCCAGGTAGCTTCCACACTGTGTTGAGCAGCTGATGAAAATATAATGCTGCTCGAATTATTTGAAATGAGACCTCAGCTCCCAAAACGGAGATGATCATCAGCACACTGCCCACTCCACTCTCTCCTCAGGTGCCCCAAATACATGAGGAATTGAGGAAGGGAGCATTTTTATGATGTAAAATACCCAGGGAGGTGATTTGTTTTCGTGGGGCTGATGGTAACGGCCCATATTTTAGTAGCATGCTTCATGTTTGGCTGTAGTGTCTCCAACTTCTCCTTAGAGTGGGCAGTAATCACCAGGTCATCCGCATTCATAATATGATTTAACAATAGAGATTCATACCATGACCGGCTCGGGCATCGATCAGCCTCCCATTATATCTATACCAGATATAAATTCTACTGGTACATCCATGGAAATAGTCTCAAACTACGTAGTCAAAGAAAATGTTTAGTCGTGTAGGGGCCAGAGGACATCCATGTCGCACATTACTCACACATTCTATCATCCCTTAGCTCCATTACGTCGATTTCCCATGAGACACAGCAGTTGTCTTTATATTGTTTATATATGCTTTATCGAAAGAAGAAAATAGTATATTTGCTTTAATTACTGTAACTCTGTGTTTTATTTAGCTTTGGTAATTTGGGTGATCCAGGTCTCTCTTGCAAATGAGACTCATCATGGTCGCTTTAGTTCTCGCCTTGTTCAACTCAATAAACTGGTACTCACTCCATTATGAACCTACCCACTTCCTTAAATCTATGACTCACGTAAATACTCCCTCTCCTCATGAGTCATATATTTACCTGATCACACAATCACCCGATCATTCACTGTGTCAACCTCACTCACGCACTTTTTCATGCTCTCAAGAATGACCCACCCATTCTATCACTACATTAATCACCATCCCCTTCCCTCATTGACCCACTGGTAAAATTAAAATACTCGACAGCAACAACACGTGAGATTGTACTCAGGCTTACACTCACATGTGTAAAGAAGCTCCTTTGCAGGTTCCATTTGATAGATGATTTATTTCACGATAACGTATTTACAACGCAAGAGTACGACTCACACGAACCTTCCCCCGTACAGTAACCTGTACCTGTTTCAACCCATCTCCACTGCCCCCACTATAAACTTTGCCATCCAAGAGAAGTGAAGTAGAAGACAATAGAGTCTGCTGAGAGAATCTACCGGGGAAAACTGCTGGAAGTTACCAGGGCGTGGCCGTGCGGGTATATAAGGGGGAGCATGGCCCGCAAATGGGGTGATGCCTTGGGGACTGAAGAACAACTGCAGGTGGATGACATCGGGGCCGACTGTTGGAAATCAACATGGTGGAAACCATCAAGAAAGACTGTTCGAGATTAATCTACTCTATTAGAAACCACCGGGACTGCAGATAGTCATAGCCTTGTGCAACGTGTGAGTTGCACTCTCACCTTGTAAATATGTTATCGTCGGGAATAAATCATCTAGAAAATGAAACCTGCGAAGGAGCTTCTTTACACATGTAAGAATGCAGGACATGCTTTATCAGCAGGCCGTTGTTTTTGTCTACAACAGACTTATGCACACGATCTTGAAAATGGCATTTGATTAGGATTGTCACCTGCAACCCATTATGAAATCGTCCAACTACCAAAACCCTTGTCTGCATTATACCTAAGACTTTTGACTTGTACATCTCGTAATTTTCAGACGATGGGTTGACCAACGTGGCAATGTTATTTTCTCATTTTATTGACAGTAAACAAAAAAACATGGCATAGTTTTTAATTTCCCTGTTAACTTGTACATACGAGTGAAACGGTGGCACAATGGTTTGTGCATTGCACTATGAATCAGGCCACTTGAGTTTGATTCTCGGTTATAGTTAACATCAAACAAACTGACCATGAGCCTTTTCGTTATCAACCCACGTTGAAAAGCATGATGGCGTATGGTGAAACAATCTCCATGACTGATCCAGTATGGGAAGACTTCACCCATGACAATGGTTATACATTTATCATTGTTTTTGTTGTATATTAACACCAAAGGAGTAACTTCATACCTGTCAGCCAGCCTATATATACTCATAGATAAACTTTCGCCTAAACAGCACCATTGGGATGAAGCTGACTTGGTATCTTCCATACTCTTTGGTTCTTTCGGTAAAGTCACGTAGGTATAAAATAAAATAAATCACGACGTTTCGGGTGCAACACAAGCGTCCGTCATCAGATGGCAAAGCATGATCTGCTGTTGAGGCAGAATGTTTAAAAGAGTTTGAAATGGGTGTAGCCCAAGGGCCATAAATAAGTGGGCGGGGCTAGTGATGTTAATGTGAGAAATTAGCATGTAAATGTAAGAACGGAGAGCGGCCTCCTCATAGAGGGCATGAAAGGGGCTATGTTAATGTGAGAGATTAGCATGTTAAAGTAATATCGAAGAGTGGTGGAATCCAAAGGCATGAGAGTGCAATCCAAAGGACATGTGAGCATGAGAGATCTAAGAGAGAGGCATAGAGAGAGACACAAAGAGTCGGAAATAACAGCTGACATAGGCAGGTAGGATGGAAATATGAGAGTCATAAAGAAGGTACACCACTCTGTGCTATCGTCTCCACCAAAGAGTATGAATCCCTGCATTCATGAAAGCTTTAATTTAAGATTATTCCAGCAAACTTTACCGTCTTCTACCTCGAACCTTCCCTCGTACGGTACCATGCACCTGTTTCCACCCATCTCCACTGACACCACTATAACTTTTGCCATGTACAGTACCCTACATCACCCTCTTCTGCCCATAAAAATATCTGTCCCGGCTAAAACTCTAATTTAACAGGTCCCTGCAGGGTGGGCTGGTAGGAACATTGGAATTTTGCGCAATTTTATTTTTACACCCCAATAGCACGAGATTTCACTTCGTTAAAGTATTGAAAGGGGACGGACGGACGCATTAATCTATTGCAAGCTGGTACACTCATCTATTGCAGGCTGGTACACTCAGTTTACAACTTCGTTCCTACCAGTAATAGGGAACTCTATGTGGGAATCAATGGGATCGCACACGGGATTCAGTGATGTGGGCATGGAGTACAAAACATTTAACCTCTGGGTTAATGCTTAACATAGGCGCTTGAATCAAGGGGGGGAAGGCATTACAACCCAACTTGACCATTCAGTATCATCACCAAACTCTTACGTGGGCTGCCCTATTGAAGGTGTACATTCTTAGGCAAACAATACGCAACATCATTAGCCCTACATTTACAACAAGCCATCAATATGTACTGTAGGTGTGGTCGAGCAGCACATTCGACCTGGTGACACTCCTTCTCGGCACCTCTCTAAATTAGTCCGTCAGCCTCCCTCATCGTGGCCATCTTCATTCCGGTCGATCCTGAGAGGAGAGTGCGGGGGCAGTATTTCTGTGAGGAGGATGCTCCCCTCCCTGGCATTCATCACGACGCCCCTGGACACGGCTTTGTGAGCCTGAACGATCCCTTGTGACGTCAGTTCTCTATATGGTTTAGGGCGACTCGGATTAACCACCCATCTCTGGCGTCCCATTTGGATGCGAACACTTTGCGGGCAGAGGATTTTAACAATTCCACAGGGCTTTGCCAAGGATGGTGTAGTTTGGCGGATTTTCTAACCCGGACCTCAGGACAGTGTAACCAGGCCCGATCACCCTGTTCAAAGGGTACAGGCGTCTCCGTTCTTTTCCGCAACCGTTTGTTTGCTATTTGCGATCTGCCTGACTCTGCTATCGCGGCTTCACGAGCTTCACAGAGCTTTTTTAGTGGCAGTTTGAGGGAGGCTGGCGACGACACAACTTTAGCAGGGAAAGCCACCAGTTGGTCCTCAATAAGTGGCTCAGGGTCTCTCCCATACATCAAAAAGAAGGGGAAGAGCCCGGCCGATGCATGTGGCACTCTACAATATGCTCCTAGGACCCCTGGGATGTGCAAGTCCCAGTCCATCTGATCACCATTTACAACATGGCACAACATTGCGGACAGCGTGCGGTTAAGCCTATCTACTTGTCCATCACACTGCAGGTGGTATGGTGGCGTTCGAATTTTCTTAGTGCCCACGATATTACAAACCTCTCGCAACAGGTTAGTAGAAAAATTCTGACCCTGGCCTGTTAGACGTTTCTCAGTGGGGCCCTTGTCCAATACATAGCCATGGAGAAAGGCTTCTGCTATTATTGCAGCCGTTTGGTCATGTATCGGCCATGCAACGAGCCAGTGTGTGCAATACTCCATCCCCTCGAGCAAATATTTATTTTATCCTTGCTGTTTTAGGAAATGCACCCAGGATATCAAACGCTACTAGTTCGTTTACCCTCACCACTGCGATCGACTGCAGTGGAGGCTGCATAGGATGGGGAGCAGGTTTCCTTTTTGCACACTCCTGACAATGATTACCTGCTGGCGTACATCTTTTGACATCACTGGCCAAAAATATCGAGCCTGCAGTGTGAGCAATGTGTTTCGGTGGCCCAAGTGGATTTGTTGTTTGGTGTGCACTTCTAGTAGCAACTGTTTTTGCAAGGGTTTTTGCACCACTAGGCAACAACGCTGCATCTTCACGTCCCACCTCATCAGGAGTCCTCGCCATGGGATGAATGGCTCCCCCTTTTGACCAGTTTGAGCACATTCAGCTGCCTGTGCAGCCAATGACTGTATAATTTCATCCTGTTTTTGCAATCGGATTCATTCGGTCCTTATCAGCCCAAGATCATGATCTGTGGGTGGTACATCATTTTCTATCGTTGCTGTGTTTATTGACATCACCTGTCTCGGCGAGTCAGGGAGGGTCGGTTTACACCATGCTGCTCCTGTCGCTGCTGCTACGACCGATCTCACTAACTTTTTCCACTTAGCACCGAGATGTTGGCCGAATTTTCCCTGTTGTTTCACTCCAGGTCGATGTGATCGAGTGGTGTGCTAGTGATGTTGGTGATGAGGGTTTTTGAAATGAGGTGCACGTGTGATCTGGCTGGGTGTACAGGCGACACGCCTGGGTGTTTCTTGGTTGTCTCGGGATGACTTCCCCTCGGCAACCTCTCGCGATGTGGCCCGACCTCCCGCAGTGGTAGCAGTACATCACCGCATGGTCCTGAATTCCTCCGTGGTTGTGCCATGGTTTTGGATGCTGTAGTTGACACCTTGAATCGTTGAACCCCTGGATGGCCACAGCCATCTCTTCCAAGTTCGCCTGCAGATCACCCTCCATGCTGGGCATTGCGGCGGTCCCTGTTGTTGCTGTCCCTGTTGGCTCCATTGGTCCTCCTGCTCCTCCATTCTCCATCACCCTTGTCACATGGGCTGCTACTTCACATGGTGCCCTGGGATCTGTGTGTGCCCAGAGGCATTTAGCAAACTACATTGAAGTTTGCTCACTCTCTGGCAAAATCGGCAATGTAATGCCACTTTGATAGAGGAGAGTTAGTAGCCACTCCGCCACTAGCACGTCTCAGGTTGTCATGTCCATCCTTGGAAATGCCACATCTGCAACCGCATGCAAGGTACTTCTATAAGCCATCAGTGGCTCGCTATCTCCTCTTCTCCAGGATGAAAATTGCTGCCTTGCGCTGGACGCAGGACAGAAAACATCGGCCATCCCTTGACAACCGTGTTGGGTTGTGGCAGGTTGATTTTCCGGGATCATAAAGAAGGCCAATAGTGCTCTGTCATCCAACACCGTAGGAAGCAATCGTACCACTTCGTCGTCAATCAATCGGCTGACTCTGACAGCTGCTTCAAATCTTTTGATGAATGCAATCCAATCGCCTCCCGTATTTTTCTGCATGGTGGTTAAGGTCTCTTGAACAGCTTCTAGTTGTGGTTGAGTCATTTGATTGGTTCCCGCCAATCAAATGACTCAACGATGGCTGCTGCCCTATGGCACTTTCTCCTCGCCATTGCGGTCCATGGTGGAGATTGATCTGGCTTAAGCCGTGCACTACCTGTTCCTTCCTTTTCTCTTTTCTTCATCATCGAAATTATCAGTCGATCCACCACTGAGGTAAGGTGGTCCAACCTGTCCAACAGCTGCCGCCAATTTTCTTTGTTCGGCGATGCTGGTTCTTGGGTCTTTAGCGGAGCATCCACTTCCATCGGGAACTTGGCTGCCAACGGGGTCCGGCTCTCACTCGCGCCATTTGCCGAGTCTCAAAAACCCGGAGCGCTTAGGGTTGATGACTCGTCCTCTGCAGGAGCTCTTCGGCGGGTCTTCCTTCTTGAACTTGTAGACTGTATCCCACCACTGCCACCAGAAGCTTCTTTGCAGGTTCCATTTTTGAGAAGAGAGTGCAACTCACACGCTTCACAAGGGTATGACTATCTGCAGCCCCAGTGTTTTCCACTACATTCATCTCGAACAGTCTTTCTTAATGGTTTCCACCGTGTAGATATCCAACAGTCGGCCCCTATGTCATCCACCTGCAGTCGTCCTTCAGTCTCCGAGCTAGCGCCCCAATTGCGGGCCTCGCTCTCCCTTTTCTACCCACTCAGCCTCGCCCTGGCAGCTTCCAGCAGTTTCCCTGGTACATTCTTCCAGCAGACTCAACCGTCTTCTACTTCCTTTCTCTTAAATGGCAAAGGTTATAGTGGTGTCAGTGTTGATGGGTGGAAACAGATGCAGGGTACTGTACGAGGGAAGGTTCATGTGAGTCGTACTTTTGCGTTGTAAATACGTTATCGTGAAATAAATCATCTAGAAAAGCTAACGTGCGAAGGAGCTTCTTTAAACACGTGAGTGTTAGACTGCGTATTTCCATTTTACCAGTGGGTCAATGAGGGAAGCGGATGGTGAGTAAGGCAGTGAGTGATGGGATGAGTAGGTCATTGGTGAGATTGTGAAACAGTGCATGAGTGATGTTGGCACAGTGAATGATCAGGTGATTGCCTAGGTTATCAGGTCAATATATGACTCATGAGGAAGGAGAGGACGTATTTATGTGAGTCATAAAGTAAGGGAAGTGGGTGAGTTCATAATGGAGTGAGTAAGTAGTAATTTATTTAGTTAAAACAGGCGAGAACTAAAGAGACTAGGATGATTCTCATTTGCAAGAGAGACCTGGATCACCAAAATAACAAAAGCTAAATAAAAACAGAGTTACTGTAATGAAAAGCATATATAAACAATAGAAAAACAACTGCTGTGTCTCATGGGAAATCGATATAATGGAGTTAAGGGATGATAGAATATGTGAGTAATGTGCGACATGGATGTCCTCTGGCCCCAACACGACTTAACATATTTCGTTGACTACTTAGTAATGAGACGATTTCCATGGATGTACCAGTAGAATTTAAATCTGGTATAGATATAATGGGAGGCTGATCGATGCACGAGTCCGGTCATGGTATGGCTCTCTATTGTTAAACCATTTTATGAATGCGGATGATCTGGTGATTACTGCCCACTCTAAGGAGGAGTTGGAGACACTCCATCTAAACACGGAACATGCTACTAAAATATGGGCCGTTACCATCAGCCCCACAAAAACAAATCACCTCCCTGGGTATTTTACATCATCAAAATGCTCCCCTCCCTCAATTCCCCATGTATTTTGAGGCAGTTGTGGAGACAGTGGAGATATTTCCGTACTTGGGCAGTGTGCTGATGACCAACTCTGTTTTGGGAGACGAGGTCTCACTTCGATTCATTCGAGCGGCATTATATTTTCATCAGCTGCATAACATTGTATGGAAGCTACCTGATCTGTTACTCCATACAAACCTTCATGTCTTCTGGACCACAGTTATGCCTTCCCTTATTTCTCTCTATAGGATTATCTGCAATGATTTGAAACATTCGGTCTATAGCCTGCCTACGATCTATCCAGGGTTTAACCAGACTGGACTGTGTGAGGAGGCCAAAATTTCCTGAAATATCTGGACAAAGGCTCATCAGTGGGCCCTTCCGACAAGTCAGGCTCCATTGGCTGGGTCATGAAGTCTATTTGCACTGTCACCGCATCCCCAAGCAGCTTCAATTTGGGCGGATAGATCATGCTAAACAGGCGCGGCATGGGCTACAGAAGAGATGGACTGATGTGGTACAGAAGGATGTGGAGCTGATTGAACTTGCTGATGACTGGTAGCAGCAGTGTCGCGATAGGCCTATGTGGAGGAGGTTCATGAAAGACTCGACTGGGGAGGTGGAGGCAGTTGCCCTCCAGCAATAGCGTAGGGCAGCGGAGCGACACTCATAACAATGAGCAGAGCGCTTATACGACTGAAACACTGAAAGTTGGCACAGTGGGGAGCACGGCTTTTGCATCTGCCCGTCATCACCTTAAGTCAACCCATGGTACCTGTGTCTATTCATGACTTCCTGCCAGCCAGCCTTCGACACTTCAAGTGACCTCAAAATGCACCAAGCACCGCGCAAGCGCTGTGGTGATGTTACTGCCACTTAGGGGCAAACGGCGATTATTGTCTTGTTGTTGTGCGTGTGTGGACGGACGCATATACCCCTGTAAGTGTGTGTGTGGAGAGAGATAGTGCAATGGTGAACACTGTCTACCATCCCACCGATCCCAGTTCGATTCCCACTCACGACCAACACCTTTAACGATTATATTAATGGTTGCTGGGCTTTCCGTCGATCGACTCAGCCTCAAATAAGTGCCTGGTGTGGTGTGTAAATATCACCACTGGGGAGACAAAGGCAGCCGGGCGTGGTGCTGTCCACGCACCCCCTCGTGCAACATTCCAGCCTTCATAGGCGCTGCTGGCTAACAGCACTTGCCCCAACATTCTGGTTAGGCTATTCGGGGGATGACTGTCGCTGTTGTGTGTTTGTGTGCTTGCGGGCGTTCACCCCCAACCCCCCCGTGTGCAGTTATGGGGACTCATTATGCCCCCTCCCGACAAACGGGCCCACATCCAGACTCAAGGTAAGTGACAATAAAAACATTTTTTTTTCTATTTACGTAACTTTATTTTTTGTTTACCATACAGTATTTATTACAGTATTATTTGCAAATGTATAATATTCCGTGTTATGACTTTAACAATGCTTCCAATTTTTTGTTAAACCGTAATACATTTTACAACACTTCCAGTATGTGAATTTAAATACAGTACACTATTTTATTCAGACTTATGAACTGTTCGACTTACTAACGATTCTCTGTAATGGAATCCAAAAGTTGTACTATTCATTAACAACACCTCCCATTGGTATGGTTGACTACATGTGATGCAAAATAAGTTAAACATAGATAAATATATATTGTACAACACTTTCCCCAACAGTGTGTTGAGGCTACATGGGGGACCTTTGTGTTTGTGCTTGTGATTGTATTGTGGAGGCCTTCTTAGGTGCTGCTCCTTGCTAATAGCAACTTGCCCAAATAGTCTCTTGATTCTATACGGGGAACGTTTGTCTTTGTGAATAATGTTTTAATTGGGGCGGTGTCATTTTCAAAATTGCCCCAATGTTTTTAAATGGTCGACTTGCGTTTCAGCCATTTTCGGACCCAATTAATACATCTCGTCATTTCTTGAGCTTGGTGGCGGTGGTGGCAGCTGTGGCAGCGGCGGTGGCAGTGGCGTTGGTGGTGGTGGCATCTTTGTAAATTTGAGAATTGGCGCATTTCAACTCTTTCAGCTGTCTACTGAGATGCCGGCACTCTTTGCGCATCTTCTCTTCGCCGTGCCACTTTTCCTCGTGACGCGCCAGCTTCCCGCGCAGCCTAAACTGCTTCTGCCCTCTCTGTGGATTCAGGAAGTTCAACTCCCTCAGGTGGATGCGCAGCGACCTACGGAGACCTTCCTTTTTACAGCGCAGCGACATTTGCCGCTGTGCTGCATTGCAGTCTCGGAGAAAATCCGCATGGAGAGACGCACGCTCGCAGCAAGGCACTCTCGTGGACTCCAGCTCCAACTGGTGCTCTTTAAGCTGTTGAACCAGGCCCCTGTTCTCTCTCTGGAGAGTCTCTCGGTTATCCATCAACTCCTCCTGCTGCTGCTGTAGCTTCAGATGGGGCGTCTTATTCTTCTGACAGAGCTCCACATTCTGCTGGCCCATCATCTCCCTTTGCAGCGTCGTGGTCTCGCGGTGAAAGTCTGAGATGGAAAGCGTAAAACGAAGATAAATGAAGATCCCCATCCCAAGCAGGGCCAAGAGCAGAACGCCAACGATCAGCAGCGCCATGCTCAGCTCGTGTTGACGGCACGCGGGACAGAGGCAAGTGTGATGCACGTCACGAAGGGGCGTTATTTATACTAACTTCTATACCGGATGTGACGTACACTATGACGTAACAGTCATCCCTGCCCACTTATTGTCAATCATGGCCAACCACGTGACTCCACGGCCCCGCCCCTAACCGCACAGCTCCTCCCCCATACTCTTCTTCCGCCTGCCCCACGTGACGCGAAGCGAGCCAATCACGCGAGAGGCGGCGCACGGTCGGCCCCGCGACCGCTTCCCGCCATTCTTGCAATGGGCGGTGGGGGGGCGAGATCACTCCACGTCGCGAGCGGGAGGAGGAGGGACGAGGGGGAGGGGCCAGGAGGGACGAGGGGGAGGGGCCAGGCGGGACGAGGGGGAGGGGCCAGGAGGGACGAGGGGGAGGGGCCAGGAGAGACGAGGGGGAGGGGCCAGGAGGAACGAGGGGGAGGGGCCAGGAGGGACGAGGGGGAGGGGCCAGGAGGGACGAGGGGGAGGGGCCAGGAGCGGGAGGGGGGGAGCCGTGGCGCCGCTCTTGGGCCGCGAGGCCTCCCCCTGGGCCCGCGGCGCCACGCGGAGACCGCGACAGCAGCAGCAGGAGGTGGTGGTGGTGGTGTTTGTGGTTGTAGGCACGGGAGAGGTGGTGGTGGTGTTTGTGGTTGTAGGCACGGGAGAGGTGGTGGTGGTGTTTGTGGTTGTAGGCACGGGAGAGGTGGTGGTGGTGTTTGTGGTTGTAGGCACGGGAGAGGTTGTGGTGGTGGTGTTTGTGGTTGTAGGCACGGGAGAGGTGGTCACGGACAGGCGGTGAGTGCCGGGTGATGGAGGGGGGGGGATTGCAGGGTGAGTGAGTTAATGAGGAGAATTAATAGGTGAGGAGGGTGAGTGAGTTGAAGGGTGAGGTGAGTGAGTGGGTGAGTGGTGAGTTCACGACAGGGAGATTGGGGCTGAGTGAGTGAACGCAGCGCACGGTAAAGATCCCCTGAGAGCATTCGCAAGAGTTGGACATTGAGTGCCGCTGTCAGGGTCCACACGCAAATTACTCACTTGGCATGATATACAAATTAACCATTGTAAACGATAACTTTAAAAAGTCCGCTATTTGTCAGAGCTAATGCGATGTGCCTTCAGCATATTTGTAGCACGTTAACCAACGTCAACATCGTCATTTAGAGTAACCATTAGTCCATACGTGTCACTTGCTAATAGTCCCCGGGTCAATCACAACTTTGCCGTGCGTGCAGGCTTTGTCTCTGGCTGCTCGCTAGGGCTGCGATGCCTTTCCATGCCACAAGATGACGTTCATTGCTCCTTCCACACCGCGACAATATTTACTGCAGTGTTCTATAACGCGGTGGTTGCGTTGCTGAATAACACCGCGTTGTGTAAACTCCCTCGTTACAATGACTAATACAGGGTAAAGCACAGTCCGTGATAACAGCGTGAGATGCGTGTGTCGGCTGAAAAAAGACTGAGGCGCGTGGGGAGCATCAGGAAGCATCCAGCAGCATCCCAATGCCTCGTGTGACGCTGTGCCCAGGCAGCCGTACAACCGCACATTCCTACTCGCGCGACGTGGTTCTGTTGACTCAACCACTTAGCATCCGTGTTATAAAACGTGTTCCCTAATACATCCATCGTGCTATATCCAAATGGCGTTAGGAAAACACGCGTTAAGGTAGAACGAACTCTATAAACTATGTTTATTTTACCAGGTGAGACCCACTGAGCTATGTGGCTGTTTTCCAGAAGCGACCTGTCCACAAATGATAGATCAGCTAAATGGCTAATCACGTTAGAAATGTGTAGCACCAGCCACAAATACTCTAGACATGGGATCCCCTTTGACAGGGTCAGTGTCTACTTAGATTCACTCACTCCGCCTATTGTCATGTGGCGTGTGCAGCTGCGTCGTGACACTTGGTAGAGTGCTGTCTTTGAGGCAGAGAGCTTTAAAACCGTGTGCAGTGGTTAATTTTCTTAACAGCTTTACACCGAACTCCTTGCTTGTGGTAAAACATGTTTGCGACTTTGCTAATTGAGAACTATGCAGATTTAGATTTATAGTAACATGTACTTGGTGTGAGATGAACTTCCAAACAATTTCCTTTGCTCAACATCTTGGAATTAATGTCTTTTTAAATGGTCAGCTTAAGTGATTCCGTGATGTTTATGTAACTTGACCATTAAGATAATCTATGGAGCACAATTATTTCAGTATTATTTGTCATAAGTAAACTTTAAAATTAACCCATATGTGATATTATATTGCCTGATTATTTTATTTTTTAATGTAGTCTACATGCTCTTCTGGGGATATTACCCCACATTTACCATTCATTGATGTTCCCTTTGACATTGGTAATTGGCATTGTCACACCATAGTAATTCATGGGCAATTATGTAATTCTCTCTGTGTCTATCTGTCTCTGCATCTGTCTGTGTGGGTATCTCTCTCTGCCGGTGTGTTTTTCTCTATATGCGGCTCTCGTGTGTCTCTTTGTGTGTGCCTCTCTCTGTGTGTGGATGTCTCTCGGTGTCTGTGTCTCTCTTTCCTTTTCCACGATGTGGTGTTGTATTTACATGCAAATTCTACCTCTAGCCCCACCCACTTACCCTTGGGCTGAGCTTATCTCAAGCCAATATAACTTCGTGTTTCAGCAGCTTTCTCGCTATATTTTTTCACCTGATGATGGTTGCTTGTGTTGCGATCGAAACGTCGTGATCTATTATTTTTTTCTA
The DNA here is from genome assembly GCF_048934315.1 of Petromyzon marinus. Lineage (NCBI taxonomy): Eukaryota > Metazoa > Chordata > Hyperoartia > Petromyzontiformes > Petromyzontidae > Petromyzon > Petromyzon marinus. Next base: position 1,229,965 of record NW_027423213.1, read on the forward strand.
CCTACGTGACTTTACCGAAAGAATCAAAGAGTATTGTGATTTTGATAGTGATCGTTGTGGTGGAGGTGGTGATATTGATGGTGGTGTTAACGATAGCGGTGATTTTGGTGGTTGTAATGGTGGTATTGATGGTGGTAATGGTGGTTGACTATTACCCCTCTCGTGTCCTTACTTCCACCACCAGGTTTAAGAATCTGCCGGTGTCTGTGCTGGAGGTGGACGTCTGGATATCTGTGCGGTCTGGAGCGGTGGACAATAGACTCCTGCAGCTCAACCAGGTGGACGCACTGGGCAGGGAGCAAGATGGTGGTGGGCTTAGAGACCCACTTACTCCCACAGAGAGCCATAGACTCACTCAGAGAGAGCACTCACACAGAGAGCCACAGTCTCACTGACCCAGAGCCATAGGCTCACTCACATGGAGACACATAGACTCACTCAAACAGAGAACCATTGATTAACCCACACAGAGAACCATAGAGTCACTCGCACAGACTCACACAGAGAGACATAGACTCACTCACGCAGAGGACTATATGCAGTACATCCTCGTCTTTTATGTAATGTGTTTCGCTTAGCGCACACCACACCCACTATAACTCGAGTAGCACATGACGGACTGCTCTTATGAGTGGTGTGGGTGTTGGCAGCGTTGTTCTGTATTGCTGGGAGCTGATGCTGTACTGGTGCGCGCTGTGTTACGTGGCGTGTCATCCTCTTCCTCAGCCTTTGTTCCAGCATCTGTGTGTAGTGTCATCTCACTCACTCCCTTATAGTTTTCACTCATCATATCTCCCTTTCACGTCCTTTGTATGTATATTGATGAATGTAACACAATTTTTTTATTATTATTTGGCTGCTATAAATGTCCACGTCATAAGCTACTTCATTCATCTATCATTTGTGGCCAGTTCGCTTCTGAAATAGAAGCTAATAGCTTAGAGGGCTTTACTAGGTAAGATAAAAAATAGTTTATTTTTATGTTTTTGTGATTTGCTTACCTTTCCTATACTTTTCACTTCGATTGTGTTTTTGCATCGTTTGTTCTTGTAACTTTCTGTACCACCCCAACTGGAAATCTGTGAAAAAGGGCTTTTTAGATTCCTCCAGTATAAATAAAGATTATAAGATAGATCTTCTACATATACACAACACATTTAAAATAAACATAGAAAACAGTGTACTGTACTCTCAATTAAAAATAATAATAAAAGTTACATTGTGCTAAAACGGAGCCTCCCCCTTTACCGTTTTTCCTTGTAGAAAAGTTTTCTGCTTGACGTAAAATAGCTTTAAGCAGCAATTTTTGACAACGCAACCCCCTCGTTAAGCAAGGATATGTTGTACTCACTTACACAGAGAGACATAGACTCAAACTTGATTTGGCACTTTCGTGACTGCAGGAATTACTCTTTGGTTATTTCGGTAAAGTCACGTAGACATAGACTCGCACAGAAAGTCATAAACTCACTCGAACAGAGAGACTTGGAGTCAATCACACAGAGCCATCGACTCATTCAAACACAGATGATGATAACAGATACCCATGAACTCACATTGAGACCCATGGACTCACACAGAGACCAGTAAACTTACCAGACCCGTAGACTCACAGAGACGCATAGACTTACAGAGAGGTATAGACTTACACAGAGACCCATAGACTTACAGAGAGGTAAAAACTTACACAGAGACCCAAAGACTGGTGAGCGAGATTTGAACTCGGATCACCAGATTTGTAGCACAGCACATTCGCCGATACACTACCGTTCACCTTACACACTCACACGCACTCACATGCTCACTCATTCATGCAACCAGACGCTCACTTACACATTCAATCAATCACTCAATTACTCACACACTCGCGTTTTATTGCATGTAGCAATATCTTCAGGAGCTAAATGTCAATTATTGAGGTCTGTTAAGATAAGCGAGTGTGTGGGTGTGTGGATGACATAGCAATAGTGGGTGAGTAGGTGAGTGAAGAGGTGAGCTCAGTAGCATGTTGCAGGTCTTCCCCAGGACAAGGCGGGTCATATTTAGGGTGTGTAACATGTTGATTGACTGGGTTGAGTGTTGTGTGTTTGTTAGCGAGTAGGTGAGCTCACTCGAATGTTGCAGGTCTCGCCCAGCGTTTTCCAATCAAAGATTAAACAGATGAATGAGTGGTGGGATTTTTGTTATTGTTCTCAGGTGAGCAGCACCACCTTAACACAAATATCTGTATTACACCTTCATCCATGTAATAGCTGTGTCTGTCTTACACCTCCATTTTCTTAGAAGCCTCTGGATTTGACATAGGGCATCTTTTTCTGTGTGTGTCTGTATGACCCAGTCCTGGACCTTCCCTCGGTCGACTCACCCTCTAAAGAGTACTTGGTGCAGTCTATAATAAACATCAGCAATTTGGAGAGACAAAGGTGGCCGCGTGCATGGTGTTGGCCACATCACATCCCCACAGCAGATTTTGGCGAACCATCGAACAAAGACGGTCGCTGCATCGCACTTTCAGAAGCGCTTCTGCGGCCGTCTCGAACGCTCTTCCTTCTGATATTAGAAGCCACTGGAGCTGTGCACTTTTACATCTAGATTGAAAACTCATTTCTTTAGAACTACTTTTTATGCTTACTTTGTTGCCCTTCCCCTGCACCTCCGATTAGCACGGTTGGCTACGTACCGTGCAAAAGAAGTTCAACATACAAAATACATACCACCCCCTCGTGTGTTCCACAGCACAAGGCTCCACAACTTGCCCTAACATGTCTATTGAGGCTACTTTGGTGACCTGTGTGTGTGTGCATAATTAATTATCATTATTTTATTAAATGGCCTTCATCAACAAAGGACACGAGTCCATTGAGGGACGGGGACAGCGTGGGACCCTTCGTGGAGCCGATTCTCGCAATGGCGGAGGAAGAGTTGGAGGGATGCAGCAGAGGAGGGGGTGGCACCGCACGATGTTCGTGCTGAGAGTGAACGTGGCACTGGGGGAGGCTCTGGAGTTGGGCCTCTTCAGGGCGACTGGCGATAGAGTGGAGAAGTCGAGGTGAGAGTGACTCGGGGAATGGGGGTGAGGTGAGTGGAGGGGTGACTCGGGGAGTGAGATTAGTGGAGGGGTGACTAGGGGAGTGGACTTGCACCTGATTATGCACGAATGTGAGTGGACTGCCCATGCATTCATCATCATTATGGGCATCATCGCCAGTGGTAAATCCACTGTTTGATGAAGGCCTCCCCAAACCAACGTCACTTCTCGTGACGCCTGCGCTGTGACAATCGGCCCCAGCGCCTCCTGTGCATGAGCTTCCCACCTCCTCCCCTCCAAGTTACTCTTGATCATCAGCCATCGTCACTTCCAGAAACGTTTTCATCTGCGTGTTGCTCTTTCCTTCTCATCATGGTCAACATGAGGAGGGATCTTACCTCTGTGTATGTTCTCTCATCTGCGCGTTCCTCTGTCTTGGTGTGATTTCGAGCACGCGTCTCTGCATGCTTCTCTGCGCAGGGTTTGTTCTGTACGTGTTTTTTGAGCTGGTGGCCGCGTCTGAACCGTGTCGTGCCCGTCAGGATGCCACTCAATACAAAACAAATGGAAGGAGTGAAATTATCTTGGGACCACAGCCTTGTCTCAATTCTTCACCCCTGGTGTACAAGTCAGCAGCTGGGACCATCACTGCTATCCATTAATATGTACGGGCTGCTAGGGATTCTCTTCATCTCTGGGTCTCTACGTCTAAACGATGACTCTGAGTATTGACCGCAGTGCATTTCTCAGCTCTATCGAGTACCCGGTAAGATCGAGAAACTCTCAGCTCACACGGTGGCTTCGGGTGATCAGCCAATGAATACATCAGGATGTGCACCCTCATGAATAACAAACGTGCATTGCGGAAGGTGCCGACTGACTGCCATGCTGCATACTGCTGTATAAATAACCCACCCACACATGCACAAGCCTGTGTGGGTATGCGTATTATCCGGTAATTGTATAGTGTTTCGCGTATTGCGCGATGAACTTGGCAACACCAGTACCGATGAACTAAAGTGGTTTTGGGCTAACCCGAGGTCGACTCAGCCTCCAATGAGTACCTGGTGCGGTGTGTAAACATCACTACTCGGGAGATAAAGGCAGCCAGGCATGGTGCTGGCCACCCTCCCCATTGTGTACCATGCTGGTTTTCATAGTTGCTCGCTAAAAGCACTTGCCTCAAGAGTCCGTTGAGGTTATGCAGACAACCTTTGTGTTTGTGTTTAATGTTTTAATTGGTGGCGGTGTAATTTTAAATGTAAATTTTTTTCATGGCCGACTTGAACTTTGGCCACTTCCAGACCCAACAAATACATCTGTTCCTTTTCTTGGTGGCGGTGGTGGCGGTGGTGGCGGTGGTGGCGGTGGTGGCTTTGGTGTATATTTATAGAGTGCCTTCTCTCTTGACATAACAAGCACAAGGCGGTGACAGAATGGAATGATTTAGAGGCAGGGGTGTACAAAGTTTGAGGAATAAGTGACAGCGATAGACAGTAATGGGATCGGAGAAGAGTAGGGACGAGAAGGAGTGGACGCTTAAGGGGAGAGAAGAGGTAGAGAATGGGCAATGGAGAAGAGGTGGGGCTTTAAGGGAGGAATGGAAGAAGTTAAGTAGAGGGACCATAAATGAGATTTGGCACAAAGAGGAGGGACAGAGACAGAAGATTGGGAACAAAGAGGACGAGAGAGGACATGGAAGGAGATGAGAGAGGCAAAATTAGGTAGGGCAAGTCCATGGAGAGGTTTAAAGACCAGCGACAGGTATTTTAAAAGACAGCGGTAGTGAACGAGAAGCCATTGGAGTTGAAGGAGGAGAGGCAAAGTGTGAGAATTAAAGGGGAGATTGAAAATAACTCGTGCAGAATATTTTTTTATTTGGTGGAGGGGAATGAGGGCAGATGCAGGGAAATCAAGAAGAAAATTACATTTGTAATTAGAGGTAGCTCTGTTATATCCACTTCTGTGGGTGACTGTCCAATACATATGTGGTTCATAAAGCAGTGCGCCAACCACAAATAACTCTGTCCGCGTGTGATTTTTTCTCACAATTTAAAGGATTTCAACTGCACGGCAGTGCGTACAGCTGTAGACCCCTAAGTCGTATGTGCTGTGCAACTTTTAGGCCTTGTAAATATTCCCACACACAGATCTTCTTAATGCGATGTTTTTTTCAATTGTAGAGGATTATCATCGTTAAAATGTTTACTCAGGCACGTGTATATGCATAAACACGATTTGATCAAGACTTGTTACACTAGACTTTCGCGACTAGAAACTAGAGAAGTAATGCATGGTGCTGTTTTTGTTTTATTTTAATTACTTAGATTCGCTCGGGGAGGGTACATGCGGAGTGTTTTTGTATCTGAACGTGTAAACGTGACTTTACCGTAAAAAAACAAGTATACTATTTTCACTGATACCATTGTGAAATCTATTGTTTCCAGCCTGCATAATTTATATTTGTTGTGATTGGTTTTCTCATAATTTACAGATTTGATTACTGTTAGCTTTAGACAACTGTCTATGGGGTTACCATAGTGTAAAGGTCATCTCCATATATGGGGCTGCCAGAGGCATATGGCAAGATAAAGTATTGATTACCGTCCTGCACTAATGAGTCCTAATTAGACGAAACCGGTCCACAGTTGTCTTTGTCTCACTGCTGCCTGTTGCTGGGACGGCCACGTGTTCTCAACGCTTTGAGTCTGTGGTCTAAACCAGGGGTCCCCAACCCCCGGGCCGCGGACCGGTACCGGTCCGTGGCCTGTTAAGAACCGGGCCGCACAGCAGGAGGCGAACGGTGGGTGAGCGAGTGAAGCTTCATCTGTATTTACAGCCGCTCCCCATCGCTTGCATTATCGTCTGAGATCCGCCTCCTGTCAGATCAGCGGCGGCATTAGATTCTCATAGGAGCGCGAACCCTACTGTCAACTGCGCATGCCAGGGATCTAGGTTGCGCGCTCCTTATGAGAAGTCGGAATCCGTAACTTATTTTAGTCTGCGCGTGGCCTGCCCATTATTGTATTTACCACTTCCATCCGCGCCTCTTTCCCGCACTGCGCACTTGTCTCAGTCACAGTTTTGGTATGAAGCCCACAAGCTAACCCTCGCCAAAATGAGCAAAAAAGAAACGTCGCTGGAGAGCTTCTTTGAAAAGGGGGAAAGGCCCAATGATGACCACCCCCCCCCCCCCAGTCCGTGAAAAAATTGTCTTCCACGAAATTGGTCCCTGGTGCCAAAAAAGTTGGGGACCGCCGGTCTAAACGACAACTTGGTCACAAATTCAGTTTTTCTGAGCTGTTGGTCTAGATAAGTTGGAGAGGGTGGGTGCATGCATGCTGCACACCTATGTATGGTTTTTCATCTAAGATGACTCCCTGTCCCTTCAAATGCCGTGAATCCTACACGTGGAGGGTGATGGTGGTAACGATGGTGTGGGTGGTGACGTTGGTGACGGTGGTAATGATGGTGAAAGTGGTGACGGTGGTAACAATGGTGTGGGTGGTGACGATGATGACGGTGGTGACGGTGGTGACAGCGCTGACACTGGGACGCCTGCACGGCGCGACTGCCTCTCATGGGCAAAGCTGGGCCACGTGGTTTGCGAGGAATGCAATCCCCTTTGCACTTCTAAAGGGCACCCCCAGTGGCAACTTTTTTTTTGCACAATAAGGAGGCGACTCAGCATTTCACCTGCAAGCGGCTTTGCTCTGCACGTAGGGGTGCTGATTGCTCGATGTAAAATACAATTGAGTAATGTCCGATTATCACGGTTGGCTAAGCACGGTGCAACAGAAGGTCGACATACATACAAGGATCTTATTGCAGCCTCGTAATTTAATAACACACTGATCCACATTTAGCCACAAACACACGCGCAGTTGAGCACACCCACAGCTAGACGATAACACGTGCTTCTCTCGAGTTATCTGCTGTCATCTGGCTCTCGTGATCGCCGGCCTTGCCTCGCCACAGCTGCTGTGGAGTCGCCTTTGTGCAGAATATAAATTACAACGTAGAAATGCGTACAGCCCCTGTCTACTGATCTATTTTATCATCTGTAAAACAAGTAATCCTGATTTGTTTACAGATGTTTTACTAACTAAAAGTCTATCCTCCCAAGAGCGGGTGAGTGAGCAGATGGGTGTGGGTGGGTGAGTGGATGAATGTGTGGATGGGTGAGCGGGTGAATGTGTGGATGGATGGGTGGGTGAGCAGGTGGGTGTGGGTGGGTGGTGAGTGATTGGGTGGATGTGTGAGTGAGTGGGTGGTTGAGCAGGTGGCAGGTGTGTGAGTGGGTGGGTGAGTGGGTGGGTGGGTAAGCAGATGGCAGGTGTGTGAGTAAGCAGATGGCAGGTGTGTGAGTGGGTGAGTGAGCGGGTAAGTGAGCGGGTGGGTGGGTAGGTGAGCGGGTGGGTTGGTGAGTGGATGGGCGGGTGAGTAGGTGGTTGGTGAGCGTGTGAATGAAGGAATGGGTGGATGGTGAGTGAGTGGTTGAGAGCGTGGGTGACCGAGTGAGTGGGTGGACGAGTGAGTGGTGAGCAAATCGGCGAGCGAGTTGGTGAGCCGGTGGTGAGTGGGTGAGCGAGCAAGCGGGTAGGTGTATGAGTGGTGGGTGGTTTAGGAGGTGAGCGGCTGGGTGAGCGAGTGGGTGAGCAGGCGGTTGAGTGGGTGGGTGGTGAAGGGGTAGGTAAATTGCTGGATGGTGAATGGGTAACTGGCTGGTGGGTGAGTGGGAGGGTAAGTGAGTGGGTTAGCGGGTGGGCGAGTTGTGAGCGAGTGGCAGCGCTGCTCGTGAAGCTGTGAGTCTGTGTGAGTCTCTGTTTAAGCCTCCGTGTCTCTGTGCGAGTCTGTGAATCATGAGGTGAGTTTATTTGCGAGTCTTAGCATGCGTCTTTGTGCGAGTTCACGAGTCTCCGTGTCTCTCTCAGGACCCCCTGGATGCGTTGAGGCAGCTCTGATCGCGTAACTGTGAATCTCTCAAGGCGGAGTTCTCCAGCGGCGAGTCTCGCGTCTTGTCCTGGACTCGCACCCAGGAGTCCTTCGCCCAGGAGCTCCTGGATCTGCTCCACTGCCAGGACTACTGCGTGCATCTCCACGACAACCGCCGTAGCAATCGCGGCAACCAACATCACCGCGATGGTCACCGTAGAGACCGCCATGATTATAGCAACTTCCATCGCCATAGCAGCAACCACCATCACAGTAATCACCGTAGTTACCACCATCACTGTCAGCAACCATAGCGTAGCAACCACAATCAGTCTAGCAACAACCACCATCACCACAGCCACCAATATGGCAACTACAACAGCAATCACCATCAACATAGTTGCAATCACAGCATAGAAACCACATTCACTCTAGCAGCAAACCACCATCACCACAGCAATCATCGTAGTAACCACCGTCACCAAAGCAACCACCATAACTGGAACCCAATAGGAATGAGTCATTATGTTGACGAGGATGTTTTTGTTGCTGCAAGTTGCAAATCAACTTTTTTCTAAACTCAAATGAAGAAACACCATCTCTACCCCCCCCCCCCTTTCCTCGCGCACGGTTGCCTAGCGACGCCGTGTGTGCTGTAAGTACCAATAATAAGTTCATAGTGAAGATCTCATAGGTAGTGATTCAAGTTGCAGTTTATTGGCAATAGCATTCCAGACCCTAGGGGCATCAATAGCAAAGGCCCTTCCTCCAGTTTTAGTACGGCAATAGGGAATGTGAAGCTGGTAAATAAACACCGAGTTGTCTCCAAAGTCCGTGTCTCCGCGATCTCTCTCCCTGCTATACCAAGGGTTTTAATTTTTCCCCCCTGATTCTGCTGAAGATTTCCTCTTCATACTTCCTCGTCTCCCTTTCTCGAGTGCCTCGTCCTCTTCTCATTGCATTCTGGATGTCCGTTTTAGTTTTAGTCGTAGGTTGCATAGTACCAACCACTGAGGCATGGACAGTCCTAAACATGGGATTGGAAACTGCAAAACAGGGAGTGGCTCTTCTTTTGAATAAAACAATGAATGCGGTGTGGGAAGCTGCGAATCTCAAGTAACGGTGGGCTCACCTCCCCATTATCGGGAGTCAGGTAATGGTGGCTTGGTCACAGGAAGATGCGCTCGAGAGTCTTCCACTCTGGTGGTGGGTGTCCATCTCGGACCCCATTAAAACCGACAGTGGCCTGGTTTCAGCCAGCTGATGAAAGTTGTAATAAATAATTTCATCATCGCTTGCAGTTGGGGTTGGCATCGTCCCCCTCTCCTACTTATGCCCATCCATCCTGGGTTTAACCAGGCTGAATTGTGAGCTCACATCACGTGAGCTCTTCCGACGGGCAATGCTTGAGTTGACTGGGTCATCTAGCCAACATACCCAGCCTCCACATGCCCAAGTAGCTTATGTTGGGGCAGATAGAGAGTTATAAACGGACATCACACAGGCTGGAAAAGAGATGGATTGATGCAGTAAAGGAGAATGTGGAGCCGAGTGTATTTGCTGAAGACGGCGCTCAGGGGAGAGCTGCATTTTGGGGACATGGGTGTTACGAGATAAGAAATAGGCTGAGCCATTGTCCCAAAGAGCACTTGACTCTAGAGCCTGTATGGCTATTAGGGGTTCTTTGTCTCAGCTTTTTGTGTGGAGGAGAGGGAAAGAGTGCTCTTAGCAGAGAGAGAGAATTTCAAATATAATGATAATAACAATGTTGTCCATCTATCTGCGATAACATCACCGGCATCCCAAGACTATTTTTTTTAAGCCTGCCCTGGGACGGCTGACCATGTCCATGAAACAGGTGTTTGGCTTTGTGTGGGAGGGAACCGGAGTACCGGGAGAAACTCCACCTTGCACATGAGAGAATAACACTCACAGTTCTGCAACCAGATGGAATTCACAGACCCACTTGCTGTACTGCTAGATAAAGGCCTTCCTATGTATTATCTGTAGTAATGCTTTTTTCTAGATTTGAAGCTTTCGTGACTGCAAGGATCCATACTCTTTGGTTCAATTCGGTAAAGTCACGTAGGTAAAAAAGAAAATAACAAAAATCACGACGTTTCGGCCACAACACAAGTTGCCTTCATCAGGTGAAGGGACCGTGCTGTCATGAGGACAGCGTTGGAGTGAAAACAGCCAAGCCCAGGTCGCATCATTTAAGCTGTGTGGGAGGAAGCAAAACGCTTGACAAAGGAATTAGCATAAAAATGAGCATGATCTACGTAGGAGGTGCATGGGCCATGATGGACCAGCAGCGGGGGGGGGGGGGGGGGGAGTAGAGTGAGTGAGTGAGTGGAGTGAGTGGAGTGGAGTGAGTGAGTGGAGTGAGTGAGTGGATGGAGTGAGTGAGTGGATGGAGTGAGTGAGTGGATGGAGTGAGTGAGTGGATGGAGTGAGTGAGTGGAGTGAGTGATTTAGAACATCTTTCAAATGATTGCTTAATTTGAAACCATCCTCTTTGTTGAAATTGTGTCTGTGTTTGTAAATCTGAATTGCCTCGTGGACAAATCTCTGATAAAAACCCGTGGGTTTGCAGAGAACCTTGGTATCGGAGAAAACTATATCGTGATCACCCACATCATTGTAACAGTGGTCAGCTACGGCAGAATAATTCGTTTTGCCGTGTTTCAAATCTGATTTGTGCTCACGAATTCTGTCAGACATGTTGCTTCGTCTCCCCGATATAGCAATCACCACAAGTGCAGCTCAATTTGTAAACCGCGGGGTACTGTATGTCAGGAACGACATCCTTCACGGATGGGATCAGGTCACAGATTTTGTGCACTGTATTGAACCGGACCAGGATCTTGTGTTTGTTTGGAATTTTGGAGATCTTTTTAGTAACGCCTGCTATATATGGTAGAGTGATGGTTTTGACCGGAGTATCAAGTGGTTGTTTCTGTATGGAGGGAGAAACAGCTTGGCGGATGGTATGGTCAGAGTATCCGTTTCTCTTGAGGGCCAGGTGTACATGTTTTAATTCACTGGTCAGGTGGTGTTGGTCCGAAATGCAATGTGCCCTGTGGTATAACGTTTTGATGAGAGAATTATTTTGAGCTGGGTGGTGGTGGGAATCAGGTTTCAAGTAGGAATCTGTGTGGGTGGGTTTCCTGTAGACAGAATGCCCCAGTGAGCCATCAGGTCTCCTCTCAAACAGAACATCCAAGAATGGTAGCTTGCCATCTTTCTCCACTTCCATGGTGAATTTGATGGCGGGATGTCTAGAATTGATGTGGTGTAGGAAAAGGTTCAAAGCTGGGAGGCCATGTGGCCAAATGACGAAAGTGTCATCCACATATCTCTTCCACAGGGAAGGTCTGAGGGTGGAAGTCTGGATGGCGTCTGATTCAAATTTCTCCATGAAAACATTGGCTATCACTGGTGATAAGGGAGAACCCATGGGGGTACCCTCATTTTGTTTGTAGAAGCTGCCATTCCAAGTAAAGTAGGTAGGAATTGGTGAGGCAGTGTCTAATCAGCGCAGGTGTATCGGGGTCTAGTCCATGTTGGACCAAATTTTCAATTATTTCAATGGTATCAGGTACCGGGACCTTGGTGAACAGGGAGACCACATCGAAGCTTGACAAGGATATCGTCAGGGGACAGTACGTCTTTGACCATAGAGACCAAATAAGCTGAGTTAAGTACTGCTGAGGAGGTCTTGCCAGTGAAAGGTAGCAAGGTATCTGACAGAAAACATGCTAGCTTATAGGTAGGGGAGTTGATCGTGGATACGATGGGTTGTAGTGGAGTGCCTTCTTTATGAATCTTGGGGAGACCATAGAATCTAGGGGGTCTTGCAGCAGAAGGTTTTAAGGAGGGACGTTTAGTTGGTTCGATTAGGGAGGTCGAACTTGTGATGATCTTGTTGGTTTTTATAGTTAGGCTATTAGTAGGGTCATTTTTAATGTTTGAGTAACTTCCATCGTTGAGTAGGTTCTGGATTTTGTTGTTGTACGAATCTTTATCCATAATTACAGTAGCGTTGCCTTTGTCGGCTGAGAGGATGACTATATCACTTCTGGTTTTTAAATTCGCGAGTTCAGAGCGTTCATTTTTGCTTGTGTTGCCAATGGGTTTCTTAGCATTATTCTTAGCTCTTTCGGTAAAGTCACGTTGAAGGGAAATAATAAAATAATAAAAAATATATAAAACAATAAAAAATTATCACGTTTCGACCATAACACAAACGGTCGTCATCAGGTGTGTCGCTTTGCATAAATTGATTTATTTTTAAACGGTGCATTTATATATTTATAAAAAACGTCAGCGCCACGCGCAGCGATTTGGCAGTTTATTTAGAAGGACTAGTCCATCTAGGTTCTGAAAAGAGGGGGGGGGGGGGAGACGAAAATTTAATGTATGCTGTCTGAAAGCCACTAAGCGTGAACAATCAATTAAGACCTGAAATGGTTTATCAAATCTTTCCAATGATTGCTAAGCCAGAATCCATTTTCTCGGTTGAAATTGTCTCTGTGCTTGTATATGTGGATAGCCTCATGAACGAATCTCTCATGGTAGCCAGATGGCTTACAAAGAACACCGTTTAAAATACACCGTTTAAAAATAAATAAATGTATGCAAACCGACACACCTGATGACGACGGTTTGTGTTATGGTCGAAACGTCGTGAGCATTTTTTTCTTGTTTTATATATTTTATTATTTCCCATCAACGTGACTTTACCGAAAGAGCTAAGAATATGAATTACTGCAGTCACGAAAGCTTTAAATCAACATTTCTTAGCATTCTTAGGAATAGTGGATATTTCAGCTCTCGCAACGTCTGCTTGGATGTGTCCTATGCCTTTAAGGGCCGCATCGACCTGAGAGATGATATCTACAGGAATATGTTTCGGGGTGACAGCAAAATTTAGCCCTCTAGCCAGTACTGTTTTCAGATTGTCCGAAATCGGGGTGCTACTCTGATTAATGACGATTTTGTTAACATCTAGTTTTGTTATATGTGGGACTGGGTTCTTCTTCGATAGGTGGTTGAATTTAGAAATCAGGTTAGCTTTGTATTTGACTGAAAGTGAATCGGCAGAAGAAGCAGTCATGTTGTCTACGTGGTTCAAATCAGCAGGTGACATTTTTTGTGTTAGCGTTAAATGAGCTTGTAGGAGAGTCCTGTCTAAAGTATCGAGTCAAAACGGAGTAGTCTTATCCTCTCTGAGATAAAAGATAGGCTGGCCTTAAACAGAATCTGTTTAGAATTCGGTGAGGATACAGCAGCAGATGTTAGTGTGAAAGCGATGGGTATTACCTTGTTGTCGCGGCATCTTTTGAGGAAGGTCAGCGTCTCGATGAGCTTTGACTCATTGTCCCGTTGTCTGTTGAAAGCGCTAACAGATAGGTGAAAGCCCTCCCCGTAGAGGTTATCAATTCTAGATTTGAAGCTTTCGTGACTGCAAGGATCCATACTCTTTGGTTCTATTCGGTAAAGTCACGTAGGTAAAAAAGAAAATAACAAAAATCACGACGTTGCGGCCACAACACAAGTTGCCTTCATCAAGTGAAGGGACCGTGCTGTCATGAGGACAGCGTTGGAGTGAAAACAGCCAAGCCCAGGTCGCGTCCTTTAAGCTATGTGGGAGGAAGCAAAACGCTTGACAAAGAAATTAGCATAAAAATGAGCATGATGTACGTAGGAGGTGCATGGGCCATGATGGACCAGGAGCGGGTGGGGACCATGACGGACCAGCAGCGAGGGGGGGGGGGGGGTAGAGTGAGTGGAGTTAGTGAATGGAGTGAGTGGAGTGAGTGGAGTGAGTGAGTGGAGTGAGTGGAGTGAGTGAGTGGAGTGAGTGAGTGGAGTGAGTGGAGGGAGTGAGTGGAGTGAGTGAGTGGAGTGAGTGGAATGAGTGGAGTGAGTGAGTGGAGTGAGTGAGTGGAGTGAGTGGAGTGAGTGGAGTGAGTGAGCGGAGTGAGTGGAGTGAGTGTGTGGAGTGAAATATGCAGCTGTGAAAGTTTGGAATACCACTACTTGAAGAAAAAAATACTGTACCATTGAAAATTAGTTTAATGTGTGGTTTGATTTAGAACATCTTTCCAATGATTGCTTAATTTGAAATCATCCTCTCGGTTGAAATTGTGTCTGTTTGTAAATCTGAATTGCCTCGTGGACAAATCTCTGATAAAAACCCGTGGGTTTGCAGAGAACCTTGGTATCGGAGAAAACTATATCGTGATCACCCACAGCGTTGTAACAGTGGTCAGCTACGGCAGAATTCGTTCTGCCGTGTTTCAGATCTGATTTGTGCTCGCGAATTCGGTTAGAGACAAACATTAAACTAATTTTCAATGGTACAGTATTTTTTTTTCAAGTAGTGGTATCCCAAACTTTCACAGCTGCTTATTTCTCTCCACCCACTCACTCCACCCACTCACTCCACCCACTCACCCCCCCCCCCCCCCCCCGCTGCTGGTCCGTCATGGTCCCCACCCGCTCCTGGTCCATCATGGCCCATGCACCTCCTACGTACATCATGCTCATTTTTATGCTAATTCCTTTGTCAAGCGTTTTGCTTCCTCCCACATAGCTTAAAGGACGCGACCTGGGCTTGGCTGTCTTCACTCCAACGCTGTCCTCATGACAGCACGGTCCCTTCACCTGAAAGGCCACTTGTGTTGTGGCCGAAACGTCGTGATTTTTGTTATTTTCTTTTTTACCTACGTGACTTTACCGAATAGAACCAAAGAGTATAATGCTTTTTTTTCTATATTTCACCATTACGCCCTGTATGGGTTGGTGAAGCGAGGGGGGGCAGGACTGATTCTTCTTCGCTCGACTGCTTTCAGGCCATGGGTTTGTCGTGTGGTGCATCTAAGCACTGCAACTGCTCCACCTGATATTCCTTTGCACCGTTGCACGTAAGATATTCTATCGCAATGGATTTTCCAGATTAAATATTTTCTAAAATAAAAAATGCAATGCAGGAAAAACAGAAAAACTGCCATGACACGGTGGGCAGGTGTGAGATAGAATGGATTAAAATGATCACGACTGAACACCCATCCCGAGCACACCGTAGTGGTGTTCACTTCATCTGGTGGCGAGATGTTAACGAACACCTTGTGAAAGGCCCAAGGCAGATCCCTGGGTTTGATCGTCCAAGAGGCTCATGGTCCACCCTAAACCGCATCCACTGCACAAACCATGGCAGATGCAGATACCTGATGCACAAATGGAAAATTAAAAACTCTCCAGTGTTCAACTGTGGTCATCCAGAACAGACCAATCAACATACAATGAAGCAATGTCTGATCCACATGACAATGACACACTGCGCTACTCTTGACGTGGTTATCTGGCTTGACCACCTGAATGTGAAATTGTAGTTGTTACTCTGCATCTACATCAGCCATCTGAAAACAGAAGACAAAATGATAGGGGAGGGAGGGGTAGAGAATGGGAAATGGAGAAGCGGTGAGGCTTTAAGAGAGGAACAGAATGAGGTTAAGGAGGGGGGCTGCTTAATGTGCTGGGGAAGGTTATTCCAGTGGAGGTGTCCAGAGAGAAGGATTGGGCGTAGGGAGATGGAGGGACAGGGAAGATTGGGAACGGAGAGGACGAGAGGGCACATGGAAGGAGATGAGGGGCAAGATGAGGGGGGGCAAGGCCCTAGAGAGATTTGAAGATGAGCATCAGGCATTTTAAAAGGCAGCGGTAGTGAACGGGAAGCCAGTGAAGTTGAAGTAGGAGAGGCAAAATGTAAAAGAATAAATGGCAGATTGAAAATAACTTGTGTGGAAGAATTTTGTATTTGTGGAGGAGAGTGAGGGTTGATTCAGGGAGACCAAGACGACGAGAATAACAGTGGTCCAGACGGTTAAAGATCAGAAAATTAACTAGGAGTGGGATAATAGTGGGAGGGATTAGTGGTATAGTGGGCGTGGCAAGCTGTGAAATTGGCAGATCTTAATGGTAGTGGGCTGGGTTAGTGATGAAGTGGGTTGGGCTAAGTGAGGGAGTAGGCAGGCCTCGTTGGGGAGTGTGCGGGTCTCATGATGGCATGGGCATCCCTAGTGGTAGAGTGGGCGGTGCTAGTTGGGGGGGGTGGGCTCTCTGTATGATTCTCTGGACGTTTTCGTGAGTCTGTAGCTTTGAGTTGATATGAGTCTCTTTGTGAGTGTGTTTGTCGAAGCGAGACTGTGTGCCTTGTGTGAGTCTATGCATCCCTGTAAGTCTCTAGCTCAGTGTGAGTACATTTCTCTGTTTGTCTTTTTGTGTCTATATGAGTCTTTATATCTAAATGTGAGTCTGCGGATATCTCAGTTTATGGGTCTGTCTGAAAC
This sequence comes from Petromyzon marinus, assembly GCF_048934315.1. Taxonomy (NCBI): domain Eukaryota; kingdom Metazoa; phylum Chordata; class Hyperoartia; order Petromyzontiformes; family Petromyzontidae; genus Petromyzon; species Petromyzon marinus. The sequence continues at coordinate 1,246,285 of NW_027423213.1, forward strand.
CGAGTGTTAGTGGAATGCATTTGACTGGTAGCTCTGTGATATCCACTTTTGTGGGCCGCTATCGAACACAAATGCTTGCACTGCACCGTGAGATATCCAAACATTATGTTATTAGTCTCGTGACACCATTAGTACGGTCGATGATAGCATTGGGTACAATATCAAAACTATTCAATAACATTGAAATATTTAAATGGCAACGCCGCATGAGTAACCAGGAGAGTCCTCTTATGAGTTACACCGAGTTTGTATTCTCCAGCACGTAGTCCATGCGAGAAGTTAGAATGCTTGACAAGCAAGAGAAGCAAGTGGAGTCAGACAAATGGACATTTCCTAAACCTCCTGCATCAAAAGCTCAACGCGCTGACACTGGGAGCGGAGGAGTGGAGTCACTGAGAGTCTCTTCTCTGTTCCCGTGTTTCATCATCACCATCTAAACCACGGCTACCCCCACACACAAGTACAACACAGATCCCCCATATACAGTACACACACACACACACGAGGAAACATACACAGATTCCCCATGTAGCCTCCACAAGCTGTTGGGGAAAGTCCAGTTAGTTAGCACCTATTCAGGCTGACATGGCACACGAGGGTGTGGTGTGGCCAGTGCCACGCTCGGCCACCTTTGTCTCCCCAGTGCTGATGTTTACACACTGCGATGGATACTCAGTTAAGGCTGAGTATATACATATAAATCTACACCTAATAGCAGAATCTGAACATTTATACTGGAGTAATGCAATGAGTGCAGTAGAGACAGGACAAAAGTTACAACAACCAATACAATACAACACGATAAGAGTGCACAGTAAAGTAAAGGTGAACAAATCACTTAAAATATACAAATGAAACTAAACTCTTTTTTTATCTTACCAGGAAAGGCCCAGAGCTATTATCTAATTTTTCAGAAGCAAGCCACTAATAATAGCTCGAGGAAGTGGATTATCACGTGAAAATTTATAGCAGCAAATACATCTAAATGGATGTTTCTAAATATGGAGAGAAAAACTGGAGAACCCAGAGGAAAAAAAAACAAGTGACCACGGAGAGAACATGCAGACTCCAACTATACAGCAGGTGTCAGGGTCGAAATCCAACCCCTGAACTCTTGCATACCAGGCGAGGAAGATGACATCACACCACCATGGCGTTACTTAAACAAATACCTAAAAGTATGCATGTTCAAATTGCATCAGTTCCCAAGCTTGGGAAAGGCAGTAAAACAACAGCAATAAACATTCCCAGACCACATCCAGACAATGACAGTCTACCAATAAATGTATACATTAAAATTGAATTATTGATACGTTGTTAAGCATTTCGAGGCTGTTGAAGTGCTGTTATTTGGTATACAGATGTGTATTATCAAAGATAAGAAATATCAAGTGTATTTGTTTAGCCAGGTTTTTAACCTGGATAGTTTCAATTGCAAGTGTGATCCGAGGCACCAAAATTGAAAACTAATCAATTAGAGCAATGAAAGAGAATTCAGAGTAAAACAACTTTAAAACAATCGTTAATAAATTTCTTATATCTGAAGTCGGCTTGGAAGATTATTTTAGACCGATCATAGCGCAACTGAAAGTTAAAATACATGAATATAAAAAGATAGAGGGTGAATATTGAAGCTATACATAAATAGACGAGGATATCTGCATGAGTGTGATACACACCCCTATGTACGCACATTAATGAAAAACATTCCTACTCAGTGAAACAAAAGGTTGAGCTGCCAGACCATTTAAAAGCCACCGACACCCCTTCCGCATGCCACCAACATCGCTTCCCTATACCACATATTCATAAATCCACTTACACATTATTACACATTATTGGAATCACCACACTCATCAGCATCTTGGAGTCGCGTTCACCCTTGGCTCCATGTGGAGCTCACAGAGAAAGCTCCCAGCTCATTGTCGTCTCAGAGTCAGGGTCGACGATCGGAGCGGTGGAGGTAAAATGAGCCGGGCTGCTGTTCAAGTCGTGCGTGGACCAGCTCCATCTGCTGCAGGGCCAGCACGGCCTCTCAGCTTATATCTAAATATCCAGGCCTCCTCGGTGAGTCCATCTGTTCCTCAACTCCTGCTTCCCTTCCTCACTGAAGCGATTGCCATCCACCCTGCAGCACAGAGAGAGGTTCACGCTGACGCGGGTTCACACAAAGACCCACGCAGCCCCCACAACAACCATGCTGGATGAAGGTCTCCCCATGCCATGAGAGCTGCTTCACCATACTTTACCACGCGGGTCAGTGCAGGCCTGTGATGGCAAGGACTGCAGATCTAGGATCGTAGTGAAGTACAACGGTGGATTGTGCTGCACACTGCAGTCTGTTGTCTGCAACTTAGCTCTGCTGCCTATAACTCCTGTGGTCATGTGCGGTGGTCACCCGTCTCAGCACTCCAGGCTAAAGCCTGCTTATCTTGCAGATTTAAGATCAGGCGCATTTCCAGTCGTTTGGTCATGTTCATTGGTCTGATAATGAATATTGTGATTTATTTGGAGGAGCGGGGTCAGCCAGGTGGGGTGTTGGCTGTTGTGCTGTTCGGTTCTGTGTTGTGTTGCATTGTGTTTCTAAGTTTGCTATTTTTTTTCATTCTTACCTGATGATGGTTGCTTGTGTTGCAATCGGAACGTCTATTCTATTATTATTTGATTTTATTTTTTACATGACTTTACCGAAAGAACCAAAGAGAATATTAAATGCACTGGAATACACTCCACTACTCTCCACTTCTGGCAATGGCTCTCATAGCACACAAACATGCTGTGAAGGTCCATTTCCAAAACGTTGCCTTTTCCATATTTTCTCCTGCTAAGGCCACAGTGTTACTGACGAATCTAAGTTGTTTTGTTTGTAGCAACAATCAGAGCGCGTATGAGACACAAGCTGCATAACTTACCCGAGCTTCCTCAATGCTTTGTTGGTGATCATGATGTCATGGAGAGCTGGGATCGATTTGTCCGTCAGTGAGCACTCTATCAGACTACAGGGAGAGAAGAGGCACTGAGTGGGGTGAAACTGGAAAATAAAAGTGTACACACTCACAAGAAATGGAGAGAAGCTCAACACCTTTTAGTACAATAAGGGTGGAAATCTCGTAGAATCAGCTAAACAGAGGGAGTAATCATTTCGGACCCAGGAACGCAATCCTATTTGTCTATTAATTGTTTAATGTGGCTTTGTCCAACACGGCATTTTACAGGAACATAACCCACCGCATTTGGCGAGGTCTGCAATATTTTGTATTAAAAATCGCGTTTGTCCATGCAAGGCCACTAGATACAGGCAGAGGAGCCAGAATATAAATCTGAATATTTATTTATATTTGAGAATCTGAAAAACTAAAAAGCTCTTTTTCACAGATGTCCACGTAACCCATCACGAGGCAAAGGCTAGTTTAAACTGTATATTGGGTAAGGATCAAATAATGTTCAAATGTATCGGGTTGGCGAATAAGAGCCATTGGTGATTTATGGCTTTAATAAGAGTCAGGTTGTGGTGTTATTAATGTAAACGTATGGGTGGGCAATTAATGTCAAGATTGCAGCCGTTCATTATATAAAATTCTTAATTGTAATCTATGACATTAAATACAGATGATCATTGATTATATCAAGAGCGTGCCTATCTGGGTTCCAACATCCGATGAAACCGGTAAAACCGCTCCAAAGGCTGAACCAGTCCGGCGATCGGCACAAAGTGCGTGACAAAACAAGCAGCTATGCTTTATTTCAGTGTCAAACAATATATACAGTTCATTACACACTACATACAACAACTTAAACAATGAAAATACTGCACGTATATAAATGTTTCATGACTAATAACTAGTCATAGAGTGGAATTCGGCATTCACCAGAGCACCGGTCTGAAGGCTGCATCAGTCCAACTATTGACAAACACAAGTTGTTGTTGTCAAACACAAGTTGTTTAACAAGAGCATAGTACACACATCACCCCATGCAGAGTCTTTGATATTGGAGTGGTGAGTGCGGTTAGTAAATGTTGTGGCCAAAACGTCGTGATAATTTTATAATGTTTTATTTTTATTATTTTATTATTTCCATTCTACGTGACTTTACCGAAAGAACCAAGAAGAGTAAATAGTCACTTTTTACAGTAGGATATTCATTTTGTCTTTGTATATTTACTTTTAGCGATTTTTAGATCGCAAACTATTTAATAACATGAAATATATATACAGAACACCTAAAAATATAATCGTATTTTTAGCTCTTTCGGTAAAGTCACGTTGAAGGGAAACAATAAATAATAAAATATATAAAGCAATAAAATATATTGTTTTATATATATTTTATTATTTTATTGTTTCCCTTCAACGTGACTTTACTGAAAGAGCTAAAAATATGAATTACTGCAGTCACGAAAGCTTTAAATCAAAATATAATCGTATTTAAGAATATGCAAAAATAAGCTATTTTAAATAATTATGCGATTATCTGGTTGTGTTTGAAAATCTGGCTGCCGGATAATCGATGATCTAATATATTAACATAATATAATTTAAAACAATATCATTGGTTAGAGTTGGTTATGTGACAATTGTAATTGTATTGTTATTTAATAGTGGTTAACAGTGCTGTAATAAGTGTGGCTAATAACTTAATTGATAAGTGCATAAAAAATTAAGTTATAATCGACGTTAAAATACAACATTATTATGCTATACTGAATATCTTGGTGTTTTGTGTCTGTATATGTGTATATATTTGTTTAGGTGTACTTATATAAGTGTGTGTGCATCAGGACATTACTCACGCTAACGTCTCCAACCTCCCTTCTCTCTCCAACATACCGTCTGCTAAAAGTCGGAGGCCGCTGTCTCCGATCTCGTTGCGACGCAGCCTAAACCCGGGTGGACGGGAGAAGGGACAGCGCTGACTCACTGAGCCCACGGGAACCGCGGAGTGAAACACGCGGTGAGTGAGGGACACTCACAATGGCGGTGCACGTGATCACAGCACACACGTTCACGAGCAAAGCTGCTCATTGTTTAATGCTTCTGTTAGACATTTTATATATAATAGGTGGCATTCACAAATATCAGTTTACTCACGATCATCCATTCAATTATACTGCACTGTACCTTTATAATATGAAGTGTTTGTGTTTATATAAACACAAAGTTACAAGAGAGGATCACACACAAGTGAAGTACATTTTCATCGAGAACACAGGAAGATGTTTTCAATTAATGTATCTGCTAACAATGTTGTGAATATGAATATTGCTTTAACCTATGTGTTAAACTAAACAAATGTGTTAAGATTACAGTAAACATTTTTTAAAGTGGACTCGATTAAGCAGGACAGCAAGATTAAATGTGTTCACATTCAAATGTTTACTTCACAACGCGTTGCACCAATAATTAGCAGTTAGTGCACAGAGCACAAGTGAGAAACGAACAGCAGAGCTTACCTGAGAATCTTCAAACCTGTGTTGGCCTTGAGGATGACACTGAGAGAGGAACCCGACTTGTCCGTCAGTGAACAAAGATACAGACTGCAGGAAGAGAAGAGGTGGTTAGTCGGGGCAGAGGGGATAGGTGGAGGGTCGGGGCACAGAGTGGGGGATGGTGAGGGATGGTGAGAGGTGGTGGTGGTTGATGGGATAGTGGTTGAGGGTCGTGTTTGTGGAGACTGCACAAATTAACCTCGTGTCAACTTTAATAGGAGCTTGTAAATAGCAACTGCTGTTTAGATTTTTGGGTTGAATGTGATGTGTGTGTGAATGTCTACTATGTGTGCATTTGTGTAAGTCCATCTCTATGCGTGTTTGGTACATGTGTATCTTAGTGCATGCATATTTGTGTGCATGCACGTGGGAAGTAGTGGTGCAGTGGTTAGCACAGTGAGCCACAAACATGGCTCGATTGCCGCTTACGGCTAACTTCATTGATGAATATCTAAAACGGCCGCGGACCTCACATAGGTCGACTCAGCCATAAATTAGTACCTGGTGTAGTAAGTAAACATCAGTTGGCTGAGTGTGGTGCTGGCCTCCCACCCCTCATGTGCCGTTCTGGTCTTCATTAGGTGTTCCCGAACAGTATAGACCAAAAGTCTGCTAAAAGTTATCTGTAGAATCTCTGTGTATGTATATATAGATCAAATAATCATGATTTATCTTCGATATTGCATCATTCTGTAAGCGGTCACATATGAAAGCGTTTCATTTAACATCTCATCACAATGTAATTAAAGTAAACCCCCAGTGACAACTGTCTGGCACAAGGTAACTTAGCACCTGGCCTGCATATCGGCATTTCCACTACAACTGTTCCAGTAGCCTCTCATTCCTAATTTCCTCAGAACATCCTCCCATTTCCGCATCAAAAAATATATACAGTACATTATACACTACATACAATAACTTAAACAATGAAAATACTGCACTTATATACATTTTCATGACTAACAACTACAGTAATAGAAAGAGTAAATATACAGCTTGATCCGGCGAAAATTGCGTGCAGTTCGGCGTTCGCCAGAGCACCGGTCTGAAGGCTGCATCAGTCCGGCGATTGTCAAACACAAACACAAGTTGTTGTTGTCAACCACAAGTTGTTGTTGTCAAACACAAGTAGTTGTTGTCAAACACAAGCTGGCGTTGTCAAAAACATGTTGTTGTCAAACACATGTTGTTGTTGTCAAACACAAGTTGTCAAACACAAGTTGTCAAACACAAGTCGATGTCTAACACAAGTTGTTGTCAAACACAAGTTGTTGTCAAACACAAGTTGTCAAACACAAGTCGATGTCTAACACAAGTTGCTGAACAAGAGCGTTGTACGCACATCACCCCATGCAGAGTCTTCGATATTGGAGTGCTGAGTGCGGTACAGTAAATAGTCACTATTTACAGCAAGATATTTATTTTGTCTTTGTATATTTAGTTAAGCGATTTTTATATCGTAAACTATTTGAAACAGTCAATATATATGCAGAACACCTAAAAACATAATCTTATTCAAGAATGTGCAAAAACAAGCTATTTTAAATAATGATGTGATCATCTGGTGTTTTTTGAAAATCCAGTACCCCTCCCCTCCGATGCTGCTGGATAATCGATGATCTACTGTATTAACACAATATATTTGAAAAATATCATTGGTTATAGTAGGTAATGTGACAATGGTAATTGTATTGTTATTCTTTGGGTCTTTCGGTAAAGTCACGTAGATAGAAAAATAATCAAATATTATTTTCTATCTACATGACTTTACCGAAAGACCTAAAGAGTATGAATTCCTGCAGTCACGAAAGCTTTAAGTCAATATGTAATTGTATTGTTATTTAAGTGGTTAACAGTGTTGTAATAAGTGTGGCTAATAACTTAATTGATGAGTGCATATAAAATAAGTTATAATCGACGTTTAAATACATTATTATGGTATAGTGAGTATATTTGTGTTTTGTGTCCGTATATGTGTATATATTTGTTTAGGTGTACCTATATGAGTGTGTGTGCATCAGGAAATTACTCACACTAACGTCTCCAACCTCCCTTCTCTCCCCAACATCCCGTCGGCTAAAAGTCGGAGTCCGCTGTCTCTGATCTCGTTCTCACTCAGCCTAAACCCGGGTGGACGGGAGAAGGGACAGCGCTGACTCACTGAGCCCACGGGAACCGCGGAGCCAAACACGCGGTGAGTGAGGGACACCCACAATGGTGGTGAACATGACCAGAGCACACACGTTCATGAGCAAAGCTGCTCATTGTTCAATGCTTCTGTGTTAGACATTTTATATATCATAGGTGGCATTCACAAAAAGGAGTTTACTCACAATCATCCATTCATTCATACTGCACTGTACCTTTATAATCTGAAACGTGTTTGTGTTCATAAGGGTGTTGTTTTGCAAGACCTCATCTTACAAAAAAGACAAAGATCCCCCGTGTAGCCTTAACAGACTGTAGGGGCAAGTGCTGTTAGCGAGCACCTATGAAGGCCGGAACGGCACGCGAGGGGTGTGGTGGGTGGTGTTGTATACGGCCATTTTTCCACAATTAAAATCAATAATAATATTTGCCGATATTTTAAAAATAGTAACTGAAATAAATAAATAAACACCGCTACGACAAGGACCAGCAAACAGCAACGGGAGATCGTAAAAAGGTCGTTTAAATAAATACATAATAAACTCCGGGGCAAAGAGAGGTTAGCGACTATCTGCAAAATCTCCAGATTGCCAAAGGACAATTTACAAACAAACCTGTTTGATGTAACACAGCCGCCCGGGGTCACCAAGAGGGGAGGGGGGCAATCACGCGCGCGACCGCGGTGAGACAGCGGACGGGGAGGGCATCTGTTTTTTTCTCTCTCTCGCAAGAGACGCGGAGAGAGGAGAGGGAATTTCACATTTAAGCTCCGCAAAGGACAGCGAGACAGCGTTCGGAAGAAGACATCAAGCCAGCTCCGAGGCATGGCCTCGAGACATTAGCAATGGGTGCTGTGTCCCGCAGAGAAGAGGGGCGAGGGGATGTTAGGTGCTGAGTTCGGCATGGGCAGACAGAGTATCGCTGAAAGTTATTATACATTCATCCTGATGTTTTGAGTCGCTTGCAGAATCGAGGATTGCGATAAGCTGTATCGTACTAAGCTATCAGAGTTGTGTAAGAGGTGTGCAAATACAATTTTCAAGTTTTGAGAGTGAGCGACAATAGCACACTCGACAGTTCAACAAGACAACAGCTCGGCAAGCGCCAGAAGAGGGTGGCGAGCGGCAGGCTCCAAGGGGGCCCCGCGATCAACCGAGGATGCGAGGCTGGCAGAGTAGCGATGTGCCACCGAGTGTGAGTTCAGAGCTGAAAGAAGTATCGCTAAAAGACTTTCATTCTACATTGAGTGCCAGCGGCCAGCAGCCAAGCGTGTGCTGACTTGGCTCATCCAGCATTGGAAAGAGCCTGACCAGCCGCCCATGAGCAAAAGAGTCAGCGAACCAGCAAAGAGTGCGTTCGAGCATCTCCACAGAGAGCACGTGCGGCGCAGCTACTACATCAGTGGAAAGAGACCGTATCTGCCAGCACGAGCAGCCAAGCCGACGCCCCGAGCAAGAGAACAAAGCAGTTCGTATAACCCTCCCCCTACACTCTCACCCTCACGACGCATCACCCTGCGTCTGTTTCACGAAGACACACAACACGCATATCGGGACAATCAAGAAGAGTGACATTCCAAGGTGCTGATCGTGAAGAACATTGCTGCCTATTGAGTTACGTGGATACGGTCATTTAGAAGTATCTCAGTCGTTCGTTTTCTTTTAATGGCATAATCTTGCCGATGAATCCATTGACGCATACTTTTGCCTTTGAGAATAATAATTGTTTTGACTGCCTTTTCGCATGAATATCGTCGGATGAACTCCTAAGGACTTTCTATTCGTATTTTCCATATGCTCGTGGTACCCAGAGGAAGCAATCAATTGTTCCGTTACCCAATTAACAACGTGATTATTGAGGGTTGAAGAGATGGATCAATGAAATGAACATTGCCTGTAGTACTATGCTGACAATTTCAAGTACAAAAATTTCCATATTAGAGTGTTAAGGTTTTTGTGTAGAATAGCGTGCCTGCATGTTTTAACGACTCTCCCTATCACCAATTAAGCTCGCGTTACGCAGTGGAATTAATGATATGTGCAGTTGTCAAAGTGAAACAACGCAATCGTTGATGTTTACTGTGTTGATGCTGTGTTGAAAATTCCGAGCTTGAGAGTTCGCATATCCTTAAGTTAAAGTTTTGTTTAGAATAAAATTGATTAACGCAGAAGTGGTTGCGTGTGTCCTTCCTGATTTCGTGCGTAATAATCTTATTTATAAGAACTGTATTCTGCGTTGAGATCTCAATTTGGAGACCTGACATAAACACACTAATACACTCAGAAAAATGTTAAAACGAGAATAATTTATTATACCGATCGATAATACGAAGTTAAACAAGGAAGCCGAGCTGACTCTGGCATGCTCACAGCACCTGCATAACTTCATACGAAGAATTGTATTATTCCGATTGATAATCCGACCCTCGTCAGCGAGGCGGGGCCTAATCATAATAACGGATTGCATTAGCATAATCACACACACGAGCATTAATGAATATGATTATATCTCGAATTAGCATAATTTATGCGCATAATTGCATCACCTAACATAATTGCGGATAATTACGTAAATTCCAAATTTCATTTAATTTTTATTATTTTCATCAAAATTTTCACAACCAACATATACAACAGTGACATACACCACGCCCGACCGCCTTTGTCTCCTTAGTGGCAATGTTTACACACCGCACCAGGTCCTCATTTGAGGCTGAGTCGACCTAGAGGGAGGCCCAGGTCCAGTTCAGATAATCGTCACCGGTGTTGGTCGTGAGCGGGAATCGAACCCGGGACGCCGGGTTCATAGCGTAGCGTAGCGCTAATCACGACACTACTGCTCCTCGTCTACACACCTACATACACATACAGTAACGAAAGTAAATAACGCACATACATGCGTATATTCACTAATTTGTCCATGGCGCACTCATATCACTGGATGAATTGCGCCTCATGAATGTGAATCCTTATTATATGAAGATTCCTTGCATTAATTTTCACGTAAAAAATACTGTCACATTAAAACTGCAGACTCAAACAGGGGTGTGTAAAGTGTGTACATGTGAGTGAGTGTGTGTATATTCATATATGAGAGTGTGTATATTAGTGTACATGTGTAGTGGAGTAGGAAGGTGCATAGTGGAAACAGCGTGATTACATAACACAGACAGTACGGGTTATGTTGGGTCAGCTTGTAGCGAAGACAAATACAGTGCAGGTTATATTAGGGCAATTAAGCTGGGTGAGCCAAGGACGGCTGTGATTGGCTGGAGCTGTTGCCAAGGCTAGAGTCGCGCCTAAAGGTCTGGAGGAGAAGCAGGTGCGAACGACGAGGAGCGTGGTTGGGACGCGGACTAATTAATTGGGGAGTAATGAGAGCGGGGATAAATTGGGGGGTCGGCAATTGGAGCGAGGTTGTTAAAGTTGGAGAGCTTGGAGTGAACAGTGGGGAATTGAAGTTGGAGTCAACAGCAGGGAATTGAAGTGTGGAGAGCTTGGAGACAGAGTTGGAGAGACAGAGTTTGAGAGACAGAGTTGGAGACGGAGCTTGGAAACAGCATAGCGATAGCGGAGCTGAAGAAGAGAAGCAGCCAGCAGTGGAGAGAGCGTAGCGATGGCGGAGCTGAAGAAGAGAAGCAGCCAGCAGTGGAGAGAGCATAGCGATAGCGAAGCTGAACAGAGACGAAGCAGTTAGCAGTGGAGAGAGCATAGTGATGGTGATAGCGGTGAACAGAGACGAAGCAATTAGCAGTGGAGTGAGCATAGTGACGGTGATAGCGGAGAGCGGAGACGAAGAAGTTAGCGGCAGAGTAAGCGAAGTAATCATGGGGAGTGGAGAGACAAAGGTGGCGAGCGAGTCGAGTTAAGCACGGTGAGCGAGCCGTGACGACATGGATACTGTAAAATATTGAGGACATGCTGAAAGTTGTAAATAAAGCGGTGTTCGAAGAAAGACAAAAGTTGTCCGAGTGAAATCGAACACTACATTGGGTGTCAGAGTGACTACGAACCATGCCGAGATGTCAAGGAAGGCGGCCAAGAAGAAGAACGTTCCGGTGGACTCATCCGACGACAGCAACGACGAGGACGTGCTGCCCGTGTCCTGCCAAGTGGCCGATACTCCTCCGGAGGGCCTGGTTGAACGAGAGTCTAGAGAATGAGACAGCGGTTCGAGCGAGGCCGAGACCCCCGCACCGTCGGGTGATTGGAGAGTCCTCATGGCCCAGTGGGAGGCCAGGATGGCGACATTGACGGAGGCGTTTAACCGCTTTGTGACATCGGACCAGGTGCAACCGATGGTGTCAAGTCGACTAGCAGATGTTGCCGCGGGGTCGGAGCGATTGGAGAAATCCGACGACGATGAAGCTCCACCGTTGGGAACAGCACGGCGACTTCATGTGCAGCGGTTCGAGGCCAAAGTTGGGGATTGGACGGCATTTACAAGACGGTTCCGAGCGGCTTATCAATCTCTGGAGTGGACTGAGGGTGCCGCCCTGCGGGCACTGCCGACGGCCCTCGATGATGATACCTTGGCGACATTTAATGGATTCCCTGCCACCGTCAGGTCAACACTGGACGGGGCATTCGCGGCAATGAGCAAGGTGTACGAGCCGCGGTCAGTCGCCAAACGTAGATTCCAGCAAAGGAAGCGGGAGGGCACGGAATCCCCTCTTGCATTCCGCAGCACGCTGTTGGCCCTCGCTCAAGTAGCATACCTGGCGATGGACCAGGAGGCCCTGGATTCCTTGCTGCAGGAGAAGCTTTTGCAGTTGGCCAAGGAGCTACGAGTCGTCCTTTCGCTTCCTGACAGCAACAACGACGATGACATGTCTCTACAGATCGCCAGGAACATCAAAGTCAACCTGGACCTCCGCGATGAGCCAGCGGTGGTGGGTGCGCAGCTGCTGTTGCTGAGCGCTGCCGCGTCCGAGAGCGCGGTGGCGGTGGGCGAGGCACCGCCGATTGCAGCGGCGGCCGGGGTGCCACCCGCGGGCATGCTGCGTCGCCCCGCGGTGTATGGATGTACTACGAGTGCGGACGGAGAGGACATGTTGCCCGCGACTGCTGGTGGCGCAGGGGCGGCCTTCCAAGGGCGCCGACCAGCTACAACCGAGGATTCTCCCAGGACCGAGGATTCCGGGTGAGTCGCGATACATTCAATACACGGCCGCTCTTTCCACATCACCAATCTGCGTCATCTCACCCATTCACATCTCATTCGTATGTTGCGCACGGTCAGGACGTGTGGGGCGCGTTGGTGCATCGTGTTTTGGGAGCTGCGCCGGGGTCGTCGGATGTGATGGCACTTATTCAAGGGGTGATGGTCAGAGTTATTGTTGACACGGGGGCTTCTGCGACCCTTATCTCGTTACAAACTTTTTGCTTATTGCCAACTTTGCCCCAGGCCCTAGAACCGGTTGATGGGCCGTGCATAGTAGCAAATGGTGGCAGTCTCGGTATTATGGGTTGTATGGTCGCGACGAATCAAATTGGCGAAGTGAGCGTTACGGGGAATATTTTGGTTTCCAAGGCCTTGGCGGTACCGTGTTTGTTGGGAACGGATTATTTGCAAAGGATGCCACTTAGAATTTCTATAGAGAAAGGGGTGTTTGGAATTGCCATCGGGAAAATGTCTAAAATTTTTGGGAACGTCTTTTAAGCTTGCGGTTGCGAATGCCGTGGTGCAGGCCGTGGTGAGCCGCACCGTTCGCGTTCCGCCTGGCACGCAGATGCTTGTGCCGCTGCGCTTTAAAAAACAGTTGCCTTTCGGCGAGCAACAGGAGGGTATATTGCTGACGCCCTCAAATGCTGTATCACGGATGCCCACTTTGGTAGGGGCTTTGACTATTGTACCGGCAAATTGCGACCCTTTAATACAAATTGTAAACGTGGGACACGAATCGGTCGTCATTCTGGAGGGTACAACGTTGGCGCATGCAACGGCAGCGCCGGGTCCGGAAGGGGAGGCGTGTTTGGCAACGGGACAGAGTGAGATGTTGCCGGGTGATGGAGATGATCCGGACTGGTTGCGAGATCTATATATGCAAAACCCTGAACTAACGCCTGTGCAGCGGTCGCGTCTCCATGGGTTTCCCTTTGAATTCAAAGATGTGTTCAGCGTGATTACATGATAACACAGACACTACGGGTTATGTTGGGTCAGCCTGTAGCGAAGGCAAATACAGTGCAGGTTATATTAGGGCAATTAAGCTGGGTGAACCAAGGACGGCTGTGATTGGCTGGAGCTGTTGCCAAGGCTAGAGTGGCACCTAAAGGTCTGGAGGAGAAACAGGTTCGAACGATGCGGAGCGTCGTTGGGACATGGACTAATTAATTGGGGAGTAATGAGAGCGGGGATAAATTGGGGGGTCGGCAATTGGAGCAAGGTTGTTGAAGTTGGAGAGCTTGGAGTGAACAGCGGGGAATTGAAGTGTGGAGAGCTTGGAGACAGAGAGTTGGAGAGACAGAGTTTGGGAGACAGAGTTGGAGACAGAGCTTGGAAACAGCGTAGCGATAGCGGAGCTGAAGAAGAGAAGCAGCCAGCAGTGGAGAGAGCGTAGCGATAGCAGAGCTGAAGAAGAGAAGCAGCCAGCAGTGGAGAGAGCGTAGCGATAGCGAAGCTGAACAGAGACGAAGCAGTTAGCAGTGGAGAGAGCATAGTGACGGTGATATAGGAGAGCAGAGATGAAGAAGTTAGCGGCTGAGTAAGCGAAGTAATCGTGGGGGAGTGGAGAGACAAAGGTGGCGAGCGAGTCGAGTGAAGCACAACGAGCGAGCCGTGGCGACATGGATACTGTAAAATATTGAGGACATGCTGAGAGTTGTAAATAAAACGGTGTTCAAAGAAAGACAAAAGTTGTCCGAGTGAAATCGAACACTACACATGTAAGGTCTAATAAATCTGAAAATCTAAATAGGCTCGAGGCTGGATGGTGCTTCTACCCAAGACTAACATGTATAACAACAGTTGTTGTAGCCTGCGGAGCTGCGTTATGGCAATGGAACAACATTCATCTCTATGCTCTACACCAACCCACACTGACAAGATTGGTGATGTCTGGTCAAATAACCCCCAAGACCTGCATGGTGTGGGAGTGCCTTATCCAGCAGTAGACTGACCAAAGGCTGTACTTGTACATGTGTAGGAGTGTGTGAGTTTATATGTACACTATGTGTACGTTTGTGTGTGTACATGTCTGTGTGTATATACGAGTGTCTTTGATTGTGTATTTATATGCGTTTAGGGGAATGGTGGGAAAGTCGTTGGCACATTACATTACAAACGAAGTGACCTGGGTTCAATATCCGTAAACAGCATCAGTGGTGAGTGATGAAAAAAATTCTGGTCCTGGAACTCCCGTAGGGTGACTCTGCCTTAAATGAGTACCTGGTGGTGTGTCAACATCAGCAATGGGGAGAGAAAGACAGCCAAGGACGGTGCTGGTCAGGGAAGTGCGATCAGCACTTGCCTCAAAAGTGTATGCAGGCTCCACGGGGAGATTGTCTTTGTGCTCTAAAGTGCAGTGTAATAGTGTGTGCTTGTTCCCTGTCACTGGCTTCACTTTCCCCACCAGTTTATATGGGCTACTTGGGGGATCATTGTCTCTTTAATGCTTTACAACTAAGATTAACACCCATTACCAATTAGCTGTCTCTGTAGTGGTGAGCACAATCACTGACCATGATCCACTGTGAACCAGGGGCTTGAATCGGACACGTGGATCAAACCGTTACCCTCACTCTCCACCGCAGTCGCAATCAGGGCTACATTTTCTCAGTATGGCCTAAGGTCACCTCACTCCCTGCATATAGTGTGAGGGCTATCATTATCGCTAATTAAATGTTGCTGAAGATGATGGAAAACTTTACAGCATCCATGAATATGCATAACTTTTTTTTCCTTTTGTACTTTAACGTACAGTGAGTGCAGCATTCACTGTGGACCCACCTACTCACTGTACATTTACTTACCCACTCACACTAATTCACTCATTCACCAACCCACTCACACACTAATTCACTCATTCACCAACCCACTTACACGCCACTCACATCCTCACTTAACTCCACATATTCACTCATCGATCCACCCACCAAGTCACCCACCAACTCAAGCAGGCACGCACTCACTCACCGAACCTCATCCCTCAGTGGATGAGTGGGAGTGGGTATGCGGCTGGAGAGTGAAGGTATGGGCAAGGGTGGGGGATGGGTTATGGAAAAAGTGAAGGCAGGTGCAGATTGGGGGTTAATGGGAGGTATCAAGGGAGGGGTGAGCGTGGCGTGCGGGGAGAGGAGTGAAGTGAGTGAGGACAATGATGGCAGTGGCAAGGGGAAGAATTTGTCAAAATTTGTGTTCATGCTTGGGCTACGCAAGACCGAGTGTTTACGTGAGAATGGAGTTACATTGTACTGTATGCACAGTTAATAAGTGAGGATTCTTATAGACAAAGATCTGCCGTATAGCCTTAACAGACTGCTGGGGAAAGTGCCGTTAGGGAGCACCTATGAAAGCCGGCATGGCATATGATGGAGTGGGTGGCCAGTATCACGCCCGGCTGCTTTTGTCTCCCGAGTAGCGATGTTTTACACACTGCACCTGGTGCTCAATTGAAACTGAGTTGATATCACGCACAATTATGCACACACAATTTGTGAAGTAGTGAATGCAAGGTGTGCCAGTCTTACACTAGATGTTTACATCTGTGCAGTCCACGCTGAAGCCTCTTCATTTCCTCGGTGCCGATGCCACAGCCGAACAGGTTGAGTGTCTCCACAGGTTCTTCTCGCTGCAGCAGGATCCAGGAGATGGCAGCGCAGTCTGGCAGGGACAGCCTTGTGAATGACAGGTCTATCTCAGTCATGGACCGAGTGACATCACTCAGGGACTTGCGGTCGTGCAGCTCGTGCACGCAGTGCAGGAGACTGTTGAGCCTGTGTTTGTCAACCATCCGATTCTTCATGCTGCGATTGAGCCACTCGATTATTTCCTTTTGATAATCTGCAGATGGAGGATCCAAGATACCCTCAAAGAACTTCCATGGAGTGCTTGATGCCAGTCCACAAAAAAACCTCTGAAACACATCAAACCTCCCATCTTTGCTGTCCTTAATAGCCTTGATGACGTCATTCACTGGCCATGTTGAATGTGACAGATGCAGAGCTATCGCTGCAAAGAATTCCTGCATTGTCAAGTGTGAAAATGAATAACAACTCCCTTGTTTAATGCCCTCACATGTGAACACTTTGTTGATGAATGTACTTCCTAGTTCAGAAGAACTAACAACAAACTCTTCTAGATCTTTTTGGCTGAACATCTGGATGTTTTGCTGAACCCCCTTCAGAGCCATATTGCCAAGAGACGATACAATTTCCTTGGCACAGCAGCTGCCACGTCCATGGTGTACTATGAGCCCAAACACGTATTGTGTGAAGAGGTCGGTCATTGATTTGAGGATAATCTCAGAATGTTCAGACTTTTGTAAATGTTCCTTCAGTGTAATGGCTGCTATATGGCAGAATGAAGGGTTCTGGGACAATGTATTCACTGTTTCATTTTCCTGCAGGAGCTTGAGTGCCCTTTCTGCTAGACTTCTATCTTGGTAAAATTTGTTAAAAAATGCTATTTTATCTTTGTTGGAAAACCCAGTGATTTCAACAGCTCGATCAACATTCACTTGACTCAGTTGTTCCATGGCAATGGGTCTGGTCGTTATCAAGACCGAGGCCTTGGGCAAGAGATTTCCATTCACTAGGGCAGCAATGATGGCTTCTACTGTTGCCGTCTTACGTGGATCAGTGCACGCATTGGCATAGTCAAGGCGCTTTCCAAACTCGTCCAACCCGTCCATAACAAAATGGGTTCTCTCTTGGTTTGCGAAAACCTCATCCGCTTTGTTTCCCAAACATGAGTGCAGCTTAGAAAACAGCTCTGCCAGTGACACCTCTCCAATATCATTTATCTCCCTGAACCTTATGAGCACGATGTGCTCAAAGCGTCGTGCAAATACTTTCTCACCTGACAGCAAGCTGTGCACAATGAATTTGCTCAACATGGTTTTACCGCTGCCTGGAGTCCCCACTACAATAACCAGTCGGGGGTGTGTTTTTTTTCCAATGTGATCAAAGAGCTTCTTGTAAGTAATCCCTTCTCTCTGTGCTCTCTTCATCAGCTCCTCGTGCTGCTTGCCTCTCGCTAGTAACTCGTGCTCCTTGGTTTCTTGATGGCGGTAGTAGGGAACCAGAATTGGCTTCACCATCCTCTCCAGCAAAAACACTGCAGGTTCTCCAGGTCGTGCGTCGTAGTTTCGTGTTAATGATGTCAGCTTCAGCAATAATTCTCTGAAATCATCACCAGGCTTATCTAAATGACACAAATAATTTAACGAGCAGATCAGTTTCACTTACAATAAAAAACATATTCCTATAGCAGACAAATATGTTTAAAATAAACTATGTAAAAAAAGCGTAGCGAATTCATTCACCATGGATAATGCAGCAACATCATGTACATCATGAATTATTGTGTGGAAGTTTTCACGATGTGTATTCTCCAAATGCAATTTTTATAAACACTGTACCTTTTGTAAAAAAATATGTTTTATCATAACAAAAATGCTACCACCATGTGTCTTGTTTGTTTTGCCTGTGAAAAAGATAGTACCACATTTAGCATTACCGTGTACATCAGCATCATCACAACCTAATTCTATCAATCTGTGTGTAAAATGCACTGCTTGCCTTATCCTACAATTATCGATTTTTTTTTTGTCTAGGATGTTGATTTTTTTTATATTTCACTGGTATTGGGGCTGTGTTTCCTCTCCCATCTCAAGCTGGCCTACATCACGTAGCACGGGGGCTACACTGGTGGAGTGCAGTACACCAGCCACGGTCCTAGCAGCAGAGAAGATGAAGTGCTGTCACTTCCACAAGAACAGACACATGAATCACAACACTCGTAGCATCCCACGTGATACATCGTAGGTTCACTTGAACTTCAACTAATCTGGCTACTGCATCATCAGCAAACACTGTGGCAGCCACTACATTGTGGAGAGTGTCGATTTCCAATGACAAATTTGCTCAACAACTTCCATCAGCTTTCCAAGGAAACATTGAACCCAGTCTCTCACCACTTGGGCAATGGTGACCATGAGTAGCCTGATCCCTCTGTATCTGATCTTATTTTAATTTCTCGGGAATCATATATTCGGAGTCATTATCTCCCGTGGACTTTTTTACAAATGACGAGGTCTACAAATTTGACGTTGAATCTGGAGTGAAGTATAACCAATCCAGTTTCAGTTTCATTTATTTTGTATAGCCCTGTGAGCCATTCGGCTCTTGAATCGGGTGCAACTGCAACAAACAAAACCAGGAACAAGAAACATCTTAAAGTGACTACGCGCAAACAGAAAAATCCAGGAAAAAACAGCAAAGTCTTCCGGAAAAAGCACCGTATATCAATGCTGTGTGCAAACATCCCAGTGGGATGCGAGCCAAACAATTACAACCATAAGACAATTTAGATTAAAGTTATCAGTCTAACTCTGTACTACAACAAATAAATATGGCTAAACCAAAACGTTTTAGAAATCACTAAAATAAAGCTATAAAAGCAATGTAACAGTGATCATAGGAACTAATTTAAATTTTACAATAAAAGATACACGTAACATGTACTACCAAACTTTGCAGCCATAGCTTTCTGCATGAGTCACTCCATAACAGCAGGAGTATCAGTAGGAGTATCAACATTTTTCAAGAGTTAAGAGGAGAGAGTAGGTTCCGTTTCATGAGTCAATGGCATTAAAAGGCGGGGTGTCATTAGAAATAGCAGTCATTTCTAGATTTAAAGCTTTCGTGACTGCAAGGATCCATATTCTGGTTCTATTCGGTAAAGTCACGTTAGTAAAAAATAAAACAACAAAAATCACGACGTTTCGGCCACAACACAAGCGGCCTTCATCAGGTGAAGGGACCAGGCTGTCTCGAGGACAGCGCTGGAGTGAAACACAGCCACGCTCAGACCGCGACCTTTAAGCTGTGTGCAAGGGAACAAGGTGCCTTGACAAAGGAATTAGCATAAAAATTAGCATTTGATTGGCCGACTTAGCATGATGAACGGTGTAGAGGTGGTTTACATGCGGGTGCACATTCCGGTTGGCGTGGGGGGGGAGGGGGAGTTTACCTATTGATGGTGTGAAAAAGGAATTTTTAAGAGCTGCGAAAGTTTGGGGTACCACTACTTGAAAAATATACTGTACCATTGAAAATTAGATTAATGTTTGGTTCGATTTACAACATCTTTCCAATGGTTGCTTAATTTGAAACCATCTTCTCGGTTGAAATTGTGTCTGTGTTTGTAGATCTGAATTGCCTCGTAAACAAATTTCTGATAAAAACCCGTGGGTTTGCAAAGAACCTTGGTATCGGAGAAAATTATATCGTGATCACCCACAGCGTTGTAACAGTGATCAGCTACGGCAGAATAATTCGTTCTGCCGTGTTTCAAATCTGATTTGTGCTCGCGAATTCGGTCAGAGACATGTCGCTTTGTCTCCCCGATATAGCAAGCACCGCAGGTAAAACTCAATTTGTAAACCCCGGGGTACTGTAAGTCAGGAATGACATCCTTCACGGATGGGATCAGATCACGAATTTTGTGTACTGTATTGAACCGGACCTGGATCTTGTGTTTGTTTAGAATTTTGGAAATCTTTTTAGTAACGCCTGCTATATATGGTAGTGTGATGGTTTTCACCGGAGTATCAAGTGGTTGTTTCTGTATGGAGGGAGAAACAGCTTGGCGGATGGTACGGTCAGAGTATCCATTCCTTTTGAGGGCCAGGTGTACATGTTTTAATTCACGGGTCAGGTGGTGTTGGTCCGAAATGCAATGAGCTCTTAAAAATTTCCTTTTCACACCATCAATAGGTAAACTCCCCCTCCGCGCCAACCGGCATGTGCACCCGCATGTACACCACCTCTACGCCGTTCATCATGCTAAGTCGGCCAATCAAATGCAAATTTTTATGCTAATTCCTTTGTCAAGGCACCTTGTTTCCTCGCACACAGCTTAAAGGTCGCGGTCTGAGCGTGGCTGTGTTTCACTCCAGCGCTGTCCTCGAGACAGCCTGGTCCCTTCACCTGATGAAGGCCACTTGTGTTGTGGCCGAAACGTCGTGATTTTTGTTGTTTTATTTTTTACCTACGTGACTTTACTGAATAGAACCAAAGAGAATAGCAGTCATAGCTAGTCAATATAAAAAAATTAGGAGTAAACAATGTCCACAAAGGAGGAGACATTATACTGAGAAGAGCAGATAGCCAAGGACCGAGCCACGTGGAACACCATATAATTGGGACTTCTGAACAGAAGGCAGTCCTTGCTTGCAAAAATAGGGCTCACTTTTAGAGGGGAAGCAGAAGCAATGGGGAAGTGTGAGAGATGCCTGCGTAGCCATGCCGATTCAATAGGATGGAGTGGTGTGTGGTATCCAAAGCAGCCCAAAAGTCAAGAACTAGAAGCAGCTTCCATAATTTAAGAGAGGTGGTCATTCACCCTCAATAGGGAAACAGTTTCAACGAAATGGCCTTGGTGGAATCCAGATTGTACCAAGTCATGGAGACCAAGGCAGCTGATGGGTTTGCTGCCATGGCCAAACATATTGGGCTTGACACTTGAAAGAGAGCTTCATAGCTCATTATATTCTTCCAGCTCAAATAAAATGCCTGTGTCTGAAGAGGTGAGAGAAAATCACCATGTTTAAGTCATTTGCAAGGAAAGGGAGGTGTAGGATAGGACAGAAATTCAGGAATGTTGGGGTACAGTGTGGATGCAATGTTTTGATACTGACACACATTTCCATTATCCATCCATCCTTTCCTCCAAATTTCTGATCCCTTGTACATACCCTGCTATGGAATGGAATATGAATGTCCTCCTCCTGAGAGGGATGTTGTTATGCAAGAGTTGTGCAGTTTGCGAATATCAAATGACAGTTCATATCAGTTCAAAGCAATTCCTTCGCTTAAACTTGCCAGAGACATGCGAATGGTTACGTGAAGTTTAGCATCACTCACGAGAAGCTGCTCCAGGGATGGCTTTACCCGCAGTTGTGCTCAGATCGACACCCATCACGTTGAGCTGCTGCTCATGCTGTGATATCCACTGACCCAAGAGAGGGATCTCGGATCTCAGTGGCACCAGCACATCTTTAAGGAATCTCATGCACACTTCTTCTCCATTGTTGAGCACCAGGTCAACCAGGTCCCGTGTTCGTGCCATGGGGTTATTCTCGCTTTTGAGGGACGCATATACACTGTCCAGGACTATCCCTGTTTGATAGGAATAGTCAAGCACTTCTGAAGACTTCGCCTGGAGGTATTTCTGCAGATTCACTTTGTTAGTTTTAATGCTCTCACATGCAGAAACTTTTGATGCCATCACGACAAATGCATCGAGTCACCTGAAGAAAATGAAAACAAATCATGTGTCACCTGTAAGCATAGTCGTGTAATTTTAGACAGGTACGGGAAAGAATAATAATTATAAAAATAAAATGTTGCTACTAAAATCTGAGAGGTCTCGGTTAGGTACAATTGTGACTTTAGGTATTTGATTGTGAATACATTGAGTTATTTAAATTGTAATGAAAGCTTAAAAATTGTCATTGGAATATATAGAAATACATACAATTGCATCGAAACACTTTAGGCATCTCAAAACACTCTTCAGTGCAAGCATTTGAACATTCACATGAACACAACACTACGATAAAGAAAAGTAAAATGTAAACCTAATTCAAAACACCACACAGGTTTAGCAGATTAAGCAGCTGCGTGACACCACGTGCTCACTGCCTCGACCATCGTGATGCCACGCAGACGGCAAATTGCGTTGTAATGTGCAATGATCGGGATAGCGTCACCTCTAGTTGAGTGACGATTAGAGGGTGGGAGCCAGGTTTGATCTTGGGTAGTCCCTATGTAGTGGGCACTCCCATGCTCTCAATGTATGGGTAGAGGGTGCTCTGAGGTTGTCTAGCAGTGGTATGACGTCACATACCGCGCTCCCAGCAGCGGCTGGCGGGGCCATTTGTGAGGGGGCCGGGGGAGCCGACGGAGGGAGCCGATGGAGCCAGGAGGCCGACGGGGCGGGGGAGCCGGGGGGGGGGGGCGACGGAGCCGGGGGGAGGGGGGGGCGACAGCGCGGGCAGAGGGAGCCGACACTGACTTTCTCATACATCATACACTGACTCATTCACGTCATGCACTGACTCACTCACACATCATGCACTGACTCACTCACACATCATGCACTGACTCGCTCACACATCATGCACTGACTCGCTCATCATGCGCTTACTCACTCACACATCATACACTCGAACAACCACTGACCCATTCACTCATCATACACAGGTTCACTCATCGTGTGCTGGCTCACTCGCACATCATACACTCACTCTGCCGCTGACTCGCTCACACATCATACACTGACTCACTCATCATGCGCTGGCTCACACATCATGTACTCGCTCAACCTAATACTGACTCGATCATCATACGCTGACTCACACATCATACGTTGACTCGCACATCATACACTCACTCACGCTGCTGCTGACTCACTCACACATCATACACTGGGAGTGTCGTGCTGCCAGCTATGGCTGCAGGTTTTGTCGTACATGTTATGTTTATCGTTTGTTAATTTTAAAATCACAGTTCCTATGATTACTGCTGTTACATTGTTTTTGTAGCTTTATTTTGGTCTGGTTGTGGTTCAATAGTTTTCTGCAATGTAGATTCATATTTTGTTTGTTGCGTTTGCACCCGACTTAAGAGCCGCATGGCTCACAGGGCTATACCTAATAAATTAAACTTGAATACGCTTCACAGAAATGAGTAAACATGACCTTTTGTGGAGGTAGTGTGTTTGTGTGGGGAAGCCAAAACTTAAAGTACACACATGAGGCAACGTCAATGTTACTGTAATGTTCATTATGTTAAATAAATCACTTATACAGGACAGCAGTGGTCCAGGTGTCTGTGCAACCACCTTCCTATGCCTTTGAATCTCCACTTGCACTGTCTCTTAGAAATTCTTCAAAATTAGCGGCACGTTACATCATAATCAGCAGCCATTGTCTCTCTACCGCTGGATGAACGCCTCCCTATATTTGTTTAACGTGAGAAATTGATGAAGAAAATTCTTAATTTAACATTTTTTATTAGTATCAATAATAACGAAGCATCTGGTCAGTGAGTATGCACCACGTGCATTTACAACAGCATGCAGAGCATGAGACTATAACGAGTTTTGTACATCATGTTTGTAAACCCAAGTAATCCATTCTTTAGTATGAGATATTTATACATTTAACTCTTTGTGTATTGAGCTGTGTGTATTGCATTGCTGCAAACTAAATATCTATACTGTACATATACAGGCCGGTCTGACTTAACCAGCGTTCTTTCTACAAGAAGGTGCTATAACAAGCAATATTAATTTATCCCTGGGGTGTCACTATATACGTATGATTTTATGAGTAGTCAAATAGTACGAGGAGATAATGCAATAGGGAGAAGGGGGTGAGGGCGTGGGCTTAGTCGCTTTTTCTCTCATACAGCACACATCTCCACAGGAAATGAAAAAAATAACACCTGGCAAATGGACATACATTGATGTTTACGCCCAAGGCGCAACAACTCTATTGGTTTCACTATCGTGCAGCTCCACGCTACACACAGCAGACGCGTGCTCCCTACAGAGGATAAACTGTCGAGCGTCTTCTACGCCGACAGAACGAGCTTCAACACAAACATCCCCCATGTAGCTCCACAGACTGGTGGGTCAAGTGCTGTTAGTGAGCCCCTTTGAAGACCTGCACGCAAAGTGGGGTAGAAATGGCCAGCACCACACCTGGCCACGTTTGTCTCATAGGTTATACTGATTACCCATTGTACCAGGCACTCATTTAATGCAGACACAACCTAGAGGACCCAAAACCAGTGTAGATATCACGTGCTATTGATAACTGTGGCTGAGTTTGTTGTGCAGCATGGCTCGCCACAAACACACATAGGCGATGTACACAAACATACAAGATACAAATGAGAAAAATCTCCCATATCGTTTTTTACATTATTGGGATTAGTTCTGCTAGCGAGCACCTAAGAAGGCCAGTACGACACATGAAGGGGTGGATACATAAACACAATAACAATAAAAGCCATTCGCCACTCAAAATTGGTGACGTCAAAAAAGTGTTTGTGCCAGGCTAAGTGCACATTGAGGTCATGTGGACTGCCGAAGGCTCATGGGCAGTAGGTTACAGGATAGATAAAGGTGTCATGGGTTGAGTGACAGGGATGACTGGCAGATCTACCACCTGTGCTCCCTACTGTTCCACCTTGCTGCATTTTACTCATTCTGCACTCCGCTCGTTGTTGTGAGCATCACTCCTCCGCCCTCCGTTATTGCTGGAGGCGGACATCCTTCACAAAACTCCTCCAGAGACGCTGATCTTGAAACCACTGGTCGAGCTGTTGGCAAGCCCAAACAGCTCCACCATCCTTCTGTTACACTGCAGTCAAACTCTTGCCTATAGCGATAAGCCCCTTATATCTGGACAAACAGAAGCTGTTTGGGTACACAGTGACTGGGCATTTGGGCTACATGACCCAGCCAATGCTGCCTCACCTGCCTTAGTATCTCACTGATGGGCATTTGTCCAGATCATTCAAGGATCTAAGCTGCTCACATAATCTAGTTTGTTAAGCCCACGGTGGATCGTAGACAACTTGAATATGCAAAACCAGTGTGGATGTTCCTTTAAAAGGGATCCAAATTTCTCAAATGTAGAGAAGGGAGGGGATATCTGGCTGAGAAGACCCAGAGCTTTACATGGAGCGACAGGCAATGTAGCATTCACAGTGTGTTACGCAGCTGAGATAATTATGTTCAACCGATTCGGAGCATGACCTCTGCTGCCAAACTGGAGCTAGTCACATGCACCCTTTCCAGGTATGGAAAATTGTTCTGCTCTGTCCAAAACTGCCCCACTGCTCATGGGGAGTGGAGGGATGGGAGAATACGATGACAGAATACCCAGGCAGGTGCTTTGTTTTATGTGGGGATGAACGTAAACCCCATTTCTTAGTAGTACTCTCGAAGTTCAACAAAAGCTTCTCCAGCTCATACTGGATATAATTCTTATGGTGGGGATGGTTGTAATGTGGAGGTGGGCAGTGGTAATGCACGCTCCTGTCTAATGAGGAACCAACAGTTTGGGACAATTTCAAGATTATGTAAACAACGCCGCCAAGACCAGCCCAACAACCTGTTGCAATATTGGAAATGAATGGATTAGTGATTAAACGTGGTGTTTAATTGAAAAACGAACGTAAAAACTGCTACAAGGGCCTAAGAAGGCAATGCAAAACTCAGATCTGGCATGAACAGAGGGGGCCTGATGGAAAAGCTGCAGCAGTTGAATAATAACTCTCAGTCAAATAAAGGATGACTTTGCAAACTTCAGTCAGCTCAGGGGAGCCTACTTTAATATTTCCTGCGCAATTACAAATGCCAGTGGCAAGCTCCTCAGCAGTTGAAGGCGGAAACTAGCATGCTAGAAGTAATTATGCTCCCAAATGCAGAATCGCTCTTCGTCATATCCCTTTGAAGAGCTCATGCAAGCCACAGCAACCAAAGAACCTACACCTTCTGCATTGAGCCATTTGAGTATAAAGTGAGAGGTACCCTAAGAAAAATGAAAGAAATCACTAGTATCCAACACTTGCAATATCAGAGCAGAAATGCTGACACCCAGAGGCTCAACTATCATCACATGGGTGAGTAAGATCTTTTAACACACGTGGAGGGCAGGCTTGAAACCAGCTTTCAATGATGCAGCCTTTTTGGTTGGACTGCAGGCAGTCTTACTCGTGCCGTGTCAGTCATAGAAGTTGTTGGACCATACTTATATTTGCCTCAAGCAAGTCTTGACGAACAAAGTGGGGTATAATCTGCTGAGTAGTGTAGTTGAGGCTGTGAAATGAGAAATAATCAATTAGAGTGCCTTTAAAAAGAGCCTCTGTCAAGGTGATGTGCACATCAGTGAGATACAATCATCATTGGGAACAAGGAGGTGTACATTCAGCCTACATTTCTAAAGAGAGAACATAAAGTGATGATCACAGGAGAAATCTGTGGATGGTAAGTGACAGGCCCAAATAATTGCATCAAAAGAAAAGGGAATGAGTGACCTCCGAATGAGTAAAGGTTGATTAGAAGTTCCAACAGGAAGCCTTGGTTGCTGGGCGGAGAATGAGTGAAGGGGAGTAAAGCGAGATGGTAGGGACGATATAGGAGAACATTGGGAGGGGAATAAGATGATGGGAGAGGCAAGCAGGAGCGTGTCCATGGTGGAACTTGAAGACAGCAAAGGGGATATTGTGCTTGATGCAGAAATTAATCGGATACCAGTGGAGGGATCAAACACGATCACAGCTTTACCAATTAAAAACCAGGCAACAGAAACAAACATGAGTACAGTATTACCAAAGACAAGACTGTCACACTATATAAAGTCCCACTAATTTCATGGATCGTTATTAAACAAAGGTGTCGCTTTAATCGACATTGTGAACTCGGGATGTTACGGGACAATGAGTCCCATAGGCAACGCCACGGGCTGAAGGGCACAGTGAGGGCTATCACTCCCTCGACTGACTGTGCGCGAGTAACAGACTTCAGCCTCTATTGACGATCTCTGTGAACAGGGAGGTGGAAGCCAATAGAGTTCATGTCAACAACAAAAACCGTGACCTTTAAAGAGACAATGCTCCTGTTAAAGTACGATTGACAGTACATTACCATTTTTACATGCTTCAGAGTACTATACCCATTTTAGAAGCAGCGTTGCTTTGTAGATTGATTTTGTTACTGATGGAGATAGTAAAAAAAGCATGTGGCAAGATGAGACGTTCATTCGAATCCGTGTTCTCAATGTCCTAGCCCCTTGGCATAGCCCCTAGGCTCAAGCACAAGACACTGATACTATTTTACTCAACACCCACCTCTATAACCCCCCTAATCGCTCCCCCTCAATCCCGCTATCTCCCCCTCCCCCCATCGCGATGTTATTTATCTTCCAAAAAAACTTCTTCGATAACACCGCTTTGAAATGAAATGTTTATAGTAAGAGACGATTCAGGCAATGGCCCTTTTGTCACAGCACTTCAGTCTACTCGACTTGTGACATCGGCACCACCCATGAGGAGGCCGCATTTGTTGCACTCCAAGATGGCTTGGTGAACGCCCCTCCCCTCCACTACCCCGACTTTTCCTTGCCGTTTGTCCTTGATACAGATGCTAGTAACACTGGCATTGGAGCTGTTCTGTCTCTAGTTGTCAATGGCATCGAGAGTGTTATCGCATAAGGAAGCAGAGTGCTGTCTCCGGCTGAACAGCGGTACTGTGTCACACGCTGATAACTGTTAGCTATCGTGTTTTTCTTGCAACAGTATCTTCCATATTTGTATGGGAGAGACTTTGAGGTGCGCTCGGACCACGCGGTGCTGCAGTACGCGCTGCAGGTTGACCAGCCATCTGGCGAACTTTCACGCTGGTTGGAGGTCCTCCGTGACTACTCTTTTCAGGTTACCTATCGCAAAGGCTCCCATCACACGAACGCGGACGCCCTCTCGCGATTACCCACGAACGAGAGTTGCGCAAGTTTTTCGGGCTCCGGTCGCTGTAAGCCGCGCAACGAACACTCGCCCCCTACCCTTACGGCATCGGCCGAGGTTGTAACATCTGAGGGAGCTGGGGATCCAGTGGCGCGTGATGCTGTCATTGGATTGGACCACGAAGAATGGGGGCGCCTCCAGGTTGAGGACGCTTCCCTGCTTAAATTGCGATGCGGAGTCAGAGAGACTGATGGGGGAGAGGATCGATGGGGTGTCGCCTCTTTCATTCTCAGAGGTGGATTGCTCATGCATTGGGACGGAGAGATGCGATGTTCCAACATTGTTGTGCCCACCGCCCTGCGGGGTAAGGTCATTTGGGCGGTGCACGAGCGTCTGTTGCACTTGGGTGTGCATAAACTAGCATTGGCCACACGTAAGTCGGATTTCTTCTGGCCTGGCATGGCTGAGGATGCTGCTAATTTGTTGAAGGGGTGTGTGCAGTACACGCGGTAGAAGCCGCTCGTGGGAATAAATATTTTCTGGTGGGAGTCGAGTATTTCTCATGATGGCCTGTGGCCTGGCCGCTTCCCAAACAGTTGGCGGCAAAGATCACTGAGGCATTCCTCAATGGCTATGTAATTGTAGTGGCATGGTTGAACATGATCGCCACTAATCATAGCCGGCAGTACTAGCTTGTGTCAGTAGGGAGCAGAGGGGAGGCTGAACCTGCTGGATTAATGATGACGGGCCGTTGGCCAAGGCAATCCCTAGGGGAGCATCGTGACCAACGGTCGGGACCCCAGATCCCGGGAAGGGGGCTGGGGAGATGATGTCATTCTCCAGACCCTCGGAGACGGTCCTAGAAGGAAGGCGTGGCCAGGGGCGGAGTGAGCCAGGAGCCTATATATAAGTCAGGTCCCTGAGCGGTCCCAGCAGTTGTTGTCCGGCCGAAGACTGAAGAGCATCCTGGAGCCCTGAAGAGTAGAGCCCAATGGGCAGAGCCGAACCCCTGGCTAGGGTCGGCTCGAGCTTGTACCAGTGAAAGCTCCAGCTGATAACCAGTGAAGACTCAAGCGAAGACTCAAGCCCCAGCAGTATAGATGTCGTGATAGCCAGTGAGAGGCAAGCTAGTCTGGAGGGACTACCTCCATAGAGTATCGGGTGAAAGGGGCCATTACCCCATTGTGTAATAACCTGTTAATGTTATAATAAATGTGTTGCCTCAGAGTAAGCTTCCTCCAGTTTATTACCCACTACATAATGGACAAGAGTGCTCCCGAACGTCTTCTGAACAATCAGGGCAAAACATTTTCTTCAAAATTATTGCAAGAGGTGTGCATTAGTTGTGAACCAAGAAAGTACGCATGTCACCGCACAATCCGCAGATGGATGGTATGGTTGAGGTGGCTGCACAGAACTCTGACCTCCATGTTGAGTCATCAGGTCAGCGAGAACACGACCCCCTGATTCATGTTCAGTTACAAGCCGCACCCAACAAGGCTAAATCTTAAATCTCTGACTCCGTGTGCTGTACCCTTCAAAAGCATTCAGAAGTGCGGGAGACTTCCAGGGTAAATTCTGATTCGTGCCGATTGGCCAATGAATGGCTGAGGGGCTTCCGTACTTCAAAAACATGAATGGGCACCTGGGGACAGAGCTTGGTTGCACTGTCCACAGGTACCGGTGGGTACATCGCCCAAATTGCTCAAACCCTGGAGAGGGCTGGTTGATGTGATTCGGGTCATTCGACCGCAGTGTGTCCAGATCCGCTTGGGGCGGCGGAGTTGATTTGTACACTCCTCTTGCCCTAAGCCCTTTATTGCTCCCTGTGAGTTTGTTCCATCTCCACACTGTGGGCGCCGAGGGACAGATGTGTCCGGCGAGCTGGCATGTGTGCACGTTGAGGTTGGTCCTCAGCGGAGTCGTGTGCTTCCTCCCTCAGGTGCCGCGCGCCTGATGTCCCCCGAGCCGCCGCCTGCGCTGTCTTCACTTGATTCGAGAGAGGAGAACCCGTCGACCCGGCCTACTGCTCTTCGTGAGGAGCCGGATTCGACTGGACAGTTGCATATTCCCCCTGGGACCTCCAGGGAGAGTGAGCCCACCTCCACTGGAGGCCCAGCCACGAGGACTCGCTCAAAAACTCTTCGGATTTTGTGACACCCATGCACACACGCTCCCACACCATCAGTTGCTTGTCACACTCAGTAGGCCATATCGGTTATTGGCTGAACCTAGCCTTTGTTGTGCTTATGGGTATTGTTACACGGTGAGGATGGGAGTTGTTGGTGATGGAGGGGATTCCGTGCATTCGCGTTTTATATTTTCTCGTGTTGTTCTGTACATTTGCAGCTAGTGTATATATTGTATAGGTGGGCTTGGTTATTTATATGCTATTTGTTATTGTTATTGAGGCACACATAGCGTTTAGTCACTTTTACTCGCTTTTTTCACCTTATTCACTTAAGCAACCATTGGAAAGATGTTCTAAATCATACCAAACATTAAACTAATTTTCAATGGTATTTATCCAAATAGTGATATACCAAACTTTCATAGAAGCTTATTTCACTTCACACCTACATTTGTAAACTCCCCCCCCCGCCCCATGCCGGTCCTCTACGTTCCAATTCACACCCCCTCCCCCCCTCCGTGCCGGTCCTCTTGTGCGTTACGGTCATTTTATGCTAATTCCTTTGTCAAAGCATTTTGTTTCCTCCCACACAGCTTAAAAGGACGCGACCTGGGATGGACTGTCTTCACTCTAACGCTGTCCTCATGACAGTACGGTCCCCTTCACCTGATGAAGGCCACTTGTGTTGTGGAAGAAACGTCATGATTTTTGTTGTTTTTTTTTTTACCTACGTGACTTTACCGAATAGAACCAAAGAGTATGGATCCTTGCAGTCACGAAAGCTTCAAATCTAGAACTTATTCACTTGGTTAGTTTTAAGGGGGAGTTGACAGCCAGGACGGCTGAATGCTACGAATGGGGGGGGGGGGGGGGGTAATGTAGTGACATCGGGAATGCCACTGTGTAGTGCCGGCCTGAGAGGCACGGCGTGCGATGTAATTACATCACCGACACCCCATATATGTGGGTGTAGTACCAGCCCTAGTGGGGCTTGGTGAGCGCTGAGTCATGGCGCTGAGTGGCACCACGTGTGGCGTGCAGTGCTGTTCTCTATAGGAGGGGTGTGAAAGTGTCAACCATGAATGAGGTTAATGTGGGCCATTGCACTCTGGTTGACCCTGGAAGGTACATGACGGGTAAAGTCTACACAGGGGCCCCAAGTTGGGGCTAGTGGGTAGTCACGTATCAGGGCGAGATCTTGCAATAGGAATCGAGAAGGTAGTCGTGGCCAAGGGCAGAGCCGGCCACGACTAGTGAGCATATAAACCGGGTCCCCAGAGGGACCGGGGTTCAGCTTTGCTGTTGTCTTCTGAAAGATCTACATTCAACGTCCGTGAAGAGTCACCAACACATGGGCAGGACTCAAGCTGGAGTCCTGCTCATTGTAGCTATCCCAGAGTGTTAGCGCAGATAGCCTGGTGGTCCACCACCATAGGTTGTTATCTGGTAAAAGGGAAGTTACCCCTTCGTGTTGGTATAAATAAATTTGTTGCCTCCAAAGAGTATGTCTGCGACTCAATTTAACCGACTACACAATGGTGCAAAGGTCAGTAAAGTTTCCGAGGCCACCAGGGGCTGTACCAGTATACCACATCAGATTAACAAGGGGCTCAGTGGTGGCAACAAGTTATCCCCTTCGCCTGGAATGCAGGAGGTCGTCGGTTCGATTCCAACCCCGACGCCTGGATATTTGGAGTTTGCATATTCTCCCCGTGGTGGCGTGGGTTTTTCTCTGGATCCTCGAGTTTTTTTCCCTCCACATTTAGAAATATGCGTTTACAGTATTTGGCTGCTACAAATTTCCACGTGATAAGCCACTTCGTTGAGCTACGATTTGTGGCCAGGTTGCTTTTGAAAAACAGCTATATAGCTCAGTGGACCTTACTTGGTACAATAAAATAAAAATCTGCCGATTCCTGGAGTTATACTATAGGAAGGCCTGGGTACCCAAGGGACCAGGTTACAGCATCTGTCAGTTCAATGAAAAATCTAATAGCTTAGTGAACTTTGCCTGGTTCATAAAATATTTTGTTAGTGTTTAACCTCACGTGACAAACAATAAATCCAACAAACACACCCAGTGCTGAAATGCACTGAAAAACAGTAAATGTACCAGAATGAAGCAGTACACATCTTGTCAAGTTGTATTTATGCAACAAAGAAAACTAAAGAAAAATAACCAAATCCACATTAGATGTGGATGTGATCATAAAGTAAAGCACTTCTGGATAATGGGCACCCTATGCCCTGTCGGTCGTGTTGATTTTTTACCATATTTCACCATGCTGACTAGTGCGGGTTGGTGAAGCGAGGGGGGCAGAACTGATTCATTTGTCACTCGCCTCTGGATTTAGTCCATGGGTGTGTAGTGATGTGCGCTAAACACTGTGCAATTGGACGACCCCACATGCCCTGGGCACCCTTTCGCATGAGATATTCAAACTCAATCTATTTTGCAGGTGAAATATTTCTGAAATAAAAATGCAATGAAGGAAAACAGAGAAACTGCCATGACACGGTGCACAGGTGTGAATTAATATATTATAATAATCAGTCACACGACTGACCATACAAGGCAAGCACACCATGGTGGTGTTTCCCAGCGCCTATCTCGTGACTCGGTATGGGAATCGCTGCGGCGGTGTCCGCTTGTGCAGCTCCATGCGACCCACAGCAGACGCGCGCTCCCTACAGAGGATCCACGGTCGTGCGTCGTCTACACCTACAGCACGAGCTCCAACACAAACATCCCCCATGGAGCTCCACAGACTGGTGGGGCAAGTGCTGTTATTGAGCTCCTATGAAGGCTGGCATAGTACACGAAATGGTAAGTGGTCAGAACCACGCCGGACCGCCTTTGTCTCCCCAATGTGTGATGTTTACACACCGCCCCAGATACTAATTTGCGTTACACACACATTTACCTCCCTACCCCCCACCGCACACACACTCACACACTACACCATTTTCCACACACACACATTTAAGCACCAATCAAAAATCCCCCGTGTATCCTACACAGGTGGTTTATATTCTGGACCACACCACCCACCGTCCCCCATGCACCACGAACTCCCCACACTCACCCACGCTGTGAAGTGTCGAGTCGCCCCGCGTCTCTCGCCCCTGACGCGGCCCAGTTCCCCGTGTAGCCTCCTCTCCCGTGCTCTCAGCCTCTGGCCCTGACGCAGCAGAAAGGAGAGGGGTGGAGGGGTGACGGGAGGAGTGAAAGGAGCGTTGAGGGGAGGGTTGGGGGGAGGATCGGTGGGAGGGGTGGGAGGGGTGGGGTGGGGTGGGTGGGGTGGGGTGGGTGGGTGGGGTGGGGTGGGTGGGTGAGGTGGGGATGGGTGGGGATGGGTGGGGATGGGTGGGATGGGTGGGTGGGGTGGGTGGGGTGGGTGGGGTGCCCCTTGCTTTCTTCCGCCCCTCCCCCCACCTCTACTACTTATTTTAAGCCTCTGTCTGTTCATCCCTCCGGCCCCTTTTTTCTTGCTTCTCTGTCCGTCTTTCCTCTTCTTACCTCTTGTGTCCCTGTATATGTATTTCTGCTATCTTATACCTCGTATTTGTTCACTCTGTCTATGCTGGTATGTTCAACCCAGAGGATGAACACGAAATTTAGCACTCTTCTGAAATTCGTGGTCTGCCAGGCAGGTGTCTAACTGTGTCGTTGGCCGACTGGTTTTGCATCACGTAAATTTTTCTTAGGTTTTTTGAATTCTCGTCTCTCATCTTCTTGTTGTATTTACCTCCGTGCAGTTTAACGCTCTCTATGTGTTGCGCTGATGTCACCCTATGTGCTATTTGTTTTTACACCTGATGAAGATCGCTTGTGTTGCGGTCGAAACGTCGTGATTGATTTATTTTAATATAATTTTATGGTATTTCTACATACGTGACTTTACCGAAAAAACCAATGAGTTAATCAATGGTTCTCTGTGTGAGTGAGTCTATGTGTCTCCATGTGAGTGAGCCTATGGCTCTGTGTCAGTGAGACTTTGGCTCTCTGTGTGAGTGTACTCTGTGAGTGAGTCTATGGCTCTCTGTGGGAGTAAGTGGGTCTCTAAGGCCACAACCATCTTGCCCCCTGCCCAGTGCGTCCACCTGGTTGAGCTGCAGGAGTCTATTGTCCACCGCTCCAGACCGCACAGATATCCGACGTCCACCTCCAGCACAGACACCAGCAGATTCTTAAACCTGGTTGTGGAAGTAAGGACACGAGAGGGGTAATAGTCAACCACCATTACCACCATCAATACCACCATTACAACCACCAAAATCACCGCTATCGTTAACACCACCATCAATATCACCACCTCCACCACAACGATCACTATCAAAATCACAATACTCTTTGGTTCTTTAGGTAAAGTCACGTAGGTAGAAAAAAATAATAGATCACGACGTTTCGATCGCAACACAAGCAACCATCATCAGGTGAAAAAATATAGCGAGAAAGCTGCTGAAACACAAAGTTATATTGGCTTGAGATAAGCTCAGCCCAAGGGTAAGTGGGCGGGGCTAGAGGTAGAATTTGCATGTAAATACAACACCACATCGTGGAAAAGGAAAGAGAGACACAGACACCGAGAGACATCCACACACAGAGAGAGGCACACACAAAGAGACACACGAGAGACGCATATAGAGAAAAACACACCGGCAGAGAGAGACACCCACACAGACAGATGCAGAGAGAGATAGACACAGAGGGAATTACATAATTGCCCATGAATTACTATGGTGTGACAATGCCAATTACCAATGTCAAAGGGAACATCAATGAATGGTAAATGTGGGGTAATATCCCCAGAAGAGCATGTAGACTACATTAAAAAATAAAATAATCAATCAATATAATATCACATATGGGTTCAGTTTAAAGTTTACTTATGACAAATAATACTGAAATAATTGTGCTCCATAGATTATCTTAATGGTCAAGTTACATAACCATCACGGAATCACTTAAGCTGACCATTTAAAAAGACATTAATTGCAAGATGTTGAGCAAAGGAAATTGTTTGGAAGTTCATCTCACACTAAGTACATGTTACTATAAATCTAAATCTGCATAGTTCTCGATCAGCAAAGTCGCAAACATGTTTTACCACAAGCAAGGAGTTCGGTGTAAAGCTGTTAAGCAAATTAACCACTGCACACGGTTGTAAAGCTCTCTGCCTCAAAGACAGCACTCTACCAAGTGTCGCGACGCAGCTGCGGATGCCGCATGACAATAGGCGGAGTGAGTGAATCTAAGTAGACACTGACCCTGTCAAAGGGGATCCCATGTCTAGAGTATTTGTGGCTGGTGCTACACATTTCTAACGTGATTAGCCATTTAGCTGATCTATCATTTGTGGAAAGGTCGCTTCTGGAAAACAGCCACATAGCTCAGTGGGTCTCACCTGGTAAAATAAAAATAGTTTATAGAGTTCGTTCTGCCTCAACGCGTGTTTTCATAACGCCATTTGGATATGGCACGATGGATGTAATAGGGAACACGTTTTATAACGCAGATGCTAAATGGATATAACGCGATTGAGTCAACAGAACCACGTCGCGCGAGTAGGAATGTGCGGTTGTACGGCTGCCTGGGCACAGCGTCACACGAGGCATTGGGATGCTGCTGGATGCTTCCTGATGCTCCCCACGCGCCTCAGTCTTTGTTCAGCCGACACACGCATCTCACGCTGTTATCACGGACTGTGCTTTACCCTGTATTAGTCATTGTAACGAGGGAGTTTACACAACGCGGTGTTATTCAGCAACGCAACTGCCGCGTTATAGAACACTGCAGTAAATATTGTCGCGGTGTGGAAGGAGCAATGAACGTCATCTTGTGGCATGGAAAGGCATCGCAGCCCTAGCGAGCAGCCAGAGACAAAGCCTGCACGCACGGCAAAGTTGTGATTGACCCGGGGACTATTAGCAAGTGACACGTATGGACTAATGGTTACTCTAAATGACGATGTTGACGATGGTTATAACGTGCTACAAATATGCAAAACGCACATCGCATTAGCTCTGACAAATAGCGGACTTTTTTAAAGTTATCGTTTACAATGGTTAATTTGTATATCATGCCAAGTGAGTAATTTGCGTGTGGACCCTGACAGCGGCACTCAATGTCCAACTCTTGCGAATGCTCTCAGGGGATCTTTACCGTGCGCTGCGTTCACTCACTCAGCCCCAATCTCCCTGTCGTGAACTCACCACTCACCCACTCACTCACCTCACCCTTCAACTCACTCACCCTCCTCACCTATTAATTCTCCTCATTAACTCACTCACCCTGCAATCCACTCCCTCACCCCCCCCTCCATCACCCGGCACTCACCGCCTGTCCGTGACCACCTCTCCCGTGCCTACAACCACAAACACCACCACCACCTCTCCCGTGCCTACAACCACAAACACCACCACCACCTCTCCCGTGCCTACAACCACAAACACCACCACCACCTCTCCCGTGCCTACAACCACAAACACCACCACCACCTCTCCCGTGCCTACAACCACAAACACCACCACCACCTCTCCCGTGCCTACAACCACAAACACCACCACCACCTCTCCCGTGCCTACAACCACAAACACCACCACCTCTCCCGTGCCTACAACCACAAACACCACCACCACCACCTGCTACTGCTGCTGTCGCGGTCTCCGCGTGGCGCCGCGGGTCCAGGGGGAGGCCTCGCGGCCCAAGAGTGGCGCCACGGCTCCCCCCCTCCCGCTCCTGGCCCCTCCCCCTCGTCCCTCCAGGCCCCTCCCCCTCGTCCTTCCTGGCCCCTCCCCCTCGTCCCTCCTGGCCCCTCCCCCTCGTCAATCCTCCTCCCGTTCGCGACGTGGAGTGAACTCAGCCCCGCCCCCCCCGCCCCCACCGCCCCCCCCTGCGCGGCCCCGCTGCCCATTGCAAGAATGTCGGGAAGCGGTCGCGGGGCCTACCGCGCGCCGCCTCTCGCGTGATTGGCTCGCTTCGCGTCACGTGGGGAAGGCGGAAGAAGAGTATGGGGGAGGAGCTGCGCGGTAAGGGGCGGGGCCGTGGAGTCACGTGGTGGGCAATGATTGCCAATAAGTGGGCAGGGATGGCTGTACGTCACATCCGGTGATATAGGACACGCCCCTTCGTGACGTGCCTCACACTTCCTTCCGTCCCGCGTGCCGTCAACACGAGCTCAGCATGGCGCTGTTGACCGTTGGCGTTCCGCTCTTGGCCATGCTTGGGATGGAGATCTTCATTTATCTTCGTTTTAAGCTTTCCATCTCATACTTTTACCGCGAGACCACGACGCTGCAAACGGAGAGGATGGGCCTGCAGAATGTGGAGCTCTGTCAGAAGAACAAGACCATGGAAGTGGAGAAAGATGGTAAGCTACCATTTTCTTTGGTTCTTTCGGTAAAGTCACGTAGAATGAGAATAAAATAATAAATTGATAAAATAAAATAACACAATAATATTCTCACGACGTTTCGGCCACAATACAAGCGGCCTTCATCAGGTGAAGGGGACGAGACTGTCTGGAGGACAGCGCTGGAGTGAGAAAGCCACGCTGAGATCGCGATCTTTAAGCTGTGTGAGAAGAAACAAAGCGCCTTGACAAAGGAATTAACATATAATTTTGCATTGAAATGGCTGAGTGATTAGCTTGTGACTGGTCACAGAAAAGGCTATGTTAAAGTTAAAGCTACCATTCTTAGATGTTCTGTTTGAGAGGAGACCTGATGGCTCATTGGGGCATTCTGTCTACAGGAAACCCACCCACACAGATTCCTACTTGAAACCTGATTCCCACCACCACCCAGCCCAAAAGAATTCTCTCATCAAAACTTCATACCATAGGGCTCATTGCATTTCGGACCAACACCACCTGACCAGTGAATTAAAACATGTACACCTGGCCCTCAAAAGGAATGGTTACTCTGACCGTACCATCCGCCAAGCTGTTTCTCCCTCCATACAGAAACAACCACTTGATACTCCGGCCAAAACCATCACACTACCATATATAGCAGGCGTTACTAAAAAGATTTCAAAAATTCTAAACAAACACAAGATCCAGGTCCGGTTCAATACAGTACACAAAATTCGTGATCTGATCCCATCCGTGAAGGATGTCATTCCTGACTTACAGTACCCCGGGGTTTACAAATTGAGTTGTACCTGCGGTGATTGCTATATCGGGGAGACAAAGCGACATGTCTCTGACCGAATTCGCGAGCACAAATCAGATTTGAAACACAGCAAAACGAATTCTTTGCTGATCACTGTTACAACCATGTGGGTGATCACGATATAATTTTCTCCGATACCAAGGTTCTTTGCAAACCCACGGGTTTTTATCAGAGATTTGTTCACGAGGCAATTCAGATCTACAAACACAGACACAATTTCAACCGAGAAGTTGGTTTCAAATTAAGCAACCATTGGAAAGATGTTCTAAATCGAACTAAACATAAACTCATTTCTGTGGTACAGTATATTTTTCAAGTAGTGGTACCCCAAACTTTCGCAGCTCTCAGCTCCCCCCCCCTCCCGCTCCTGGCCCCTCCCCCTCGTCCCTCCTGGCCCCTCCCCCTCGTCCCTCCTGGCCCCTCCCCCTCGTCCCTCCTCCCGACTCGCGACGTGGAGTGAACTCGCCCCCGCGCCCCGCGCCCCACCCTGAGCGGCCCCGCCGCCCATTGCAAGAATGGCGGGAAGCGGACGCGGGGCCGACCGCGCGCCGCCTCTCGCGTGATTGGCTCGCGTCACGTGGGGAAGGCGGAAGAAGAGTATGGGGGAGGAGCTGTGTGGTTAGGGGCAGGGCCGTGGAGTCACGTGGTGGGCAATGATTGACAATAAGTGGGCAGAGATGGCTGTTACGTCATAGTGTACGTCACATCCGGTAATGACGTCACGATAAATAATACTCCCCTTCGTGACGTGTCTCACACTTGCTTCTGTCCCGCGTGCCGTCAACTCGAACTGAGCATGGTGCTGCTGATCGTTGGCGTTCTGGTCTTGGCCATGCTTGGGATGGGGATCTTCATATATCTTCTTTTTACGCTTTCCATTTCAGACTTTGACCATGAGACCACGACGCTGTCTACGGAGAGGATGGGCCTGCAGAATGTGGAGCTCTGTCAGAAGAGCAAGATGCTCCGTCTGGAGCTACAGCATCAGCTGGAGGAGTTCATGGAGAACCGAGAGACTCTCCAGAGAGAGATCAGGAGCCTGGTTCAACAGCTTAAAGAGCGCCAGTTGGAGCTGGAGCCCACGAGAGTGCCTTGCAGGGAGAGCAAGTCTCTGCATGCGGATTTTCTCCGAGACTGCAATGCAGCACAGCGGCAAATGTCGCTGCGCTGTGAAAACGAAGATCTCCGGAGGTCGCTGCACGCCCACCTGAGGAAGTTGAACTTCCTGAATCCGCAGAGAGGGCAGGAACAGTTTAGGCTGCGCGGGAAGCTGGTGCGTCACGAGGACATGTGGCATGGGGAAAAGAGGCTGCAAGAAGAGAACCTGCATCTCCGTAGCCAGCTGAAAGAGCTAATATGGACCGTGTCTCAAATGTACAATGATGCCACCACCACCGACGCCACTTCCACCGCCGCTGCCACAGCTTCCACCACCGCAACCGTTTCCACCACCACTTCTGCCACCACCACCAAGCCCAAGAAGATGAAGAGATTTAGCCATTGGTTCCGAAAATTGCTGAAGCGCAAGTCGGCCATTTAAAAATATTGGGGAAATTGTGAAAATGACACCACCCTAATTAAAACATTACTCAGAAAGACAAACATACCCCATAGAACATCAACAAAGTCATATATAAGACAAAATATCGTACATTTGCATGCAACACTCTAATAAATACTGTATTGTGAGCAAAACATAAAGTTACTTAAGTGGAAAAAAAATCTGTTATTGTCACTTACCTTTAGTCCGGATGCCGGTCTGCTTGTCGGGAGGGGGCGTAATGAGTCCCTGCACACACGGGGGCGGTGGGAGGGGGGTGAACGTCCATACACACACACAACAGCGACAATCATCCGCTGTATAGCCTTACCAGAATGTTGGGGCAAGCGCCTATGAAGCTCTGAATGGCACACGGGGTGAATGGCCAGCACCCTGCCCGGCTGCCTCTCTTTATCTCTCCATACACGAGACTCACAGGCGTACATGCGTCCGTGCACACACGCACAACAACAACGCAACAACCGTCGTTCACCCCTAAGTGGCGGTGACATCACCACAGCACTTGTGCCATGCTCGGTGCATTTTGAGGCCACGTGAAGTGTCGAAGGCTGGCTGGCAGGAGGTCATGTAATAGACGCAGGTGCCATGGATTGACTTAGGAAGATGATGGGCAGATGCAACAGCCGTGCTCCCCACTGTGCCAACTTTATTTGTGTCAGTTGTTTGGCGCTCTGCTCGTTGTTTTGAGCCTCGCTCCTCTGCCCTATGCTGTTGCTGGAGGGCAACTGCCTCCACTTCCCCAGCAGCACCTTTCATGAACCTCCTCCACAGAAGCCGATCATGACACTGCTGATACCAGTCATCAATAAGTCCAATCAGCTCCACATCCTTCTGCACCACATCAGTCCATCTCTTCTCTACCCCGTACCACGCCCATTTAGCACCATCTATCCAGCCAAATTGAAGCTGCTTGGGGATGCCGTGACTGCATACGGACTGCATGACACAATCAACGCAGCCTCGCTTGCTGGAGGAGCCCACAGATGGGCATTTGTCCAGATATTCTAGGAATCTGTGAGCTTACAAAGTCCAGTCTGGTTAAACTCTGAATAGATCGTGGGCAAGCTAACCTTAATGTTCCTTTCGAGAGAGATAAGGAAGGGTATAACTGTGGCCGAGAAGACATGAAGATTTTTATGGAGTGACATGCCAGGTAGCTTCCACACTGTTGAGCAGTTGATGAAAATATAATGCTCGAATTATTTTAAATGAGACCTCGGCTCCCAAAACGGACTTGATCATCAGCACACTGCCCACTCCACTCTCTCCTCAGGTGCCCCAAATACATGAGGAATTGAGGAAGGGAGCATTTTTATGATGTAAAATACCCAGGGAGGTGATTTGTTTTCGTGGGGCTGATGGTAACGGCCCATATTTTAGTAGCATGCTTCATGTTTAGCTGTAGTGTCTCCAACTTCTCCTTAGAGTGGGCAGTAATCACCAGATCATCCGCATTCATAATATGGTTTAACAATAGAGAGCCATACCATGACCGGCTCAGGCATCGATCAGCCTCCCATTATATCTATACCAGATAAATTCTACTGGTACATCCATGGAAATCGTCTCAAACTACGTAGTCAAAGAAAATGTTCAGTCGTGTAGGGGGCAGAGGACATCCATGTCGCACATTACTCACACATTCTATCATCCCTTAGCTCCATTACGTCGATTTTTCATGAGACGGCAGTTGTCTTTCTATTGTTTATATATGCTTTATCGAAAGAAGAAAATAGTATGTTTGCTTTAATTACTGTAACTCTGTGTTTTATTTAGCTTTGGTAATTTGGGTGATCCAGGTCTCTCTTGCAAATGAGACTCATCCTGGTCGCTTTAGTTCTCGCCTTGTTCAACTCAATAAACTGGTACTCACTCCATTATGAACTCACCCACTTCCTTAAATCTATGACTCACGTAAATACTCCCTCTCTCTCCTCATGAGTCATATATTTACCTGATCACACAATCACCCGATCATTTACTGTGTCAACCTCACTCACGCACTTTTTCATGCTCTCAAGAATGACCCACCCATTCTATCACTACGTAAATCATCATCCCCTTCCCTCATTGACCCACTGGTAAAATTAAAATACTCGACAGCACCAACACGTGAGATTGTACTCAGGCTTACACTCACATGTGTAAAGAAGCTCCTTTGCAGGTTCCATTTGATAGATGATTTATTTCACGATAACGTATTTACAACGCAAGAGTATGACTCACACGAACCTTCCCCCGTACAGTAACCTGTACCTGTTTCAACCCATCTCCACTGCCCCCACTATAAACTTTGCCATCCAAGAGAAGTGAAGTAGAAGACAATAGAGTCTGCTGAGAGAATCTACCGGGGAAAACTGCTGGAAGTTACCAGGGCGTGGCCGTGCGGGTATATAAGGGGGAGCATGGCCCGCAAATGGGGTGATGCCTTGGGGACTGAAGAACAACTGCAGGTGGACGACATCGGGGCCGACTGTTGGAAATCAACATGGTGGAAACCATCAAGAAAGACTGTTCGAGATTAATCTACTCTATTAGAAACCACCGGGACTGCAGATAGTCATAGCCTTGTGCAACGTGTGAGTCGTACTCTCACCTTGTAAATATGTTATTGTCGGGAATAAATCATCTAGAAAATGAAACCTGCGAAGGAGCTTCTTTACACATGTAAGAATGCAGGACATGCTTTATCAGCAGGCCGTTGTTTTTGTCTACAACAGACCTATGCACACGATCTTGAAAATGGCATTTGATTAGGATTGTCACCTGCAACCCATTCTGAAATCGTCCAACTACCAAAACCCTTGTCTGCATTATACCTAAGACTTTTGACTTGTACATCTCGTAATTTTCAGACGACGGGTTGACCAACGTGGCAATGTTAATTTCTCATTTTATTGACAGTAAACAAAAAACATGGCATAGTTTTTTTAATTTCCCTGTTAACTTGTACATACGAGTGGAACGGTGTCACAATGGTTTGTGCATTGCACTATGAATCAGTCCACTTGAGTTTGATTCTCGGTTATAGTTAACATCAAACAAACTGGCCATGAGCCTTTTCGTTATCAACCCACGTTGAGAAGCATGATGGCGTATGGTGAAACAATCTCCATGACTGATCCAGTATGGGAAGACTTCACCCATGACAATGGTTATACATTTATTATTGTTTTTGTTGTATATTACCACCAAGGAGTAACTTCATACCTGTTAGCCAGCCTATATATACTCATAGATAAACTTTCGCCTAAACACCACCATGGGGATGAAGCTGACTTGGTATCTTCCATACTCTTTGGTTCTTTCGGTAAAGTCACGTAGGTATAAAATAAAATAAATCACGACGTTTTGGGTGCAACACAAGCGTCCGTCATGAGATGGCAAAGCATGATCTGCTGTTGAGGCAGAATGTTTAAAATAGTTTGAAATGGGTGTAGCCCAAGGGCCATAAATAAGTGGGCGGGGCCAGTGATGTTAATGTGAGAAATTAGCATGTAAATGTAAGAACGGAGAGCGGCCTCCTCGTAGAGGGCATCAAAGTGGCCATGTTAATGTGAGAGATTAGCATGTTAAAGTAATATCGAAGAGTGGTGGAATCCAAAGGCATGAGAGTGCAATCCAAAGGACATGTAAGCATGAGAGAGCTAAGAGAGAGGCATAGAGAGAGACATAAAGAGTCGGAAATAACAGCTGACATAGGCAGGTAGGATGGAAATATCAGAATCATAAAGGAGGTACACCACTCTGTGCTATCGTCTCCACCAAAGAGTATGAATCCCTGCATTCATGAAAGCTTTAATTTAAGATTATTCCAGCAAACTTTACCGTCTTCTACCTCGAACCTTCCCTCGTACGGTACCATACACCTGTTTCCACCCATCTCCACTGACACCACTATAACTTTTGCCATGTACAGTACCCTACATCACCCTCTTCTGCCCATAAAAATACCTGTCCCGGCTAAAACTCTAATTTAACAGGTCCCTGCAGGGTGGGCTGGTAGGAACATTGGAATTTTGCGCAATTTTATTTTTACACCCCAATAGCACGAGATTTCACTTCGTTAAAGTATTGAAAGGGGACG
This sequence comes from Petromyzon marinus, assembly GCF_048934315.1. Classification (NCBI taxonomy): domain Eukaryota; kingdom Metazoa; phylum Chordata; class Hyperoartia; order Petromyzontiformes; family Petromyzontidae; genus Petromyzon; species Petromyzon marinus. Next base: position 1,290,583 of record NW_027423213.1, read on the forward strand.
GACGGACGCATTAATCTATTGCAAGCTGGTACACTCATCTATTGCAGGCTGGTACACTCAGTTTACAACTTCGTTCCTACCAGTAATAGGGAACTCTATGTGGGAATCAATGGGATCGCACACGGGATTCAGTGATGTGGGCATGGAGTACAACACATTTAACCTCTGGGTTATTGCTTAACATAGGCGCTTGAATCAAGGGGGGGAAGGCATTACAACCCAACTTGACCATTCAGTATCATCACCAAACTCTTACGTGGGCTGCCCTATTGAAGGTGTACATTCTTAGGCAAACAATACGCAACATCATTAGCCCTACATTTACAACAAGCCATCAATATGTACTGTAGGTGTGGTCGAGCAGCACATTCGACCCGGTGACACTCCTTCTCGGCACCTCTCTAAATTAGTCCGTCGGCCTCCCTCATCGTGGCCATCTTCATTCCGGTCGATCCTGAGAGGAGAGTGCGGGGGCAGTATTTCTGTGAGGAGGATGCTCCCCTCCCTGGCATTCATCACGACGCCCCTGGACACCGCTTTGTGAGCCTGAACGATCCCTTGTGACGTCAGTTCTCTATATGGTTTAGGGCGACTCGGATTAACCACCCATCTCTGGCGTCCCATTTGGATGCGAACACTTTGCGGGCAGAGGATTTTAACAATTCCACTGGGCTTTGCCAAGGATGGTGTAGTTTGGCGGATTTTCTAACCCGGACCTCAGGACAGTGTAACCAGGCCCGATCACCCTGTTCAAAGGGTACAGGCGTCTCTGTTCATTTCCGCAACCGTTTGTTTGCTATTTGCGATCTGCCTGACTCTGCTATCGCGGCTTCACGAGCTTCACAGAGCTTTTTTAGTGGCAGTCTGAGGGAGGCTGGTGACGACACAACTTTATCAGGGAAAGCCACCAGTTGGTTCTCAATAGGTGGCTCAGGGTCTCTCCCATACATCAAAAAGAAGGGGAAGAGCCCGGCCGATGCATGTGGCACTCTACAATATGCCCCTAGGACCCCTGGGATGTGCAAGTCCCAGTCCATCTGATCACCATTTACAACATGGCACAACATTGCGGACAGCGTGCGGTTAAGCCTATCTACTTGTCCATCACAATGCAGGTGGTATGGTGGCGTTCGAATTTTTCTTAGTGCCCACGATATTACAAACCTCTCGCAACAGGTTAGTAGAAAAATTCTGACCCTGGCCTGCTAGACGTTTCTCAGTGGGGCCCTTGTCCAATACATAGCCATGGAGAAAGGCTTCTGCTATTATTGCAGCCGTTTGGTCATGTATCGGCCATGCAACGAGCCAGTGTGTGCAATACTCCATCCCCTCGAGCAAATATTTATTTTATCCTTGCTGTTTTAGGAAATGCACCCAGGATATCCAACGCTACTAGTTCGTTTACCCTCACCACTGCGATCGACTGCAGTGGAGGCTGTATAGGATGGGGAGCAGGTTTCCTTTTTGCACACTCCTGACAATGATTACCCGCTCGCGTACATCTTTTCACATCACTGGCCAAAAATATCGAGCCTGCAGTGTGAGCAATGTGTTTCGGTGGCCCAAGTGGATTTGTTGTTTGGCGTGCACTTCTAGTAGCAACTGTTTTTGCAAGGGTTTTTGCACCACTAGGCAACAACGCTGCATCTTCATGTCCCACCTCATCAGGAGTCCTCGCCATGGGATGAATGGCTCCCCATTTTGACCAGTTTGAGCACATTCAGCTGCCTGTGCAGCCAATGACTGTATAATTTCATCCTGTTTTTGCAATCGGATTCATTCGGTCCTTATCAGCCCAAGATCATGATCTGTGGGTGGTACATCATTTTCTATCGTTGCTGTGTTTATTGACATCACCTGTCTCGGCGAGTCAGGGAGGGTCGGTTTACACCATGCTGCTCCTGTCGCTGCTGCTACGACCGATCTCACTAACTTTTTCCACTTAGCCCGAGATGTTGGCCGAATTTTCCCTGTTGTTTCACTCCAGGTCGATGTGATCGAGTGGTGTGCTAGTGATGTTGGTGATGAGGGTTTTGGAAATGAGGTGCACGTGTGATCTGGCTGGGTGTACAGGCGACACGCCTGGGTGTTTCTTGGTTGTCTCGGGATGACTTCCCCTCGGCAACCTCTCGCGATGTGGCCCGACCTCCCGCAGTGGTAGCAGTACATCACCGCATGGTCCTGAATTCCTCCGTGGTTGTGCCATGGTCGCTGATGCTGTAGTTGACACCTTGAATCGTTGAACCCCTGGATGGCCACAGCCATCTCTTCCAAGGTCGCCTGCAGATCACCCTCCATGCTGGGCATTGCGGCGGTCCCTGTTGTTGCTGTCCCTGTTGGCTCCATTGGTCCTCCTGCTCCTCCATTCTCCATCACCCTTGTCACATGGGCTGCTACTTCACATGGTGCCCTGGGATCTGTGTGTGCCCAGAGGCATTTAGCAAACTACATTGAAGTTTGCTCACTCTCTGGCAAAATCGGCAATGTAATGCCACTTTGATAGAGGAGAGTTTGTAGCCGCTCCGCCACTAGCACGTCTCAGGTTGTCATGTCCATCCTTGGAAATGCCACATCTGCAACCGCATGCAAGGTACTTCTATAAGCCATCAGTGGCTCGCTATCTCCTCTTCTCCAGGATGAAAATTGCTGCCTTGCGCTGGACGCAGGACAGAAAAATCGGCCATCCCTTGACAACCTTGTTGGGTTGTGGCAGGTTGATTTTCCGGGATCATAAAGAAGGCCAATAGTGCTCTGTCATCCAACACCGTAGGCAGCAGTCGTAGCACTTCATCGTCAATCAATCGGCTTACTCTAACAGCTGCTTCAAATCTTTTGATGAATGCAATACAATCGCCTCCCGTATTTTTATGCATGGTGGTCAAGGTCTGTTGAACAGCTTCTAGTTGTGGTTGAGTCATTTGATTGGTTCCCGCCTGCTGCTCGACGGGGGGAAGCGATGGCTGCTGCCCTATGGCGCTTTCTCCTCGCCATTGCGGTCCATGGTGGAGATGGATCTGGCTTCAGCCGCGCACTACCAGTTCCTTCCTCTTCTCTTTTCTTCATCATCGAAATTATCAGTCGATCCACCACTGAGGTAAGGTGGTCCAACCTGTCCAACAGCTGCCGCCAATTTTCTTTGTTCGGCGATGCTGGTTCTTGGGTCTTTGGCGGAGCATCCACTTCCATCGGGAACTTGGCTGCCAACGGGGTCCGGCTCTCACTCCCGCCATTTGCCGAGTCTGAAAAACCTGGAGCGCTTAGGGTTGATAACTCGTTCTCTGCAGGAGCTCTTCGGCGGGTCTTCCTTCTTGAACTTGTAGACTGTATCCCACCACTGCCACCAGAAGCTTCTTTGCAGGTTCCATTTTTGAGAAGAGAGTGCAACTCACACGCTTCACAAGGGTATGACTATCTGCAGCCCCAGTGTTTTCCACTACATTCATCTCGAACAATCTTTCTTAATGGTTTCCACCATGTACAACAGTCGGCCCCGATGTCATCCACCTGCAGTCGTCCTTCAGTCTCCGAGCTAGCGCCCCAATTGCGGGACTCGCTCTCCCTTTTCTACCCACTCAGCCTCGCCCTGGCAGCTTCCAGCAGTTTCCTTGGTACATTCTTCCAGCAGACTCAACCGTCTCTACTTCCTTTCTCTTAGATGGCAAAGGATATAGTGGTGTCAGCGTTGATGGGTGGAAACAGATGCAGGGTACTGTACGAGGGAAGGTTCATGTGAGTCGTACTTTTGCGTTGTAAATACGTTATCGTGAAATAAATCATCTAGACAATCTAACCTGCGAAGGAGCTTCTTTAAACACGTGAGTGTTAGACTGCGTATTTCCATTTTACCAGTGGGTCAATGAGGGAAGCGGATGGTGAGTAAGGTAGTGAGTGATGGGATGAGTAGGTCATTGGTGAGATTGTGAAATAGTGCGTGAGTGATGTTGGCACAGTGAATGCTCAGGTGGTTGCCTGGGTTATCAGGTCAATATATGACTCATGAGGAAGGAGAGGACGTATTTATGTGAGTCATAAAGTAAGGGAAGTGAGTGAGTTCATAATGGAGTAAGTAGTAATTTATTTAGTTAAAACAGGCGAGAACTAAAGAGACTAGGATGATTCTCATTTGCAAGAGAGACCTGGATCACCAAAATAACAAAAGCTAAATAAAAACACAGAGTTACAGTAATGAAAAGCATATATAAACAATAGAAAAACAACTGCTGTGTCTCATGGGAAATCGATATAATGGAGTTAAGGGATGATAGAATATGTGAGTAATGTGCGACATGGATGTCCTCTGGCCCCTACACGACTTAACATTTTCTTTGACTACTTAGTAATGAGACGATTTCCATGGATGTACCAGTAGAATTTATATCTGGTATAGATATAATGGGAGGCTGATCGATGCACGAGTCCAGTCATGGTATGGCTCTCTATAGTTAAACCATATTATGAATGCGGATGATCTGGTGATTACTGCCCACTCTAAGGAGTTGGAGACACTCCATCTAAACACGGAACATGCTACTAAAATATGGGCCGTTACCATCAGCCCCACAAAATCAAATCACCTCCCTGGGTATTTTACATCATCAAAATGCTCCCCTCCCTCAATTTCCCAGGTATTTTGAGGCAGTTGTGGAGAGAGTGGAGATATTTCCGTACTTGGGCAGTGTGCTCATGACCAACTCTGTTTTGGGAGCCGAGGTCTCACTTCGATTCCTTCGAGCGGCATTATATTTTCATCAGGTGTGTAACATTGTATGGAAGCTACCTGATCTGTTACTCCATACAAACCTTCATGTCTTCTGGACCACAGTTATGCCTTCCCTTATTTCTCTCTATAGGATTATCTGCAATGGTTTGAAACATTTGGTCTAGCCTGCCTACGATCTATCCAGGGTTTAACCAGACTGGACTTTGTGAGGAGGCCAAAATTTCCTGAAATATCTGGACAAAGGCTCATCAGTGGGCTCTTCCGGCAAGTCAGGCTCCATTGGCTGGGTCATGAAGTCTATATGCACTGTCACCGCATCCCCAAGCAGCTTCAATTTGGGCGGATAGATCATGCTAAACAGGCGCGGCATGGGCTACAGTAGAGATGGACTGATGTGGTACAGAAGGATGTGGAGCTGATTGAACTTGCTGATGACTGGTAGCAGCAGTGTCGCGATAGGCCTATGTGGAGGAGGTTCATGAAAGACTCTACTGGGGAGGTGGAGGCAGTTGCCCTCCAGCAATAACGTAGGGCAGCGGAGCGACACTCATAACAATGAGCAGAGTGCTATACGACTGAAACACTGAAATTTGGCACAGTGGGGAGCACGGCTTTTGCATCTGCCCGTCATCACCTTAAGTCAACCCATGGTACCTGTGTCTATTCATGACTTCCTGCCAGCCATCCTTCGACACTTCAAGTGACCTCAAAATGCACCAAGCACCGCACAAAAGCGCTGTGGTGATGTCACTGCCACTTAGGGGCAAACGGCGATTATTGTCTTCTTGTTGTGCGTGTGTGCACGGACGCATATACCCCTGTGAGTGTGTGTGTGGGGAGAGATAGTGCAATGGTGAACACTGTCTACCATCCTACCGATCCCAGTTCGATTCCCACTCACGACCAACACCTTTAACGATTATATTAATGGTTGCTGGGCTTTCCGTCGATCGACTCAGCCTCAAATAAGTGCCTGGTGTGGTGTGTAAATATCACCACTGGCGAGACAAAGGCAGCCGGGCGTGGTGCTGTCCACGCACCCCCTCGTGCGACATTCCAGCCTTCATAGGCGCTGCTGGCTAACAGCACTTGCCCCAACATTCTGGTTAGGCTATTCGGGGGGATGACTGTCGCTGTTGTGTGTGTGTGCTTGCGGGCGTTCACCCCCAACCCTCCCGTGTGCAGTTATGGGGACTCATTATGCCCCCTCCCGACAAACGGTCCCACATCCAGACTCAAGGTAAGTGACATTAAAAACATATTTTTTGTCCTATTTACGTAACTTTATTTTTTGTTTACCATACAGTATTTATTACAGTATTATTTGCAAATGTATAATATTCCGTGTTATGACTTTAACAATGCTTCAAAATTTTTGTTAAACCGTAATACATTTTACAACACTTCCAGTATGTGAATTTAAATACAGTACACTATTTTATTCAGACTTATGAATTGTTCGACTCACTAACGATTCTCTGTAATGGAATCCAAAAGTTGTACTATTCATTAACAACATCTCCCATTGGTATGGTTGACTACATGTGATGCAAAATAAGTTAAACATAGATAAATATATATTGTACAACACTTTCCCCAACAGTGTGTTGAGGCTACATGGGGGACCTTTGTGTTTGTGCTTGTGATTGTATTGTGGAGGCCTTCTTAGGTGCTGCTCCTTGCTAATAGCACTTGCCCCAATAGTCTCTTGAATCTATACGGGGAACGTTTGTCTTTGTGAATAATGTTTTAATTGGGGCGGTGTCATTTTCTAAATTGCCCCAATGTTTTTAAATGGTTGACTTGCGTTTCAGCCATTTTCGGACCCAATTAATACATCTCTTCATTTCTTGGGCTTGGTGGCGGTGGTGGCAGCTGTGGCAGCGGCGGTGGCAGTGGCGTTGGTGGTGGTGGCATCTTTGTAAATTTGAGAAATGGCGCATTTCAGCTCTTTCAGCTGTCTACTGAGATGCCGGCACTCTTTGCGCATCTGCACTTCGCCGTGCCACTTTTCCTCGTGACGCGCCAGCTTCCCGCGCAGCCTAAACTGCTCCTGCCCTCTCTGTGGATTCAGGAAGTTCAACTCCCTCAGGTGGATGCGCAGCGACCTACGGAGACCTTCCTTTTTACAGCGCAGCGACATTTGCCGCTGTGCTGCATTGCAGTCTCGGAGAAAATCCGCACGGAGAGACGCACGCTCGCAGTAAGGCACTCTCGTGGACTCCAGCTCCAACTGGCGCTCTTTAAGCTGTTGAACCAGGCCCCTGTTTTCTCTCTGGAGAGCCTCTCGGTTCTCCATCAACTCCTCCTGCTGCTGTAGCTTCAGATGGGGCGTCTTGTTCCCCTGACAGAGCTCCACATTCTGCTGGCCCATCCTCTCCGTTTGCAGCGTCGTGGTCTCGCGGTGAAAGTCTGAGATGGAAAGCGTAAAACGAAGATAAATGAAGATCTCCATCCCAAGCATGGCCAAGACCAGAACGCCAACGATCAGCAGCGCCATGCTCAGCTCGTTGATGGCACGCGGGACAGAAGCAAGTGTGAGGCACGTCACGAAGGGGCGTTATTTATATAACTTCTTTACCGGATGTGACGTACGCGTTGACGTACAGCCATCCCTGCCCTCTTATTGTCAATCATTGCCAACCACGTGACTCCACGGCCCCGCCCCTAACTGCGCAGCTCCTCCCCCATACTCCTCTTCCGCAATTCCCCACGTGACGCGAAGCGAGCCAATCACGCGAGAGGCGACGCGCGGTAGGCCCCGCGACCGCTTCCCGCCATTCTTGCAATGGGCAGCGGGGCTGCGCAGGGGGGGGGGCGGTGGGGGCGGGGGGGGCGGGGCTGAGTTCACTCCACGTCGCGAACGGGAGGAGGATTGACGAGGGGGAGGGGCCAGGAGGGACGAGGGGGAGGGGCCAGGAAGGACGAGGGAGAGGGGCCAGGAGGGACTAGGGGGAGGGGCCAGGATGGACGAGGGGGAGGGGCCAGGAGGGACGAGGGGGAGGGGCCAGGAGGGACGAGGGGGAGGGGCCAGGATGGACGAGGGGGAGGGGCCAGGAGGGACGAGGGGGAGGGGCCAGGAGGGACGAGGGGGAGGGGCCAGGAGGGACTAGGGGGAGGAGCCAGGAGGGACGAGGGGGAGGGGCCAGGAGCGGGAGGGGGGAGCCGTGGCGCCGCTCTTGGGCCGCGAGGCCTCCCCCTGGGCCCGCGGCGCCACGCGGAGACCGCGACAGCAGCAGCAGCAGGAGGTGGTGGTGGTGGTGTTTGTGGTTGTAGGCACGGGAGAGGTGGTGGTGGTGGTGTTTGTGGTTGTAGGCACGGGAGAGGTGGTGGTGGTGTTTGTGGTTGTAGGCACGGGAGAGGTGGTGGTGGTGTTTGTGGTTGTAGGCACGGGAGAGGTGGTGGTGGTGTTTGTGGTTGTAGGCACGGGAGAGGTGGTGGTGGTGTTTGTGGTTGTAGGCACGGGAGAGGTGGTCACGGACAGGCGGTGAGTGCCGGGTGATGGAGGGGGGGGGGTGAGGGAGTGGATTGCAGGGTGAGTGAGTTAATGAGGAGAATTAATAGGTGAGGAGGGTGAGTGAGTTGAAGGGTGAGGTGAGTGAGTGGGTGAGTGGTGAGTTCACGATAGGGAGATTGGGGCTGAGTGAGTGAACGCAGCGCACGGTAAAGATCCCCTGAGAGCATTCGCAAGAGTTGGACATTGAGTGCCGCTGTCAGGGTCCACACGCAAATTACTCACTTGGCATGATATACAAATTAACCATTGTAAACGATAACTTTTAAAAAAGTCCGCTATTAGTCAGAACTAATGCGATGTGCGTTCAGTATATTTGTAGCACGTTAACCAACGTCAACATCGTCATTTAGAGTAACCATTAGTCCATACGTGTCACTTGCTAATAGTCCCCGGGTCAATCACAACTTTGCCGTGCGTGCAGGCTTTGTCTCTGGCTGCTCGCTAGGGCTGCGATGCCTTTCCATGCCACAAGATGACGTTCATTGCTCCTTCCACACCGCGACAATATTTACTGCAGTGTTCTATAACGCGGTAGTTGCGTTGCTGAATAACACCGCGTTGTGTAAACTCCCTCGTTACAATGACTAATACAGGGTAAAGCACAGTCCGTGATAACAGCGTGAGATGCGTGTGTCGGCTGAACAAAGACTGAGGCGCGTGGGGAGCATCAGGAAGCATCCAGCAGCATCCCAATGCCTCGTGTGACGCTGTGCCCAGGAAGCCGTACAACCGCACATTCCTACTCGCGCGACGTGGTTCTGTTAACTCAATCGCGTTATATCCACTTAGCATCCGCGTTATAAAACGTGTTCCCTAATACATCCATCGTGCCATATCCAAATGGCGTTATGAAAACACGCGTTGAGGCAGAACGAACTCTGTAAACGATTTTTATTTTACCAGGTGAGACCCAGTGAGCTATGTGGCTGTTTTTCAGAAGCGACCTGTCCACAAATGATAGATCAGCTAAATGGCTAATCACGTTAGAAATGTGTAGCACCAGCCACAAATACTCTAGACATGGGATCCCCTTTGACAGGGTCAGTGTCTACTTAGATTCACTCACTCCGCCTATTGTCATGTGGCGTGTGCAGCTGCGTCGTGACACTTGGTAGAGTGCTGTCTTTGAGGCAGAGCGCTTTAAAACCGTGTGCAGTGGTTAATTTGCTTAACAGCTTTACACTGAACTCCTTGCTTGTGGTAAAACATGTTTGCGACTTTGCTGATTGAGAACTATGCAGATTTAGATTTATAGTAACATGTACTTGGTGTGAGATGAACTTCCAAACAATTTCCTTTCCTCAACATCTTGGAATTAATGTCTTTTTAAATGGTCAGCTTAAGTGATTCCGTGATGTTTATGTAACTTGACCATTAAGATAATCTATGGAGCACAATTATTTCAATATTATTTGTCATAAGTAAACTTTAAAATGAACCCATATGTGATATTATATTGCCTGATTATTTTATTTTTTAATGTAGTCTACATGCTCTTCTGGGGATATTACCCCACATTTACCATTCATTGATGTTCCCTTTGACATTGGTAATTGGCATTGTCACACCATAGTAATTCATGGGCAATTATGTAATTCTCTCTGTGTCTATCTCTCTCTGCATCTGTCTGTGTGGGTGTCTCTCTCTGCCGGTGTGTTTTTCTCTATATGCATCTCTCGTGTGTCTCTTTGTGTGTGCCTCTCTCTGTGTGTGGATGTCTCTCGGTGTCTGTGTCTCTCTTTCCTTTTCCACGATGTGGTGTTGTTTTTACATGCAAATTCTACCTCTAGCCCCGCCCACTTACCCTTGGGCTGAGCTTATCTCAAGCCAATATAACTTCGTCTATCAGCAGCTTTCTCGCTATATTTATTCACCTGATGATGGTTGCTTGTGTTGCGATCGAAACGTCGTGATCTATTAATTTTTTCTACCTACGTGACTTTACCGAAAGAACCAAAGAGTATTGTGATTGTAATTTTGATTGTGATCGTTGTGGTGGAGGTGGTGATATTGATGGTGGTGTTAACGATAGCGGTGATTTTGGTGGTTGTAATGGTGGTATTGATGGTGGTAATGGTGGTTGACTATTACCCCTCTCGTGTTCTTACTTCCACTACCAGGTTTAAGAATCTGCCGGTGTCTGTGCTGGAGGTGGACGTCGGATATCTGTGCAGTCTGGAGCGGTGGACAATAGACTCCTGCAGCTCAACCAGGTGGACGCACTGGGCAGGGAGCAAGATGGTGGTGGCCTTAGAGACCCACTTACTCCCACAGAGAGCCATAGACTCACTCAGAGAGAGCACTCACACAGAGAGCCAACGTCTCACTGACACAGAGCCATAGACTCACTCACATGGAGACACATAGACTCACTCAAACAGAGAACCATTGATTAACCCACACAGAGAACCACAGAGTCACTCGCACAGACTCACACAGAGAGACATAGACTCACTCACGTAGAGGACTATATGCAGTACATCCTCGTCTTTTATGTAATGTGTTTCGCTTAGCGCACACCACACCCACTATAACTCGAGTAGCACATGACGGACTGCTCTTATGAGTGGTGTGGGTGTTGGCAGCGTTGTTCTGTATTGCTGGGAGCTGTTGCTGTACCGGTGCGCACTGTGTTACGTGGCGTGTCATCCTCTTCCTCAGCCTTTGTTCCAGCATGTGTGTAGTGTCATCTCACTCACTCCCTTATAGTTTTCACTCATCATATCTCTCTTTCATGTCCTTTGTATGTATATTGATGAATGTAACACATTTTTTTATTATTATTTGGCTGCTATAAATTTCCACGTCATAAGCTACTTCATTCATCTATCATTTGTGGCCAGTTCGCTTCTGAAATAGAAGCTAATAGCTTAGAGGGCTTTACTAGGTAAGATAAAAATAGTTTATTTTTATTTTTTTGTGATTTGCTAACCTTTCCTATACTTTTCACTTCGATTGTGTTTTTGCATCGTTTGTTCTTGTAACTTTCTGTATCACCCCAACTGGAAATCTGTGAAAAAGGGCTTTTTAGATTCCTCCAGTATAAATAAAGATTATAAGATAGATCTTCTACATGTACACAACACATTTAAAATAAACATAGAAAACAGTGTACTGTACTCTCAATTAAAAATAATAATAAAAGTTACATTGTGCTAAAACGGAGCCTCCCCCTTTACCGTTTTTCCTTTTAGAAAAGTTTTCTGCTTGACGTAAAATAGCTTTAAGCAGCAATTTTCGACAACGCAACCCCCACGTTAAGCAAGGATATGTTGTACTCACTTACACAGAGAGATATAGACTCAAACTTGATTTGGCACTTTCGTGACTGCAGGAATTACTCTTTGGTCATTTCGGTAAAGTCACGCAGACATAGACTCGCACAGAAAGCCATAAACTCACTCGAACAGAGAGACTTGGAGTCAATCACACAGAGCCATCGACTCATTCAAACACAGATGATGATAACAGATACCCATGAACTCACATTGAGACCCATGGACTCACACAGAGACCAGTAAACTTACCAGAACCGTAGACTCACAGAGACGCATAGACTTACAGAGAGGTATAGACTTACACAGAGACCCATAGACTTACAGAGAGGTAAAAACTTACACAGAGACCCAAAGACTGGTGAGCGAGATTTGAACTCGGATCACCAGATTTGTAGCACAGCACATTCGCCGATACACTACCGTTCACCTTACACACTCACACGCACTCACATGCTCACTCATTCACGCAACCAGACGCTCACTTACACATTCAATCAATCACTCAATCACTCACACACTCGCGTTTTATTGCATGTAGCAATATCTTCAGGAGCTAAATGTCAATTATTGAGGTCTGTTAAGATAAGCGAGTGTGTGTGGATGACATAGCAATAGTGGGTGAGTAGGTGAGTGAAGAGGTGAGCTCAGTAGCATGTTGCAGGTCTTCCCCAGGACAAGGCGGGTCATATTTAGGGTGTGTAACATGTTGATTGACTGGGTTGAGTGTTGTGTGTTTGTGAGCGAGTAGGTGAGCTCACTCGAATGTCGCAGGTCTCGCCCAGCGTTTTCCAATCAAAGATTAAACAGATGAATGAGTGTTGGGATTTTTGTTATTGTTCTCAGGTGAGCAGCACCACCTTAACACAAATATCTGTATTACACCTTCATCCATGTAATAGCTGTGTCCGTCTTACACCTCCATTTTCTTAGAAGCCTCTGGATTTGACATAGGGCATCTTTTTCTGTGTGTGTGTCTGTGTGACCCAGTCCTCGACCTTCCCTCGGTCGACTCACCCTCTAAAGAGTACCTGGTGCAGTGTCTATAATAAACATCAGCAATTGGGAGAGACAAAGGTGGCCGCGTGCATGGTGTTGGCCACATCACATCCCCACAGCAGATTTTGGCGAGCCCTTCCCCTGCACCTCCGATTAGCACGGTTGGCTACGTACCGTGCAAAAGAAGTTCAACATACAAAATACATACCACCCCCTCGTGTGTTCCACAGCACAAGGCTCCACAACTTGCCCTAACATGTCTATTGAGGCTACTTTGGTGACCTGTGTGTGTGCATAATTAATTGTCATTATTTTATTAAATGGCCTTCATCAACAAAGGACACGAGTCCATTGAGGGACGGGGACAGCGTGGGACCCTTCGTGGAGCCGATTCTCGCAATGGCGGAGGAAGAGTTGGAGGGATGCAGCAGAGGAGGGGGTGGCACCACACGATGTTCGTGCTGAGAGTGAACGTGGCACTGGGGGAGGCTCCGGAGTTGGGCCTCTTCAGGGCGACTGGCGATAGAGTGGAGAAGTCGAGGTGAGAGTGACTCGGGGAATGGGGGTGAGGTGAGTGGAGGGGTGACTCGGGGAGTGAGATTAGTGGAGGGGTGACTAGGGAAGTGGACGTGCACCTGATTATGCACGAATGTGAGTGGACTGCCCATGCATTCATCATCATTATGGGCATCATCGCCAGTGGTAAATCCACTGTTTGATGAAGGCCTCCCCAAACCAACGTCACTTCTCGTGACGCCTGCGCTGTGACAATCGGCCCCAGCGCCTCCTGTGCATGAGCTTCCCACCTCCTCCCCTCCAAGTTACTCTTGATCATCAGCCATCGTCACTTCCAGAAACGTTTTCATCTGCGTGTTGCTCTTTCCTTCTCATCATGGTCAACATGAGGAGGGATCTTACCTCTGTGTATGTTCTCTCATCTGCGCGTTCCTCTGTCTTGGTGTGATTTCGAGCACGCGTCTCTGCATGCTTCTCTGCGCAGGGTTTGTTCTGTACGTGTTTTTTGAGCTGGTGGCCGCGTCTGAACCGTGTCGTGCCCGTCAGGATGCCACTCAATACAAAACAAATGGAAGGAGTGAAATTATCTTGGGACCACAGCCTTGTCTCAATTCTTCACCCCTGGTGTACAAGTCAGCAGCTGGGACCATCACTGCTATCCATTAATATGTACGGGCTGCTAGGGATTCTCTTCATCTCTGGGTCTCTACGTCTAAATGATGACTGAGTATTGACCGCAGTGCATTTCTCAGCTCTATCGAGTACCCGGTAAGATCGAGAAACTCTCAGCTCACACGGTGGCTTCGGGTGATCAGCCAATGAATACATCAGGATGTGCACCCTCATGAATAACAAACGTGCATTGCGGAAGGTGCCGACTGACTGCCATGCTGCATACTGCTGTATAAATAACCCACCCACACATGCATACGCCTGTGTGGGTATGCGTATTATCCGGTAATTGTATAGTGTTTCGCGTATTGCGCGATGAACTTGGCAACACCAGTACCGATGAACTAAAGTGGTTTTGGGCTAACCCGAGATCGACTCAGCCTCCAATGAGTACCTGGTGCGGTGTGTAAACATCACTACTCGGGAGATAAAGGCGGCCAGGCATGGTGCTGGCCACCTTCCCCATTGTGTACCATGCTAGCTTTCATAGTTGCTCGATAAAAGCACTTGCCTCAAGAGTCCGTTGAGATTATACAGACAACCTTTGTGTTTGTGTTTAATGTTTTAATTAGTGGCGGTGTAATTTTAAATGTAAATTTTTTTCATGGCCGACTTGCACTTTGGCCACTTCCAGACCCAACAAATAAATCTGTTCCTTTTCTTGGTGGCGGTGGTGACGGTGGTGGCGGTGGTGGCTTTGGTGTATATTTATAGAGTGCCTTCTCTCTTGACATAACAAGCACAAGACGGTGACAGAATGGAATGATTTAGATGGCAGGGGTGTACAAAGTTTGAGGAATAAGTGACAGCGATAGACAGTAATGGGATCGGAGAAGAGTAGGGACGAGAAGGAGTGGAGGCTTAAGGGGAGAGAAGAGGTAGAGAATGGGCAATGGAGAAGAGGTGGGGATTTATGGGAGGAATGGAAGAAGGTTAAGTAGATGGACCATAAATGAGGTTTGGCACAAAGAGGAGGGACAGAGACAGAAGATTGGGAACAAAGAGGACGAGAGAGGACATGGAAGGAGATGAAAGAGGCAAAATTATGTAGGGCAAGTCCATGGAGAGGTTTAAAGACCAGCGACAGGTATTTTAAAAGACAGCGGTAGTGAACGAGAAGCCATTGGAGTTGGAGGAGAGGCAAAGTGTGAGAATTAAAGGGGAGATTGAAAATAACTCGTGCAGAATAATTTTTTATTTGGTGGAGGGGAATGAGGGCAGATGCAGGGAAATCAAGAAGAAAATTACATTTGTAATTAGAGGTAGCTCTGTTATATCCACTTCTGTGGGTGACTGTCTAATACATATGTGGTTCATAAAGCAGTGCGCCAACCATAAATAACTCGGTCCGCGTGTGATTTTTTCTCACAATTTAAAGGATTTCAACTGCACGGCAGTGCGTACAGCTGTAGACCCCTAAGTCGTATGCGCTGTGCAACTTTTAGGCCTTGTAAATATTCCCACACACAGATCTTCTTAATGCGATGTTTTTTTTCAATTGTAGAGGATTATCATCGTTAAAATGTTTACTCAGGCACGTGTATATGCATAAACACGATTTGATCAAGACTTGTCACACTAGACTTTCGCGACTACAAAGTAGAGAAGTAATGCATGGTGCTGTTTTTGTTTTATTTTAATTACTTAGATTCGCTCGGGGAGGGTACATGCGGAGTGTTTTTGTATCTGAACGTGTAAACGTGACTTTACCGTAAAAAAAACAAGTATACTATTTTCACTGATACAATTGTGAAATCTATTGTTTCCAGCCTGCATAATTTATATTTGTTGTGATTGGTTTTATCATCATTTACAGATTTGATTACTGTTACCTTTAGACAACTGTGTATGGGGTCACCATAGTGTAAAGGTCATCTCCATATATGGGGCTGCCAGAGGCATATGACAAGAGAAATTATCGATTACCGTCCTGCACTAATGAGTCCTAATTAGATGAAACCGGTCCACAGTTGTCTTTGTCTCACTGCTGCCTGTTGCTGGGACGGCCACGTGTTCTCAACGCTTTGAGTCTGTGGTCTAAACCAGGGGTCCCCAACCCCCGGGCCGCGGACCGGTACCGGTCCGTGGCCTGTTAGGAACCGGGCCGCACAGCAGGAGGCGAGCGGTGGGCGAGCGAGCGAAGCTTCATCTGTATTTACAGCCGCTCCCCATCGCTTGCATTACCGTCTGAGATCCGCCTCCTGTCAGATCAGCGGCGGCATTAGATTCTCATAGGAGCGCGAACCCTACTGTCAACTGCGCATGCCAGGGATCTAGGTTGCACGCTCCTTATGAGAAGTCGGAATCCGTAACTTATTATAGTCTGCGCGTGGCCTGCCTATTATTGTATTTACCACTTCCGTCCGCGCCTCTCTCCCGCACTGTGCACTTGTCTCAGTCACAGTTTTGGTGTAAAGCCCACAAGCTAACCCTCGCCAAAATGAGCAAAAAAGAAACGTCGTTGGAGAGCTTCTTTGAAAAGGGGGAAAGGCCCAATGATGACCCCCCCCCCAGTCCGTGAAAAAAATTTATTCCACGAAACTGGTCCCTGGTGCCAAAAAGGTTGGGGACCGCCGGTCTAAACGACAACTTGGTCACAAATTCAGTTTTTCTGAGCTGTTGGTCTAGATAAGTTGGAGAGGGTGGGTGCATGCATGCTGCACACCTATGTATGGTTTTTCATCTAAGATGACTCCCTGTCCCTTTAAATGCCGTGAATCCTACACCTGGAGGGTGATGGTGGTAACGATGGTGTGGGTGGTGACGTTGGTGACGGTGGTAACGATGCTGAAAGTGGTGACGGTGGTAACAATGGTGTGGGTGGTGATGATAGTGACGGTGGTGACGATGGTGATGGTGGTGACGGTGGTGACAGCGCTGACACTGGGACGCCTGCATGGCGCGACTGCCTCTCAAGGGCAAAGCTGGGCCACGTGGTTTGCGAGGAATGCAATCCCCTTTGCACTTCTAAAGGGCACCCCCAGTGGCAACTTTTTTTTTTGCACAATAAGAAGGCGACTCAGCATTTCACCTGCAAGCGGCTTTGCTCTGCACGTAGGGGTGCTGATTGCTCGATGTAAAATACAATTGAGTAATGTCCGATTATCACGGTTGGCTAAGCACGGTGCAACAGAAGGTCGACATACATACAAGGATCTTATTGCAGCCTCGTAATTTAATAACACACTGATCCACATTCTCGCATTTAGCCACAAACACGCGCAGTTGAGCACACCCACAGCTAGACGATAACGCGTGCTTCTCTCGAGTTATCTGCTGTCATCTGGCTCTCGTGATCGCCGGCCTTGCCTCGCCACAGCTGCTGTGGAGTCGCCTTTGTGCAGAATATAAATTACAACGTAGAAACGCATACAGCCCCTGTCTACTGATCTATTTTATCATCTGTAAAACAAGTAATCCTGATTTGTTTACAGATGTTTTACTAACTAAAAGTCTATCCTCCCAAGAGCGGGTGAGTGAGCGGGTGAATGTGTATGGATGGGTGGGTGAGCAGGTGGGTGGTGAGTGGGTGGGTGGTGAGTGGTTGGGTGGGTGTGTGAGTGAGTGGGTGAGCGAATGGGTGGTTGAGCGGGTGGCAGGTGTGTGAGTGGGTGGGTGAGTGAGCAGGTGGGTGGTTGAGCACTTGGGTTGGTAAGCGGGTATGGTTGGTGGGCGGGTGGGCAGGCGGGTGGGTGAGAGTGTGAGTGAGTGGGTGAGCGGGTGGGTAAGCAGATGGTGAGTGTGTGAGTAGGTGGGTGAGTGAGCGAGTGAGCGGGTGGGTGAGCAGGTGGGTGGATAAGCAGATGGCAGGTGTGTGAGAGGGTGGGTGAGTGAGCGGGTGAGTGGGCGAGTGAGCGGGTGGGTGGGTGAGCGGGTGGGTGGGTGAGCAGTTGGGTAGGTGAGCGGATGGGTTGGTGAGTGGGTGGGTGGTGAGTGTGTGACTGAATGAAGGAATGGGTGGATGGTGAGTGGGTGAGTGGTTGAGAGCGTGGGTGAGCGAGTGAATGGGTGGACGAGTGAGTGGTGAGCAAATCGGCGAGCGAGTTGGTGAGCCAGTGGTGAGTGGGTGAGCGGGTAGGTGGATGAGTGGTGGGTGGGTTAGGGGGTGAGCGGTTAGGTAGTGAGTGGCTGGGTGAGCGAGTGGATGAGCGGCTGGGTGAGCGAGTGGGTGAGCGGGCGGTTGAGTGGGTGGGTGGTGAAGGGGTAGGTGAATGGCTGGGTGGTGAATGGGTAACTGGCTGGTGGGTGAGTGTGAGGGTGAGTGGGTGAGCGGGTGGGCGAGTTGTGAGCGAATGGCAGCGCTGCTCGTGAAGCTGAGTCTCTGTGAGTCTCTGTGTAAGCCTCCGTGTGTCTCCGTGTCTCTGTGCGAGTCTGTGAATCATGAGGTGAGTTTATTTGCGAGTCTTTGCGTGCGTCTCTGTGCGAGTCCCCGAGTCTCCGTGTCTCTCTCAGGACCCCCTGGATGCGTTGAGGCAGCTCTGATCGCGTAACTGTGAATCTCTCAAGGCGGAGATCTCCAGCGGAGAGTCTCGCGTCTTGTCCTGGACTCGCACCCAGGAGTCTTTCGCCCAAGAGCTCCTGGATCTGCCCCACTGCCAGGACCACTGCGTGCATCTCCACGGCAACCGCCGTAGCAATCGCGGCAACCAACATCACCGCGATGGTCACCATAGAGACCGCCATGATTATAGCAACTTCCATCGCCATAGCAGCAACCACCATCACCACAGTAATCACCGTAGTTACCACCATCACTGTCAGCAACCATAGCGTAGCAACCACAATCAGTCTAGCAACAACCACCATCACCACAGCCACCAATATGGCAACTACAATACAGCAATCACCATCAACATAGTTGCAATCACAGCATAGAAACCACATTCACTCTAGCAGCAAACCACCATCACCACAGCAATCATCGTAGTAACCACCGTCACCAAAGCAACCACCATAACTGGAATCCAATAGGAATGAGTCATTATGTTGACGATGATGTTTTTGTTGCTGCAAGTTGCAAATCAACTTTTTTCTAAACTCAAATGAAGAAACACCATCTCTACCCCCCCCCCCCTTTCCTCGCGCTCGGTTGCCTAGCGACGCCGTGTGTGTTGTAAGTACCAATAATAAGTTCATAGTTCATTTATTTGGTATAGCCCTGTGAGCCATTCGGCTCTTGAATCGGGTGCAACCGCAACAAACAAAAAACATGAACAAGAAAACGTCTTAAAGTGATTATGTGACTGTGCAAACAAAAAATACAGGAAAAAAATATCAAAATATTCCTGAAATAGCACCGTACACCAACGCTGTGCGCAAAAATCCCAGTGGGATGCAAGTCAAAATAACAACAACCACAAGACAACTAAGATTAAGGCCATCAGTCAACTCCGTACTACAATAAACAAAAACATGGCCAAAACAAAAAAAAAAACCTTTTCGAAATCACCAAAATAAAACCCATAAATCCAATGTAACAGTGATCATAGGGACTGTGACCGAATTTTTTACAATAAACTACATAAATTAATTATAACACCAAAATCTAGAGCCATATTTTAGGCCACTGAATAGCAGTGGCAGCTAGGGTTGTACAACTCCTCTAGAGCAGTTTTGAGTGAAGATCTCATAGGTAGTGATTCAAGTTGCAGTTTATTGGCAATAGCATTCCAGACCCTACGGGCATCAATAGCAAAGGCCCTTCAGTTTTAGTATGGCAATAGGGAATGTGAAGCTGGTAAATAAACACCGAGTTGTCTCCAAAGTCTGTGTCTCCGCGATCTCTCTCCCTGCTATACTAAGGTTTTTAAATTTTTCCCCCCTGATTCTGCTGAAGATTTCCTCTTCATACTTCCTCGTCTCCTTGTTCTCGAGTGCCTCTTCTCATTGCGTTCTGGATGTCCATTTTAGTCGTAGGTTGCATAGTACCAACCACTGAGGCATGGACAGTCCTAAACATGGGATTGGAAACTGCAAAACAGGGAGTGGCTCTTCTTTTGAATAAAACAATGAATGCGGTGTGGGAAGCTGCGAATCTCAAGTAACGGTGGGCTCACCTCCCATTATCGGGAGTCAGGTAATGGTGGCTTGGTCACAGGAAGATGCGCTTGAGAGTCTTCCACTCTGGTGGTGGGTGTCCATCTCGGACCCCATTAAAACCGACAGTGGCCTGGTTTCAGCCAGCTGATGAAAGTTGTAATAAATAATTTCATCATCGCTTGCAGTTGGGGTTGGCATCGTCCCCCTCTCCTACTTATGCCCATCCATCCTGGGTTTAACCAGGCTGGATTGTGAGCTCACATCACGTGAGCTCTTCCAACGGGCAATACTTGAGTTGACTGGGTCATCTAGCCAACATACCCAGCCTCCACATGCTCAAGTAGCTTATGTTGGGGCAGATAGAGGGTTATAAACGGACATCACACAGGCTGGAAAAGAGATGGATTGATGCAGTAAAGGAGAATGTGGAGCCGAGTGTATTTGCTAAAGACGGCGCTCAAGGGAGAGCTGCATTTTGGGGACATGGGTGTTACGAGATAAGAAATAGGCTGAGCCATTTTCCCAAAGAGCACTTGACTCTAGAGCCTGTATGGCTATTAGGGGTTCTTTGTCTCAGCTTTTTGTGTGGAGGAGAGGGAAAGAGTGCTCTTAGCAGAGAGAGAGAATTTCAAATATGATAATAACAATGTTGTCCATCTATCTGCGATAACATCACTGGCATCCCAAGACTAATTTTTTTAAGCCTGCCCTGGGACGGCTGACTATTTCCATGAAACAGGTGTTTGGCTTTGTGTGGGAGGGAACCGGAGTACCGGGAGAAACTCCACCTTGCACATGAGAGAATAACACTCACAGTTCTGCAACCAGATGGAATTCACAGACCCACTTGCTGTACTGCTAGATAAAGGCCTTCCTATGTATTATCTGTAGTAATGCTTTTTTTCTAGATTTGAAGCTTTCGTGACTGCAAGGATCCATACTCTTTGGTTCAATTCGGTAAAGTCACGTAGGTAAAAAAGAAAATAACAAAAATCACGACGTTTCGACCACAACACAAGTTGCCTTCAGGTGAAGGGACCGAGCTGTCATTAGGACAGCGTTGGAGTGAAAACAGCCAAGCCCAGGTCGCGTCATTTAAGCTGTGTGGAAGCAAAATGCTTGGCCAAGGAATTAGCATAAAAATGAGCATGATGTACGTAGGAGGTGCATGGGCCATGATGGACCAGCAGCGGGGGGGGGGGGGAGTAGAGTGAGTGAGTGGAGTGAGTGAGTGGAGTGGAGTGAGTGAGTGGAGTGAGTGAGTGGAGTGAGTGGATGGAGTGAGTGAGTGGATGGAGTGAGTGAGTAGAGTGAGTGAGTGGAGTGAGTGAGTGGAGTGAGTGAGTGGAGTGAGTGAGTGGAGTGAGTGTTTTAGAACATCTTTCCAATGATTGCTTAATTTGAAACCATCCTCTTGGTTGAAATTGTGTCTGTGTTTGTAAATCTGAATTGCCTCGTGGACAAATCTCTGATAAAAACCCGTGGGTTTGCAGAGAACCTTGGTATCGGAGAAAACTACATCGTGATCACCCACAGCATTGTAACAGTGGTCAGCTACGGCAGAATAATTCGTTCTGCCGTGTTTCAAATCTGATTTGTGCTCGCGAATTCTGTCAGACATGTCGCTTCGTCTCCCCGATATAGCAATCACCACAAGTGCAGCTCAATTTGTAAACCGCGGGGTACTGTAAGTCAGGAACGACATCCTTCACGGATGGGATCAGGTCACGGATTTTGTGCACTGTATTGAACCGGACCAGGATCTTGTGTTTGTTTGGAATTTTGGAGATCTTTTTAGTAACGCCTGCTATATATGGTAGAGTGATGGTTTTGACCGGAGTATCAAGTGGTTGTTTCTGTATGGAGGGAGAAACAGCTTGGCGGATGGTATGGTCAGAGTATCCGTTTCTCTTGAGGGCCAGGTGTACATGTTTTAATTCACTGGTCAGGTGGTGTTGGTCCGAAATGCAATGTGCCCTGTGGTATAACGTTTTGATGAGATAATTATTTTGAGCTGGGTGGTGGTGGGAATCAGGTTTCAAGTAGGAATCTGTGTGGGTGGGTTTCCTGTAGACCGAATGCCCCAGTGAGCCATCAGGTCTCCTCTCAAACAGAACATCCAAGAATGGTAGCTTGCCATCTTTCTCCACTTCCATGGTGAATTTGATGGCGGGATGTCTAGAATTGATGTGGTGTAGGAAAAGGTTCAAAGCTGGGAGGCCATGTGGCCAAATGACGAAAGTGTCATCCACATATCTCTTCCACAGGGAAGGTCTGAGGGTGGAAGTCTGGATGGCGTCTGATTCAAATTTCTCCATGAAAACATTGGCTATCACTGGTGATAATGGAGAACCCATGGGGATACCCTCATTTTGTTTGTAGAAGCTGCCATTCCAAGTAAAGTAGGTAGGTATTGGTGAGGCAGTGTCTAATCAGCGCAGGTGTATCGGGGTCTAGTCCATGTTGGACCAAATTTTCAATTATTTCAATGGTATCAGGTACCGGGACCTTGGTGAACAGGGAGACCACATCGAAGCTTGACAAGGATATCGTCAGGGGACAGTACAACGTCTTTGACCATAGAGACCAAATGAGCTGAGTTAAGTACTGCTGAGGTCTTGCCAGTGAAAGGTAGCAAGGTATCTGACAGAAAACATGCTAGCTTATAGGTAGGGGAGTTGATCGTGGATACGATGGGTTGTAGTGGAGTGCCTTCTTTATGAATCTTGGGGAGACCATAGAATCTAGGGGGTCTTGCAGCAGAAGGTTTTAAGGAGGGACGTTTAGTTGGTTCGATTAGGGAGGTCGAACTTGTGATGATCTTGTTGGTTTTTATAGTTAGGCTATTAGTAGGGTCATTTTTAATGTTTGAGTAACTTCCATCGTTGAGTAGGTTCTGGATTTTGTTGTTGTACGAATCTTTATCCATAATTACAGTAGCGTTGCCTTTGTCGGCTGAGAGGATGACTATATCACTTCTGGTTTTTAAATTCGCGAGTTCAGAGCGTTCATTTTTGCTTGTGTTGCTAATGGGTTTCTTAGCATTATTCTTAGCTCTTTCGGTAAAGTCACGTTGAAGGGAAACAATAAAGTAATAAAATATATATAAAACAATAAAAAAATTCTCACGTTTCGACCATAACACAAACGGTCGTCATCAGGGTGTGTCGGTTTGCATAAATTTATTTATTTTTAAACGGTGCATTTATATATTTATAAAAAACGTCAGCGCCACGTGCAGCGATTTGGCAGTTTATTTAGAAGGACTAGTCCATCTATGTTCTGAAAAGAGGAGGGGGGAGACGAAAAATTAATGTATGCTGTCTGAAAGCCACTGTAAGCGTGAACAATCAATTAAGACCTGAAATGGTTTATCAAATCTTTCCAATGATTGCTAAGCCAGAATCCATTTTCTCGGTTGAAATTGTCTCTGTGCTTGTATATGTGGATAGCCTCATGAACGAATCTCTCATGGTAGCCAGATGGCTTACAAAGAACACCGTTTAAAATACACCATTTAAAAATAAATAAATGCATGCAAACCGACACACCTGATGACGATGGTTTGTGTTATGGTCGAAACGTCGTGAGAATTTTTTTCTTGTTTTATATATATTTTATTATTTTATTGTTTCCCTTCAATGTGACTTTACCGAAAGAGCTAAGAATATGAATTACTGCAGTTACAAAAGCTTTAAATCAACATTTCTTAGCATTCTTAGGAATAGTGGATATTTCAGCTCTCGCAACGTCTGCTTGGATGTGTCCTATGCCTTTAAGGGCCGCATCGACCTGAAAGATGATATCTACAGGAATGTTTCGGGGTGACAGTAAAATTTAGCCCTCTAGCCAGTACTGTTTTCAGATTGTCCGAAATCGGGGTGCTACTCTGATTAATGACGATTTTGTTAACGTCTAGTTTTGTTATATGTGGGACTGGGTTCTTCTTCGATAGGTGGTTGAATTTAGAAATCAAGTTAGCTTTGTATTTGACTGAAAGTGAATCGGCAGAAGAAGCAGTCATGTTGTCTACGTGGTTCCAATCAGCAGGTGACATTTTTGTGTTAGCGTTAAATGAGCTTGTAGGAGAGTCTTGTCTAAAGTATCGAGTCAAAACGGAGTAGTCTTATCCTCTCTGAGATAAAAGATAGGCTGGCCTTAAACAGAATCTGTTTAGAATTCGGTGAGGATACAGCAGCAGATGTTAGTGTGAAAGCGATGGGTATTACCTTGTTGTCGCGGCATCTTTTGAGGAAGGTCAGCGTCTCGATGAGCTTTGACTTATTGTCCCGTTGTCTGTTGAAAGCGCTAACAGATAGGTGAAAGCCCTCCCCGTAGAGGTTATCAATTCTAGATTTGAAGCTTTCGTGACTGCAAGGATCCATACTCTTTGGTTCTATTCGGTAAAGTCACGTAGGTAAAAAAGAAAATAACAAAAATCGCGACGTTTCGGCCACAACACAAGTGGCCTTCATCAGGTGAAGGGACCGTGCTGTCATGAGGACAGCGTTGGAGTGAAAACAGCCAAGCCCAGGTCGTGTCCTTTAAGCTATGTGGGAGGAAGCAAAACGCTTGACAAAGGAATTAGCATAAAAATTAGCATGATGTACGTAGGAGGTGCATGGGCCATGATGGACCAGGAGCGGGTGGGGACCATGACAGACCAGCAGCGGGGGGGGGGGGGGGGGGAGTAGAGTGAGTGAGTGGAGTTAGTGAGTGGAGTGAGTGGAGTGAGTGAGTGGAGTGAGTGAGTGGAGTGAGTGGAGTGAGTGAGTGGAGTGAGTGGAGTGAGTGAGTGGAGTGAGTGGAGTGAGTGAGTGGAGTGAGTGGAGTGAGTGAGCGGAGTGAGTGAGTGAGTGGAGTGAGTGTGTGGAGTGAAATATGCAGCTGTGAAAGTTTGGAATACCACTACTTGAAGAAAAAATTACTGTACCATTGAAAATTTGTTTAATGTGTGGTTTGATTTAGAACATCTTTCCAATGATTGCTTAATTTGAAATCATCCTCTCGGTTGAAATTGTGTCTGTTTGTAAATCTGAATTGCCTCGTGGACAAATCTCTGATAAAAACCCGTGGGTTTGCAGAGAACCTTGGTATCGGAGAAAACTATATCGTGATCACCCACAGCGTTGTAACAGTGGTCAGCTATGGCAGAATTCGTTCTGCCGTGTTTCAAATCTGATTTGTGCTCGCGAATTCGGTCGCTGCTGGTCCGTCATGGTCCCCACCCGCTCCTGGTCCATCATGGCCCATGCACCTCCTACGTACATCATGCTCATTTTTATGCGAATTCCTTTGTCAAGCGTTTTGCTTCCTCCCACATAGCTTAAAGGACGCGACCTGGGCTTGGCTGTCTTCACTCCAACGCTGTCCTCATGACAGCACGGTCCCTTCACCTGAAAGGCCACTTGTGTTGTGGCCGAAACGTCGTGATTTTTGTTATTTTCTTTTTTACCTACGTGACTTTACCGAATAGAACCAACGAGTAAATGCTTTTTTTCTATATTTCACCATTACGCCCTGTATGGGTTGGTGAAGCGAGGGGGGGCAGGACTGATTCTTCTTCACTCAACTGCTTTCAGGCCATGGGTTTGTCGTGTGGTGCATCTAAGCACTGCAACTGCTCCACCTGATATTCCTTTGCACCGTTGCACGTAAGATATTCTATCGCAATGGATTTTCCAGATTAAATATTTTCTAAAATAAAAAATGCAATGCAGGAAAAACAGAAAAACTGCCACGACACGGTGGGCAGGTGTGAGATAGAATGGATTAAAATGATCACGACTGAACACCCATCCCGAGCACACCGTAGTGGTGTTCACTTCATCTGGTGGCGAGATGTTAACGAACACCTTGTGAAAGGCCCAAGGCAGATCCCTGGGTTTGATCTTCCAAGAAGCTCATGGTCCACCCTAAACCGCATCCACTGCACAAACAATGGCAGATGCAGATAGCTGATGCACAAATGGAAAATTAAAAACTCTCCAGTGTTCAACTGTGGTCATCCAGAACAGACCAATCAACATACAATGAAGCAATGTCCGATCCACATGACAATGACACACTGCGCTACTCTTGACGTGGTTATCTGGCTTGACCACCTGAATGTGAAATTGTAGTTGTTACTCTGCATCTACATCAGCCATCTGAAAACAGAAGACAAAATGATAGGGGAGGGAGGGGTAGAGAATGGGAAATGGAGAAGCGGTGAGGCTTTAAGAGAGGAACAGAATGAGGTTAAGGAGGGGGACTGCTTAATGTGCTGGGGAAAGTTATTCCAGTGGAGGTGTCCAGAGAGAAGGATTGGGCGTAGGGAGATGGAGGGACAGGGAAGATTGGGAACGGAGAGGACGAGAGGGCACATGGAAGGAGATGAGGGGCAAGATGAGGTAGGGCAAGGCCCTAGAAAGATTTGAAGATGAGCATCAGGCATTTTAAAAGGCAGCGGTAGTGAACGGGAAGCCAGTGAAGTTGAAGTAGGAGAGGTAAAATGTAAAAAATAAATGGTAGATTGAAAATAACTTGTGTGGAAGAATTTTGTATTTGTGGAGGAGAGTGAGGGTTGATTCAGGGAGACCAAGACGACGAGAATAACAGTGGTCCAGACGGTTAAAGATCAGAAAATTAACTAGGAGTGGGATAATAGTGGGAGGGATTAGTGGTATAGTGGGCGTGGCAAGCTGTGAAATTGGCAGATCTTAATGGTAGTGGGCTGGGTTAGTGATGAAGTGGGTTGGGCTAAGTGAGGGAGTAGGCGGGCCTCGTTGGGGAGTGTGCGGGTCTCATGATGGAATGGGCATCCCTAGTGGTAGAGTGGGCGGTGCTAGTTGGGGGGGGGGGGGGCTCTCTGTATGATTCTCTGGACGTTTTCGTGAGTCTGTAGCTTTGAGTTGATATGAGTCTCTTTGTGAGTGTGTTTGTCGAAGCGAGACTGTGTGCCTTGTGTGAGTCTATGCATCCCTGTAAGTCTCTAGCTCAGTGTGAGTACATTTCTCTGTTTGTCTTTTTGTGTCTATATGAGTCTTTATATCTAAATGTGAGTCTGCGGATATCTCAGTTTATGGGTCTGTCTGAAACCGAGTGTTAGTGGAATGCATTTGACTGGTAGCTCTGTGATATCCACTTTTGTGGGCCGCTATCGAACACAAATGCTTGCACTGCACCGTGAGATATCCAAACATTATGTTATTAGTCTCGTGACACCATTAGTACGGTCGATGATAGCATTGCGCACAATATCAAAACTATTCAATAACATTGAAATATTTAAATGGCAACGCCGCATGAGTAACCAGGAGAGTCCTCTTGTGAGTTACACCGAGTTTGTATTCTCCAGCACGTAGTCCATGCGAGAAGTTAGAATGCTTGACAAGCAAGAGAAGCAAGTGGAGTCAGACAAATGGACATTTCCTAAACCTCCTGCATCAAAAGCTCAACGCGCTGACACTGGGAGCGGAGGAGTGGAGTCGCTGGGAGTCTCTTCTCTGTTCCCGTGTTTCATCATCACCATCTAAACCACGGCTACCCCCACACACAAGTACAACACAGATCCCCCATATACAGTACACACACACACACACGAGGAAACATACACAGATTCCCCATGTAGCCTCCACAAGCTGTATGGGAAAGTCCAGTTAGTTAGCACCTATTCAGGCTGACATGGCACACGACGGTGTGGTGTGGCCAGTGCCACGCTCGGCCACCTTTGTCTCCCCAGTGCTGATGTTTACACACTGCGATGGATACTCAGTTAAGGCTGAGTATATAAATATAAATCTACACTTAATAGCAGAATCTGAACATTTATACTGGAGTAATGCAATGAGTGCAGTAGAGATAGGACAAAAGTTACAACAACCAATACAATACAACACGATAAGAGTGCACAGTAAAGTAAAGGTGAACAAATCACTTAAAATATACAAATGAAACTAAACTCTTTTTTTTTATCTTACCAGGAAAGGCCCAGAGCTATTATCTAATTTTTCAGAAGCAAGCCACTAATAATAGCTCGAGGAAGTGGATTATCACGTGAAAATTTATAGCAGCAAATACATGTAAACGGATGTTTCTAAATATGGAGAGAAAAACTGGAGAACCCAGAGGAAAAAAAAAACAAGTGACCACGGAGAGAACATGCAGACTCCAACTATACAGCAGGTGTCAGGGTCGAAATCCAACCCCTGAACTCTTGCATACCAGGCGAGGAAGATGACATCACACCACCATGGCGTTACTTAAACAAATACCTAAAAGTATGCAAGTTCAAATTGCATCAGTTCCCAAGCTTGGGAAAGGCAGTAAAACAACAGCAATAAACATTCCCAGACCACATCCAGACAATGACAGTCTGCCAATAAATGTATACATTAAAATTGAATTATTGATACGTTGTTAAGCATTTCGAGGCTGAAGTGCTGTTATTTGGTATACAGATGTGTATAATCAAAGATAAGAAATATCAAGTGTATTTGTTTAGCCAGGTTTTTAACCTGGATAGTTTCAATTGCAAGTGTGATCCGAGGCACCAAAATCGAAAACTAATCAATTAGAGCAATGAAAGAGAATTCAGAGTAAAACAACTTTATAACAATCGTTAGTACATTTCTTATATCTGAAGTCGGCTTGGAAGATTATTTTTAGACCGATCATAGCGCAACTGAAAGTTAAAATGCATGAATATAAAAAAGATAGAGGGTGAATATTGAAGTCATACATAAATAGACGAGGATATCTGCATGAGTGTGATACACACCCCTATGTACGCACATTCATGACAAACATTCCTACTCAGTGAAACAATGGTGAGCTGCCAGACCATTTAAAAGCCACCGACACCCCTTCCACATGCCACCAACATCGCTTCCCTATACCACATATTCATAAATACACTTACACATTATTACACATTATTGGAATCACCACACTCATCAGCATCTTGGAGTCGCGTTCACCCTTGGCTCCATGTGGAGCTCACAGAGAAAGCTCCCAGCTCATTGTCGTCTCAGAGTCAGGGTCGACGATCGGAGCGGTGGAGGTAAAATGAGCCGGGCTGCTGTTCAAGTCGTGCGTGGACCAGCTCCATCTGCTGCAGGGCCAGCACGGCCTCTCAGCTTATATCTAAATATCCAGGCCTCCTCGGTGAGTCCATCTGCTCCTCAACTCCTGCTTCCCTTCCTCACTGAAGCGAGTGCCATCCACCCTGCAGCAAGAGAGAGGTTCACGCTGACGCGGGTTCACACAAAGACCCACGCAGCCCCCACAACAACCATGCTGGATGAAGGTCTCCCCATGCCATGAGAGCTGTTTCACCATACTTCACCACGCGGGTCAGTGCAGGCATGTGATGGCAGGACTGCAGATCTAGGATCGTAGTGAAGTACAACGGTGGATTGTGCTGCACACTGCAGTCTGTTGTCTGCAACTTAGCTCTGCTGCCTATAACTCCTGTGGTTATGTGCGGTGGTCACCCATCTCAGCACTCCAGGCTAAAGCCTGCTTATCTTGCAGATTTAAGATCAGGCGCATTTCCAGTCGTTTGGTCATGTTCATTGGTCTGATAATGAATATTGTCATTATTTGGAGGAGCGGGGTCAACCAGGTGGGGTGTTGGCTGTTGTGCTGTTCGGTTCTGTGTTGTGTTGCATTGTGTTTCTAAGTTTGCCATTTTTTTCATTCTTACCTGATGATGGTTGCTTGTGTTGCAATCGGAACGTCTATTCTATTATTATTATTTGATTTGATTTTCTACGTGACTTTACCGAAAGAACCAAAGAGAATATTAAATGCACTGGAATACACTCCACTACTCACTCCACTTCTGGCAATGGCTCTCTTAGCACACAAACATGGTGTGAAGGTCAATTTCCAAAACGTTGCCTTTTCCATATTTTCTCCTGCTAAGGCCACAGTGTTACTGACGAATCTCAGTTGTTTTGTTTGTAGCAACAATCAGAGCGCGTATGAGACACAAGCTGCATAACTTACCCGAGCTTCCTCAATGCTTTGTTGGTGATCATGATGTCATGGAGAGCTGGGATCGATTTGTCCGTCAGTGAGCACTCTATCAGACTACAGGGAGAGAAGAGGCACTGAGTGGGGTGAAACTGGAAAATAAAAGTGTACACACTCACAAGAAATGGAGAGCAACTCAACACCTTTTAGTACAATAAGGGTGGAAATCTCGTAGAATCAGCTAAACAGAGGGAGTAATCATTTCGGACCCAGGAACGCAATCCTATTTGTCTATTAATTGTTTAATGTGGCTTTGTCCAACACGGCATTTTACAGGAACGTAACCCACCGCATTTGGCGAGGTCTGCAATATTTTGTATTAAAAATCGCGTTTGTCCATGCAAGGCCACTAGATACAGGCAGAGGAGCCAGAATATAAATCTGAATATTTATTTATATTAGAGAATCTGAAAAGCTAAAAAGCTCTTTTTCACAGATGTCCACGTAACCCATCACGAGGCAAAGGCTAGTTTAAACTGTATATTGGGTAAGGATCAAATAATGTTCAAATGTATCGGGTTGGCGAATAAGAGCCATTGGTGATTTATGGCTTTAATAAGAGTCAGGTTGTGGTGTTATTAATGTAAACGTATGGGTGGGCAATTAATGTCAAGATTGCAGCCGTTCATTATATAAAATTCTTAATTGTAATCTATGACATTAAATACAGATGATCATTGATTATATCCAGAGCGTGCCTATCTGGGTTCCAACATCCGATGAAACCGGTAAAACCGCTCCAAAGGCTGAACCAGTCCGGCGATCGGCACAAAGTGCGTGACAAAACAAGCAGCTATGCTTTATTTCAGTGTCAAATAATATATACAGTTCATTACACACTACATACAACAACTTAAACAATGAAAATACTCCACGTATATACATGTTTCATGACTAATAACTAGTCATAGAAACAGAAAATATAAAGTGCGATCTGGCGAAAATTGAGTGGAATTCGGCATTCACCAGAGCACCGGTCTGAAGGCTGCATCAGTCCAACTATTGACAAACACAAGTTGTTGTTGTCAAGCACAAGTTGTTTAACAAGAGCATAGTACACAAATCACCCCATGCAGAGTCTTTGATATTGGAGTGGTGAGTGCGGTTAGTAAATGTTGTGGCCGAAACGTCGTGATAATTTTATAATGTTTTATTGTTATTATTTTATTATTTACATCCTACGTGACTTTACCGAAAGAACCAATAAGAGTAAATAGTCACTTTTTACAGCAGAATATTCATTTTGTCTTTGTATATTTACTTTTAGCGATTTTTAGATCGCAAACTATTTAATAACACTAAATATATATACAGAACACCTAAAAATATAATCGTATTTTTAGCTCTTTCGGTAAAGTCACGTTGAAGGGAAACAATAAATAATAAAATATATAAAACAATAAAAAATACATTATATATATTTTATTATTTTATTGTTTCCCTTCAACGTGACTTTACTGAAAGAGCTAAAAATATGAATTACTGCAGTCACGAAAGCTTTAAATCAAAATGTAATCGTATTTAAGAATATGCAAAAATAAGATATTTTAAATAATTATGCGATTATCTGGTTGTGTTTGAAAATCTGGCTGCCGGATAATCGATGATCTAATATATTAACATAATATAATTTAAAACAATATCATTGGTTAGAGTTGGTTATGTGACAATTGTAATTGTATTGTTATTTAATAGTGGTTAACAGTGCTGTAATAAGTGTGGCAAATAACTTAATTGATAAGTGCATAAAAATTATGTTAAAATCGACGTTAAAATACAACATTATTATGCTACTGAATATCTTTGTGTTTTGTGTCTGTATATGTGTATATATTTGTTTAGGCGTACTTATATAAGTGTGTGTGCATCAGGACATTACTCACACTAACGTCTCCAACCTCCCTTCTCTCTCCAACATCCCGTCTGCTAAAAGTCGGAGGCCGCTGTCTCCGATCTCGTTGCGACGCAGCCTAAACCCGGGTGGACGGGAGAAGAGACAGCGCTGACTCACTGAGCCCACGGGAACCGCGGAGTGAAACACGCGGTGAGTGAGGGACACTCACAATGGCGGTGCACGTGATCACAGCACACACCGTCATGAGCAAAGCTGCTCATTGTTTAATGCTTCTGTTAGACATTTTATATATAATAGGTGGCATTCACAAATATCAGTTTACTCACGATCATCCATTCAATTATACTGCACTGTACCTTTATAATATGAAGTGTTTGTGTTTATATAAACACAAAGTTACAAGAGAGGATCACACACAAGTGAAGTACATTTTCATCGAGAACACAGGGAGATGTTTTCAATTAATGTATCTGCTAACAATGTTGTGAATATTGCTTTAACCTATGTGTTAAACTAAACAAATGTGTTAAGATTACAGTAAAACATTTTTAAAGTGGACTCGATTAAGCAGGACAGCAAGATTAAATGTGTTCACATTCAAATGTTTACTTGACAACGCGTTGCACCAATAATTAGCAGTTAGTGCACAGAGCACACGTGAGAAACGAACAGCAGAGCTTACCTGAGAATCTTCAAACCTGTGTTGGCCTTGAGGATGACACTGAGAGAGGAACCCGACTTGTCCGTCAGTGAACAAAGATACAGACTGCAGGAAGAGAAGAGGTGGTTAGTCGGGGCAGAGGGGATGGGTGGAGGGTCTGGGCACAGAGTGGGGGATGGTGAGGGGTGGTGGTGGTTGATGGGACAGTGGTTGAGGGTCGTGTTTGTGGCTACTGTGCACAAATGAACCTCGTGTCAACTTTAATAGGAGCTTGCAAATAGCAACTGCTGTTTAGATTTTTGGGTTGAATGTGATGTGTGTGTGAATGTCTACTATGTGTGCATTTGTGTAAGTCCATCTCTATACGTGTTTGGTACATGTGTATCTTAGTGCATGCATATTTGTGTGCATGCACGTGGGAATTAGTGGTGCAGTGGTTAGCACAGTGAGCCACAAACCTGGTTCGATTGCCGCTCACGGCGAACTTCATTGATGAATATCTAAAACGGCCATGGACCTCACCTAGGTCGACTCAGCCTTAAATTACTACCTGGTGTAGTAAGTAAACATCAGTTGGCTGAGTGTGGTGCTGGCCTCCCAACCCCTCATGTGCCGTTCTGGTCTTCATTAGGTGTTCCCGAACAGTACATGACCCAAAAGTCTGCTAAAAGTTATCTGTAGAATCTCTGTGTATGTATATATAGATCAAATAATCATGATTTATCTTCGATATTGCATCATTCTGTAAGCGGTCACATCTGAAAGCGTTTCATGTAACATCTCATCACAATGTAATTAAAGGAAACCCCCAGTGACAACTGTCTGGCACAAGGTAACTTAGCACCTGGCCTGCATATCGGCATTTCCACAACAACTCTTCCAGTAGCCTCTCATTCCTAATTTCCTCAGAACATCCTCCCATTTCCGCATCAAAAAATATATACAGTACATTATACACTACATACAACTTAAACAATGAAAATACTGCACTTATATACATTTTCATGACTAACAACTACAGTAATAGAAAGAGTAAATATACAGCTTGATCCGGCGAAAATTGCGTGCAGTTCGGCGTTCGCCAGAGCACCGGTCTGAAGGCTGCATCAGTCCGGCGATTGTCAAACACAAGTTGTTGTTGTCAACCACAAGTTGTTGTTGTCAAAAACATGTTGTTGTCAAACACATGTTGTTGTTGTTGTCAAACACAAGTTGTCAAACACAAGTTGTCAAACACAAGTCGATGTCTAACACAAGTTGTTGAACAAGAGCGTTGTACGCACATCACCCCATGCAGAGTCTTCGATATTGGAGTGCTGAGTGCGGTACAGTAAATAGTCACTATTTACAGCAAGATATTTATTTTGTCTTTGTATATTTAGTTAAGCGATTTTTATATCGTAAACTATTTGAAACAGTCAATATATATGCAGAACACCTAAAAACATAATCTTATTCAAGAATGTGCAAAAACAAGCTATTTTAAATAATGTGATCATCTGGTGTTTTTTGAAAATCCAGTACCCCTCCCCTCCGATGCTGCTGGATAATCGATGATCTACTGTATTAACACAATATAGTTGAAACAATATCATTGGTTATAGTAGGTAATGTGACAATGGTAATTGCATTGTTATTCTTTGGGTCTTTCGGTAAAGTCACGTAGATAGAAAAATAATCAAATATTATTTTCTATCTACATGACTTTACCGAAAAACCTAAAGAGTATGAATTCCTGCAGTCACGAAAGCTTTAAGTCAATATGTAATTGTATTGTTATTTAAGTGGTTAACAGTGCTGTAATAAGTGTGGCTAATAACTTAATTGATGAGTGCATATAAATTAAGTTATAATCGACGTTTAAATACATTATTATGGTATAGTGAGTATATTTGTGTTTTGTGTCCGTATATGTGTATATATTTGTTTAGGTGTACCTATATTAGTGTGTGTGCATCACGAAATTACTCAACACTAACGTCTCCAAACTCCCTTCTCTCTCCAACATCCCGTCGGCTAAAAGTTGGAGTCCCCTGTCTCTGATCTCGTTCTCACTCAGCCTAAACCCGGGTGGACAGGGGAAGGGACAGCGCTGACTCACTGAGCCCACGGGAACCGCGGAGTCAAACACGCGGTGAGTGAGGGACACTCACAATGGCGGTGCACGTGACCAGAGCACACACGTTCATGAGCAAAGCTGCTCATTGTTCAATGCTTCTGTGTTAGACATTTTATATATCATAGGTGGCATTCACAAAAAGGAGTTTACTCACAATCATCCATTCATTTCTACTGCACTGTACCTTTATAATCTGAAACGTGTTTGTGTTCATAAGGGTGTTGTTTTGCAAGACCTCATCTTACAAAAAAGACAAAGATCCCCCGTGTAGCCTTAACAGACTGTAGGGGCAAGTGCTGTTAGCGAGCACCTATGAAGGCCGGAACGGCACACGAGGGGGTGGGTGGTGTTGTATATGGCCCTTTTTCCACAATTAAAATCAATAATATTTGCCGATATTTTTAAAATAGTAACTGAAATAAATAAATAAATGAACACCGCTACGACAAGGACCAGCAAACAGCAACGGGAGATCGTAAAAAGGTCGTTTAAATAAATAAATAATAACCTCCGGGGCAAAGAGAGGTTAGCGACTATCTGCAAAATCTCCAGATTGCCAAAGGACAATTCACAAACAAACCTGTTTGATGTAACACAGCCGCCCGGGGTCACCAAGAGGGGAGGGGGGCAATCACGCGCGCGACCGCGGTGAGACAGCGGACGGGGAGGGCATCTGTTTTTTCTCTCTCTCGCAAGAGACGCGGAGAGAGGAGAGGGAATTTCACATTTAAGCTCCGCAAAGGACAGCGAGACAGCGTTCGGAAGAAGACATCAAGCCAGCTCCGAGGCATGGCCTCGAGACATTAGCAATGGGTGCTGTGTCCCGCAGAGAAGAGGGGCGAGGGGACGTTAGGTGCTGAGTTCGGCATGGGCAGACAGAGTATCGCTAAAAGTTATTATACATTCATCCTGATGTTTTGAGTCGCTTGCAGAATCGAGGATTGCGATAAGCTGTATCATACTAAGCTATCAGAGTTGTGTAAGAGGTGTGCAAATACAATTTTCAAGTTTTGAGAGTGAGCGACAATAGCACACTCGACAGTTCAACAAGACAACAGCTCAGCAAGCGCCAGAAGAGGGTGGCGAGCGGCAGGCTCCAAGGGGGCCCCGCGATCAACCGAGGATGCGAGGCTGGCAGAGTAGCGATGTGCCACCGAGTGTGAGTTCAGAGCTGAAAGAAATATCGCTAAAAGACTTTTATTCTACATTGAGTGCCAGCTGCCAGCAGCCAAGCGTGTGCTGACTTGGCTCATCCAGCAATGGAAGCAAAAGAGTCAGCGAACCAGCAAAGAGCGCGTTCGAGCATCTCCACAGAGAGCACGTGCGGCGCAGCTACTACATCAGTGGAAAGAGACCGTATCTGCCAGCACGAGCAGCCAAGCCGACGCCCCGAGCAAGAGAACAAAGCAGTTCGTATAACCCTCCCCCCACACTCTCACCCTCACGACGCATCACCCTGCGTCTGTTTCACAAAGACACACAACACGCATATCGGGACAATCAAGAAGAGTGACATTCCAAGGTGCTGATCGTGAAGAACATTGCTGCCTATTGAGTTACGTGGATACGGTCATTTAGAAGTATCTCAGTCGTTCGTTTTCTTTTAATGGCATAATCTTGCCGATGAATCCATTGACGTATACTTTTGCCTTTGAGAATAATAATTGTTTTGACTGCCTTTTCGCATGAATAGCGTCGGATGAACTACTAAGGACTTTTTATTCGTATTTTCCATATGCTCGTGGTACCCAGAGGAAGCAATCAATTGTTCCGTTACCCAATTAACAACGTGATTATTGAGGGTTGAAGAGATGGATCAATGAAATGAACATTGCCTGTAGTACTATGCTGACAATTTCAAGTACAAAAATTTCCATATTAGAGTGTTAAGGTTTTTGTGTAGAATAGCGTGCCTGCATGTTTTAACGACTCTCCCTATCACCAATTAAGCTCGCGTTACGCAGTGGAATTAATGATATGTGCAGTTGTCAAAGTGAAACAACGCAATCGTTGATGTTTACTGTGTTGATGCTGTGTTGAAAATTCCGAGCTTGAGAGTTCGCATATCCTTATGTTAAAGTTTTGTTTAGAATAAAATTGATTAACGCAGAAGTGGTTGCGTGTGTCCTTCCTGATTTCGTGCGTAATAATCTTATTTATAAGAACTGTATTCTGCGTTGAGATCTCAATTTGGAGACCTGACATAAACACACTAATACACTCAGTAAATGTTAAAACGAGAATAATTGTATTATACCGATCGATAATACGAAGTTAAACAAGGAAGCCGAGCTGACTCTGGCATGCTCACAGCACCTGTATAACTTCATACGAAGAATTGTATTATTCCGATTGATAATCCGACCCTCGTCAGCGAGGCGGGGCCTAATCATAATAACGGATTGCAATAGCATAATCACACACACGAGCATTAATGAATATGATTATATCTCGAATTAGCATAATTTATGCGCATAATTGCATCACCTAACATAATTGCGGATAATTACGCAAATTCCAAATTTCATTTAATTTGTATTATTTTCATCAAAATTTTCACAACCAACATATACAACAGTGACCTACACCACCCCGACCGCCTTTGTATCCTTAGTGGCAATGTTTACACACCGCACCAGGTCCTCATTTGAGGCTGAGTCGACCTAGAGGGAGGCCCAGGTCCGGTTCAGATAATCGTCACCGGTGTTGGTCGTGAGCGGGAATCGAACCCGGGACGCCGGGTTCATAGCGTAGCGTAGCGCTAATCACGACACTACTACTCCTCGTCTACACACCTACATACACACACAGTAACGAAAGTAAATAACGCACATACATGCGTATATTCACTAATTTGTCCATGGCGCACTCATATCACTGGATGAATTGCGCCTCATGAATGTGAATCCTTATTATATGAAGATTCCTTGCATTCATTTTCATGTAAAAAAATACTGTCACATTAAAACTGCAGACTCAAACAGGGGTGTGTAAAGTGTGTACATGTGAGTGAGTGTGTGTATATTCATATATGAGAGTGTGTATATTAGTGTACATGTGTAGTGGAGTAGGAAGGTGCATAGTGGAAACAGCGTGATTACATAACACAGACAGTACGGGTTATGTTGGGTCAGCCTGTAGCGAAGGCAAATACAGTGCAGGTTATATTAGGGCAATTAAGCTGGGTGAGCCAAGGACGGCTGTGATTGGCTGGAGCTGTTGCCAAGTCTAGAGTCGCGCCTAAAGGTCTGGAGGAGAAGCAGGTGCGAACGACGAGGAGCGTGGTTGGGACGCGGACTAATTAATTGGGGAGTAATGAGAGCGGGGATAAATTGGGGGGTCGGCAATTGGAGCGAGGTTGTTGAAGTTGGAGAGCTTGGAGTGAACAGCGGGGAATTGAAGTTGGAGTCAACAGCAGGGAATTGAAGTGTGGAGAGCTTGGAGACAGAGAGTGGAGAGACAGAGTTTGAGAGACAGAGTTGGAGATGGAGCATGGAAACAGCATAGCGATAGCAGAGCTGAAGAAGAGAAGCAGCCAGCAGTGGAGAGAGCGTAGCGATGGCGGAGCTGAAGAAGAGAAGCAGCCAGCAGTGGAGAGAGCATAGCGATAGCGAAGCTGAACAGAGACGAAGCAGTTAGCAGTGGAGAGAGCATAGTGATGGTGATAGCGGTGAACAGAGACAAAGCAATTAGCAGTGGAGTGAGCATAGCGACGGTGATAGCGGAGAGCGGAGACAAAGAAGTTAGCGACGGAGTAAGCGAAGTAATCATGGGGAGTGGAGAGACAAAGGTGGCGAGCGAGTCGAGTGAAGCACGGTGAGCGAGCCGTGACGACATGGATACTGTAAAATATTGAGGACATGCTGAAAGTTGTAAATAAAGCGGTGTTCGAAGAAAGACAAAAGTTGTCCGAGTGAAATCGAACACTACATTTCGTGTCAGAGTGACTACGAACCATGCCGAGATGTCAAGGAAGGCGGCCAAGAAGAAGAACGTGCCGGTGGACTCATCCGACGACAGCAACGACGAGGACGTGCTTGCCCGTGTCCTGCCAAGTGGCCGATACTCCTCCGGAGGGCCTGGTTGAACGAGAGTCTAGAGAATGAGACAGCGGTTCGAGCGAGGCCGAGACCCCCGCACCGTCGAGTGATTGGAGAGTCCTCATGGCCCAGTGGGAGGCCAGGATGGCGACATTGATGGAGGCGTTTAACCGCTTTGTGACATCGGACCAGATGCAACCGACGGTGTCAAGTCGACCAGCAGATGTTGCCGCGGGGTCGGAGCGATTGGAGAAATCCGACGACGATGAAGCACCACCATCGGGAACAGCACGGCGACTTCATGTGCAGCGGTTCGAGGCCAAAGTTGGGGATTGGACGGCATTTACAAGACGGTTCCGAGCAGCTTATCAATCTCTGGAGTGGACTGAGGGTGCCGCTCTGCGGGCACTGCCGACGGCCCTCGATGATGATACCTTGGCGACATTTAATGGATTCCCTGCCACCGTCAGGTCAACACTGGATGGGGCATTCGCGGCAATGAGCAAGGTGTACGAGCCGCGGTCGGTCGCCAAACGTAGATTCCAGCAAAGGAAGCGGGAGGACACGGAATCCCCTCTTGCATTCCGCAGCGCGCTGTTGGCCCTCGCTCAAGTAGCATACCTGGCGATGGACCAGGAGGCCCTGGATTCCTTGCTGCAGGAGAAGCTTTTGCAGTTGGCCAAGGAGCTACGAGTCGTCCTTTCGCTTCCTGACAGCAACAACGACGATGACATGTCTCTACAGATCGCCAGGAACATCAAAGTCAACCTGGACCTCCGCGATGAGCCAGCGGTGGTGGGTGCGCAGCTGCTGTTGCTGAGCGCTGCCGCGTCCGAGAGCGCGGTGGCGGTGGGCGAGGCACCGCCGATTGCAGCGGCGGCCGGG
Source organism: Petromyzon marinus (assembly GCF_048934315.1). Classification (NCBI taxonomy): domain Eukaryota; kingdom Metazoa; phylum Chordata; class Hyperoartia; order Petromyzontiformes; family Petromyzontidae; genus Petromyzon; species Petromyzon marinus. The sequence continues at coordinate 1,329,901 of NW_027423213.1, forward strand.
GTGCCACCCGCGGGCATGCTGCTTCGCCCCGCGGTGTATGGATGTACTACGAGTGCGGACGGAGAGGACATGTTGCCCGCGACTGCTGGTGGCGCAGGGGCGGCCTTCCAAGGGCGCCGACCAGCTACAACCGAGGATTCTCCCAGGACCGAGGATTCCGGGTGAGTCGCGATACATTCAATACACGGCCGCTCTTTCCACATCACCAATCTGCGTCATCTCACCCATTCACATCTCATTCGTATGTTGCGCACGGTCAGGACGTGTGGGGCGCGTTGGTGCATCGTGTTTTGGGAGCTGCGCCGGGGTCGTCGGATGTGATGGCACTTATTCAAGGGGTGATGGTCAGAGTTATTGTTGACACGGGGGCTTCTGCGACCCTTATCTCGTTACAAACTTTTTGCTTATTGCCAACTTTGCCCCAGGCCCTAGAACCGGTTGATGGGCCGTGCATAGTAGCAAATGGTGGCAGTCTCGGTATTATGGGTTGTATGGTCGCGACGAATCAAATTGGCGAAGTGAGCGTTACGGGGAATATTTTGGTTTCCAAGGCCTTGGCGGTACCGTGTTTGTTGGGAACGGATTATTTGCAAAGGATGCCACTTAGAATTTCTATAGAGAAAGGAGTGTTTGGAATTGCCATCGGAAAAATGTCTAAAATTTTTGGGAACGTCTTTTAAGCTTGCGGTTGCGAATGCCGTGGTGCAGGCCGTGGTGAGCCGCACCGTTCGCGTTCCGCCTGGCACGCAGATGCTTGTGCCGCTGCGCTTTAAAAAACAGTTGCCTTTCGGCGAGCAACAGGAGGGTACATTGCTGACGCCCTCAAATGCTGTATCACGGATGCCCACTTTGGTAGGGGCTTTGACTATTGTACCGGCAAATTGCGACCCTTTAATACAAATTGTAAACGTGGGACACGAATCGGTCGTCATTCTGGAGGGTACAACGTTGGCGCATGCAACGGCAGCACCGGGTCCGGAAGGGGAGGCGTGTTTGGCAACGGGACAGAGTGAGATGTTGCCGGGTGATGGAGATGATCCGGACTGGTTGCGAGATCTATATATGCAAAACCCTGAACTAACGCCTGTGCAGCGGTCGCGTCTCCATGGGTTTCCCTTTGAATTCAAAGATGTGTTCAGCGTGATTACATGATAACACAGACACTACGGGTTATGTTGGGTCAGCCTATAGCGAAGGCAAATACAGTGCAGGTTATATTAGGGCAATTAAGCTGGGTGAACCAAGGACGGCTGTGATTGGCTGGAGCTGTTGCCAAGGCTAGAGTGGCACCTAAAGGTCTGGAGGAGAAACAGGTTCGAACGATGCGGAGCGTCGTTGGGACACGGACTAATTAATTGGGGAGTAATGAGAGTGGGGATAAATTGGGGGGTCGGCAATTGGAGCAAGGTTGTTGAAGTTGGAGAGCTTGGAGTGAACAGCGGGGAATTGAAGTGTGGAGAGCTTGGAGACAGAGAGTTGGAGAGACAGAGTTTGGGAGACAGAGTTGGAGACAGAGCTTGGAAACAGCGTAGCGATAGCGGAGCTGAAGAAGAGAAGCAGCCAGCAGTGGAGAGAGCGTAGCGATAGCGGAGCTGAAGAAGAGAAGCAGCCAGCAGTGGAGAGAGCGTAGCGATAGCGAAGCTGAACAGAGACGAAGCAGTTAGCAGTGGAGAGAGCATAGTGACGGTGATATAGGAGAGCAGAGATGAAGAAGTTAGCGGCTGAGTAAGCGAAGTAATCGTGGGGGAGTGGAGAGACAAAGGTGGCGAGCGAGTCGAGTGAAGCACAACGAGCGAGCCGTGGCGACATGGATACTGTAAAATATTGAGGACATGCTGAGAGTTGTAAATAAAACGGTGTTCAAAGAAAGACAAAAGTTGTCCGAGTGAAATCGAACACTACACATGTAAGGTCTAATAAATCTGAAAATCTAAATAGGCTCGAGGCTGGATGGTGCTTCTACCCAAGACTAACATGTATAACAACAGTTGTTGTAGCCTGCGGAGCTGCGTTATGGCAATGGAACAACATTCATCTCTATGCTCTACACCAACCCACACTGACAAGATTGGTGATGTCTGGTCAAATAACCCCCAAGACCTGCATGGTGTGGGAGTGCCTTATCCAGCAGTAGACTGACCAAAGGCTGTACTTGTACATGTGTAGGAGTGTGTGAGTTTATATGTACACTATGTGTACGTTTGTGTGTGTACATGTCTGTGTGTATATACGAGTGTCTTTGATTGTGTATTTATATGCGTTTAGGGGAATGGTGGGAAAGTCGTTGGCACATTACATTACAAACGAAGTGACCTGGGTTCAATATCCGTAAACAGCATCAGTGGTGAGTGATGAAAAAAATTCTGGTCCTGGAACTCCCGTAGGGTGACTCTGCCTTAAATGAGTACCTGGTGGTGTGTCAACATCAGCAATGGGGAGAGAAAGACAGCCAAGGACGGTGCTGGTCAGGGAAGTGCGATCAGCACTTGCCTCAAAAGTGTATGCAGGCTCCACGGGGAGATTGTCTTTGTGCTCTAAAGTGCAGTGTAATAGTGTGTGCTTGTTCCCTGTCACTGGCTTCACTTTCCCCACCAGTTTATATGGGCTACTTGGGGGATCATTGTCTCTTTAATGCTTTACAACTAAGATTAACACCCATTACCAATTAGCTGTCTCTGTAGTGGTGAGCACAATCACTGACCATGATCCACTGTGAACCAGGGGCTTGAATCGGACACGTGGATCAAACCGTTACCCTCACTCTCCACCGCAGTCGCAATCAGGGCTACATTTTCTCAGTATGGCCTAAGGTCACCTCACTCCCTGCATATAGTGTGAGGGCTATCATTATCGCTAATTAAATGTTGCTGAAGATGATGGAAAACTTTACAGCATCCATGAATATGCATAACTTTTTTTTCCTTTTGTACTTTAACGTACAGTGAGTGCAGCATTCACTGTGGACCCACCTACTCACTGTACATTTACTTACCCACTCACACTAATTCACTCATTCACCAACCCACTCACACACTAATTCACTCATTCACCAACCCACTTACACGCCACTCACATCCTCACTTAACTCCACATATTCACTCATCGATCCACCCACCAAGTCACCCACCAACTCAAGCAGGCACGCACTCACTCACCGAACCTCATCCCTCAGTGGATGAGTGGGAGTGGGTATGCGGCTGGAGAGTGAAGGTATGGGCAAGGGTGGGGGATGGGTTATGGAAAAAGTGAAGGCAGGAGCAGATTGGGGGTTAATGGGAGGTATCAAGGGAGGGGTGAGCGTGGCGTGCGGGGAGAGGAGTGAAGTGAGTGAGGACAATGATGGCAGTGGCAAGGGGAAGAATTTGTCAAAATTTGTGTTCATGCTTGGGCTACGCAAGACCGAGTGTTTACGTGAGAATGGAGTTACATTGTACTGTATGCACAGTTAATAAGTGAGGATTCTTATAGACAAAGATCTGCCGTATAGCCTTAACAGACTGCTGGGGAAAGTGCCGTTAGGGAGCACCTATGAAAGCCGGCATGGCATATGATGGAGTGGGTGGCCAGTATCACGCCCGGCTGCTTTTGTCTCCCGAGTAGCGATGTTTTACACACTGCACCTGGTGCTCAATTGAAACTGAGTTGATATCACGCACAATTATGCACACACAATTTGTGAAGTAGTGAATGCAAGGTGTGCCAGTCTTACACTAGATGTTTACATCTGTGCAGTCCACGCTGAAGCCTCTTCATTTCCTCGGTGCCGATGCCACAGCCGAACAGGTTGAGTGTCTCCACAGGTTCTTCTCGCTGCAGCAGGATCCAGGAGATGGCAGCGCAGTCTGGCAGGGACAGCCTTGTGAATGACAGGTCTATCTCAGTCATGGACCGAGTGACATCACTCAGGGACTTGCGGTCGTGCAGCTCGTGCACGCAGTGCAGGAGACTGTTGAGCCTGTGTTTGTCAACCATCCGATTCTTCATGCTGCGATTGAGCCACTCGATTATTTCCTTTTGATAATCTGCAGATGGAGGATCCAAGATACCCTCAAAGAACTTCCATGGAGTGCTTGATGCCAGTCCACAAAAAAACCTCTGAAACACATCAAACCTCCCATCTTTGCTGTCCTTAATAGCCTTGATGACGTCATTCACTGGCCATGTTGAATGTGACAGATGCAGAGCTATCGCTGCAAAGAATTCCTGCATTGTCAAGTGTGAAAATGAATAACAACTCCCTTGTTTAATGCCCTCACATGTGAACACTTTGTTGATGAATGTACTTCCTAGTTCAGAAGAACTAACAACAAACTCTTCTAGATCTTTTTGGCTGAACATCTGGATGTTTTGCTGAACCCCCTTCAGAGCCATATTGCCAAGAGACGATACAATTTCCTTGGCACAGCAGCTGCCACGTCCATGGTGTACTATGAGCCCAAACACGTATTGTGTGAAGAGGTCGGTCATTGATTTGAGGATAATCTCAGAATGTTCAGACTTTTGTAAATGTTCCTTCAGTGTAATGGCTGCTATATGGCAGAATGAAGGGTTCTGGGACAATGTATTCACTGTTTCATTTTCCTGCAGGAGCTTGAGTGCCCTTTCTGCTAGACTCCTATCTTGGTAAAATTTGTTAAAAAATGCTATTTTATCTTTGTTGGAAAACCCAGTGATTTCAACAGCTCGATCAACATTCACTTGACTCAGTTGTTCCATGGCAATGGGTCTGGTCGTTATCAAGACCGAGGCCTTGGGCAAGAGATTTCCATTCACTAGGGCAGCAATGATGGCTTCTACTGTTGCCGTCTTACGTGGATCGGTGCACGCATTGGCATAGTCAAGGCGCTTTCCAAACTCGTCCAACCCGTCCATAACAAAATGGGTTCTCTCTTGGTTTGCGAAAACCTCATCCGCTTTGTTTCCCAAACATGAGTGCAGCTTAGAAAACAGCTCTGCCAGTGACACCTCTCCAATATCATTTATCTCCCTGAACCTTATGAGCACGATGTGCTCAAAGCGTCGTGCAAATACTTTCTCACCTGACAGCAAGCTGTGCACAATGAATTTGCTCAACATGGTTTTACCGCTGCCTGGAGTCCCCACTACAATAACCAGTCGGGGGTGTGTTTTTTTTCCAATGTGATCAAAGAGCTTCTTGTAAGTAATCCCTTCTCTCTGTGCTCTCTTCATCAGCTCCTCGTGCTGCTTGCCTCTCGCTAGTAACTCGTGCTCCTTGGTTTCTTGATGGCGGTAGTAGGGAACCAGAATTGGCTTCACCATCCTCTCCAGCAAAAACACTGCAGGTTCTCCAGGTCGTGCGTCGTAGTTTCGTGTTAATGATGTCAGCTTCAGCAATAATTCTCTGAAATCATCACCAGGCTTATCTAAATGACACAAATAATTTAACGAGCAGATCAGTTTCACTTACAATAAAAAACATATTCCTATAGCAGACAAATATGTTTAAAATAAACTATGTAAAAAAAGCGTAGCGAATTCATTCACCATGGATAATGCAGCAACATCATGTACATCATGAATTATTGTGTGGAAGTTTTCACGATGTGTATTCTCCAAATGCAATTTTTATAAACACTGTACCTTTTGTAAAAAAATATGTTTTATCATAACAAAAATGCTACCACCATGTGTCTTGTTTGTTTTGCCTGTGAAAAAGATAGTACCACATTTAGCATTACCGTGTACATCAGCATCATCACAACCTAATTCTATCAATCTGTGTGTAAAATGCACTGCTTGCCTTATCCTACAATTATCGATTTTTTTTTTGTCTAGGATGTTGATTTTTTTTTTTATATTTCACTGGTATTGGGGCTGTGTTTCCTCTCCCATCTCAAGCTGGCCTACATCACGTAGCACGGGGGCTACACTGGTGGAGTGCAGTACACCAGCCACGGTCCTAGCAGCAGAGAAGATGAAGTGCTGTCACTTCCACAAGAACAGACACATGAATCACAACACTCGTAGCATCCCACGTGATACATCGTAGGTTCACTTGAACTTCAACTAATCTGGCTACTGCATCATCAGCAAACACTGTGGCAGCCACTACATTGTGGAGAGTGTCGATTTCCAATGACAAATTTGCTCAACAACTTCCATCAGCTTTCCAAGGAAACATTGAACCCAGTCTCTCACCACTTGGGCAATGGTGACCATGAGTAGCCTGATCCCTCTGTATCTGATCTTATTTTAATTTCTCGGGAATCATATATTCGGAGTCATTATCTCCCGTGGACTTTTTTACAAATGACGAGGTCTACAAATTTGACGTTGAATCTGGAGTGAAGTATAACCAATCCAGTTTCAGTTTCATTTATTTTGTATAGCCCTGTGAGCCATTCGGCTCTTGAATCGGGTGCAACTGCAACAAACAAAACCAGGAACAAGAAACATCTTAAAGTGACTACGCGCAAACAGAAAAATCCAGGAAAAAACAGCAGTCTTCCGGAAAAAGCACCGTATATCAATGCTGTGTGCAAACATCCCAGTGGGATGCAAGCCAAACAATTACAACCATAAGACAATTTAGATTAAAGTTATCAGTCTAACTCTGTACTACAACAAATAAATATGGCTAAACCAAAACGTTTTAGAAATCACTAAAATAAAGCTATAAAAGCAATGTAACAGTGATCATAGGAACTAATTTAAATTTTACAATAAAAGATACACATAACATGTACTACCAAACTTTGCAGCCATAGCTTGCTGCATGAGTCACTCCATAACAGCAGGAGTATCAGTAGGAGTATCAACATTTTTCAAGAGTTAAGAGGAGAGAGTAGGTTCCGTTTCATGAGTCAATGGCATTAAAAGGCGGGGTGTCATTAGAAATAGCAGTCATTTCTAGATTTAAAGCTTTCGTGACTGCAAGGATCCATATTCTGGTTCTATTCGGTAAAGTCACGTTAGTAAAAAATAAAACAACAAAAATCACGACGTTTCGGCCACAACACAAGCGGCCTTCATCAGGTGAAGGGACCAGGCTGTCTCGAGGACAGCGCTGGAGAGAAACACAGCCACGCTCAGACCGCGACCTTTAAGCTGTGTGCAAGGGAACAAGGTGCCTTGACAAAGGAATTAGCATAAAAATTAGCATTTGATTGGCCGACTTAGCATGATGAACGGTGTAGAGGTGGTTTACATGCGGGTGCACATTCCGGTTGGCGTGGGGGGGGAGGGGGAGTTTACCTATTGATGGTGTGAAAAAGGAATTTTTAAGAGCTGCGAAAGTTTGGGGTACCACTACTTGAAAAATATACTGTACCATTGAAAATTAGTTTAATGTTTGGTTCGATTTACAACATCTTTCCAATGGTTGCTTAATTTGAAACCATCTTCTCGGTTGAAATTGTGTCTGTGTTTGTAGATCTGAATTGCCTCGTAAACAAATTTCTGATAAAAACCCGTGGGTTTGCAAAGAACCTTGGTATCGGAGAAAATTATATCGTGATCACCCACAGCGTTGTAACAGTGATCAGCTACGGCAGAATAATTCGTTCTGCCGTGTTTCAAATCTGATTTGTGCTCGCGAATTCGGTCAGAGACATGTCGCTTTGTCTCCCCGATATAGCAAGCACCGCAGGTAAAACTCAATTTGTAAACCCCGGGGTACTGTAAGTCAGGAATGCCATCCTTCACGGATGGGATCAGATCACGAATTTTGTGTACTGTATTGAACCGGACCTGGATCTTGTGTTTGTTTAGAATTTTGGAAATCTTTTTAGTAACGCCTGCTATATATGGTAGTGTGATGGTTTTCACCGGAGTATCAAGTGGTTGTTTCTGTATGGAGGGAGAAACAGCTTGGCGGATGGTACGGTCAGAGTATCCATTCCTTTTGAGGGCCAGGTGTACATGTTTTAATTCACGGGTCAGGTGGTGTTGGTCCGAAATGCAATGAGCTCTTAAAAATTCCCTTTTCACACCATCAATAGGTAAACTCCCCCTCCGCGCCAACCGGCATGTGCACCCGCATGTACACCACCTCTACGCCGTTCATCATGCTAAGTCGGCCAATCAAATGCTAATTTTTATGCTAATTCCTTTGTCAAGGCACCTTGTTTCCTCGCACACAGCTTAAAGGTCGCGGTCTGAGCGTGGCTGTGTTTCACTCCAGCGCTGTCCTCGAGACAGCCTGGTCCCTTCACCTGATGAAGGCCACTTGTGTTGTGGCCGAAACGTCGTGATTTTTGTTGTTTTATTTTTTACCTACGTGACTTTACTGAATAGAACCAAAGAGAATAGCAGTCATAGCTAGTCAATATAAAAAAATTAGGAGTAAAAAATGTCCACAAAGGAGGAGACATTATACTGAGAAGAGCAGATAGCCAAGAACCGAGCCACGTGGAACACCATATAATTGGGACTTCTGAACAGAAGGCAGTCCTTGCTTGCAAAAATAGGGCTCACTTTTAGAGGGCAAGCAGAAGCAATGGGGAAGTGTGAGAGATGCCTGCGTAGCCATGCCGATTCAATAGGATGGAGTGGTGTGTGGTATCCAAAGCAGCCCAAAAGTCAAGAACTAGAAGCAGCTTCCATAATTTAAGAGAGGTGGTCATTCACTCTCAATAGGGAAACAGTTTCAACGAAATGGCCTTGGTGGAATCCAGATTGTACCAAGTCATGGAGACCAAGGCAGCTGATGGGTTTGCTGCCATGGCCAAACATATTGGGCTTGACACTTGAAAGAGAGCTTCATAGCTCATTATATTCTTCCAGCTCAAATAAAATGCCTGTGTCTGAAGAGGTGAGAGAAAATCACCATGTTTAAGTCATTTGCAAGGAAAGGGAGGTGTAGGATAGTACAGAAATTCAGGAATGTTGGGGTACAGTGTGGATGCAATGTTTTGATACTGACACACATTTCCATTATCCATCCATCCTTTCCTCCAAATCTCTGATCCCTTGTACATACCCTGCTATGGAATGGAATATGAATGTCCTCCTCCTGAGAGGGATGTTGTTATGCAAGAGTGGTGCAGTTTGCGAATATCAAATGACAGTTCATATCAGTTCAAAGCAATTCCTTCGCTTAAACTTGCCAGAGACATGCGAGTGGTTACGTGAAGTTTAGCATCACTCACGAGAAGCTGCTCCAGGGATGGCTTTACCCGCAGTTGTGCTCAGATCGACACCCATCACGTTGAGCTGCTGCTCATGCTGTGATATCCACTGACCCAAGAGAGGGATCTCGGATCTCAGTGGCACCAGCACATCTTTAAGGAATCTCATGCACACTTCTTCTCCATTGTTGAGCACCAGGTCAACCAGGTCCCGTGTTCGTGCCATGGGGTTATTCTCGCTTTTGAGGGACGCATATACACTGTCCAGGACTATCCCTGTTTGATAGGAATAGTCAAGCACTTCTGAAGACTTCGCCTGGAGGTATTTCTGCAGATTCACTTTGTTGGTTTTAATGCTCTCACATGCAGAAACTTTTGATGCCATCACGACAAATGCATCGAGTCACCTGAAGAAAATGAAAACAAACCATGTGTCACCTGTAAGCATAGTCGTGTAATTTTAGACAGGTACGGGAAAGAATAATAATTATAAAAATAAAATGTTGCTACTAAAATCTGAGAGGTCTCGGTTAGGTACAATTGTGACTTTAGGTATTTGATTGTGAATAAATTGAGTTATTTAAATTGTAATGAAAGCTTAAAAATTGTCATTGGAATATATAGAAATACATACAATTGCATCGAAACACTTTAGGCATCTCAAAACACTCTTCAGTGCAAGCATTTGAACATTCACATGAACACAACACTACGATAAAGAAAAGTAAAATGTAAACCTAATTCAAAACACCACACAGGTTTAGCAGATTAAGCAGCTGCGTGACACCACGTGCTCACTGCCTCGACCATCGTGATGCCACGCAGACGGCAAATTGCGTTGTAATGTGCAATGATCGGGATAGCGTCACCTCTAGTTGAGTGACGATTAGAGGGTGGGAGCCAGGTTTGATCTTGGGTAGTCCCTATGTAGTGGGCACTCCCATGCTCTCAATGTATGGGTAGAGGGTGCTCTGAGGTTGTCTAGCAGTGGTATGACGTCACATACCGCGCTCCCAGCAGCGGCTGGCGGGGCCATTTGTGAGGGGGCCGGGGGAGCCGACGGAGGGAGCCGATGGAGCCAGGAGGCCGACGGGGCGGGGGAGCCGGGGGGGGGAGCGACGGAGCCGGGGGGAGGGGGGGGCGACAGCGCGGGCAGAGGGAGCCGACACTGACTTTCTCATACATCATACACTGACTCATTCACACCATGCACTGACTCACTCACACATCATGCAGTGACTCACTCACACATCATGCACTGACTCGCTCACACATCATGCACTGACTCGCTCATCATGCGCTTACTCACTCACACATCATACACTCGAACAACCACTGACCCATTCACTCATCATACACAGGTTCACTCATCGTGTGCTGGCTCACTCGCACATCATACACTCACTCTGCCGCTGACTCGCTCACACATCATACACTGACTCACTCATCATGCGCTGGCTCACACATCATGTACTCACTCAACCTAATACTGACTCGATCATCATACGCTGACTCGCACATCATACGTTGACTCGCACATCATACACTCACTCACGCTGCTGCTGACTCACTCACACATCATACACTGGGAGTGTCGTGCTGCCAGCTATGGCTGCAGGTTTTGTCGTACATGTTATGTTTATCGTTTGTTAATTTTAAAATCACAGTTCCTATGATTACTGCTGTTACATTGTTTTTGTAGCTTTATTTTGGTCTGGTTGTGGTTCAATAGTTTTCTGCAATGTAGATTCATATTTTGTTTGTTGCGTTTGCACCCGACTTAAGAGCCGCATGGCTCACAGGGCTATACCTAATAAATTAAACTTGAATACGCTTCACAGAAATGAGTAAACATGACCTTTTGTGGAGGTAGTGTGTTTGTGTGGGGAAGCCAAAACTTAAAGTACACACATGAGGCAACGTCAATGTTACTGTAATGTTCATTATGTTAAATAAATCACTTATACAGGACAGCAGTGGTCCAGGTGTCTGTGCAACCACCTTCCTATGCCTTTGAATCTCCACTTGCACTGTCTCTTAGGAATTCTTCAAAATTAGCGGCACGTTACATCATCATCAGCAGCCATTGTCTCTCTACCGCTGGATGAACGCCTCCCTATATTTGTTTAACGTGAGAAATTGATGAAGAAAATTCTTAATTTAACATTTTTTATTAGTATCAATAATAACGAAGCATCTGGTCAGTGAGTATGCACCACGTGCATTTACAACAGCATGCAGAGCATGAGACTATAACGAGTTTTGTACATCATGTTTGTAAACCCAAGTAATCCATTCTTTAGTATGAGATATTTATACATTTAACTCTTTGTGTATTGAGCTGTGTGTATTGCATTGCTGCAAACTAAATATCTATACTGTACATATACAGGCCGGTCTGACTTAACCAGCGTTCTTTCTACAAGAAGGTGCTATAACAAGCAATATTAATTTATCCCTGGGGTGTCACTATATACGTATGATTTTATGAGTAGTCAAATAGTACGAGGAGATAATGCAATAGGGAGAAGGGGGTGAGGGCGTGGGCTTAGTCGCTTTTTCTCTCATACAGCACACATCTCCACAGGAAATGAAAAAAATAACACCTGGCAAATGGACATACATTGATGTTTACGCCCAAGGCGCAACAACTCTATTGGTTTCACTATCGTGCAGCTCCACGCTACACACAGCAGACGCGTGCTCCCTACAGAGGATAAACTGTCGAGCGTCTTCTACGCCGACAGAACGAGCTTCAACACAAACATCCCCCATGTAGCTCCACAGACTGGTGGGTCAAGTGCTGTTAGTGAGCCCCTTTGAAGACCTGCACGCAAAGTGGGGTAGAAATGGCCAGCACCACACCTGGCCACGTTTGTCTCATAAGTTATACTGATTACCCATTGTACCAGGCACTCATTTAATGCAGACACAACCTAGAGGACCCAAAACCAGTGTAGATATCACGTGCTATTGATAACTGTGGCTGAGTTTGTTGTGCAGCATGGCTCGCCACAAACACACATAGGCGATGTACACAAACATACAAGATACAAATGAGAAAAATCTCCCATATCGTTTTTTACATTATTGGGATTAGTTCTGCTAGCGAGCACCTAAGAAGGCCAGTACGACACATGAAGGGGTGGATACATAAACACAATAACAATAAAAGCCATTCGCCACTCAAAATTGGTGACGTCAAAAAAGTGTTTGTGCCAGGCTAAGTGCACATTGAGGTCATGTGGACTGTCGAAGGCTCATGGGCAGTAGGTTACAGGATAGATAAAGGTGTCATGGGTTGAGTGACAGGGATGACTGGCAGATCTACCACCTGTGCTCCCTACTGTTCCACCTTGCTGCATTTTACTCATTCTGCACTCCGCTCGTTGTTGTGAGCATCACTCCTCCGCCCTCCGTTATTGCTGGAGGCGGACATCCTTCACAAAACTCCTCCAGAGACGCTGATCTTGAAACCACTGGTCGAGCTGTTGGCAAGCCCAAACAGCTCCACCATCCTTCTGTTACACTGCAGTCAAACTCTTGCCTATAGCGATAAGCCCCTTATATCTGGACAAACAGAAGATGTTTGGGTACACAGTGACTGGGCATTTGGGCTACATGACCCAGCCAATGCTGCCTCACCTGCCTTAGTATCTCACTGATGGGCATTTGTCCAGATCATTCAAGGATCTAAGCTGCTCACATAATCTAGTTTGTTAAGTCCACGGTGGATCGTAGACAACTTGAATATGCAAAACCAGTGTGGATGTCCCTTTAAAAGGGATCCAAATTTCTCAAATGTAGAGAAGGGAGGGGATATCTGGCTGAGAAGACCCAGAGCTTTACATGGAGCGACAGGCAATGTAGCATTCACAGTGTGTTACGCAGCTGAGATAATTATGTTCAACCGATTCGGAGCATGACCTCTGCTGCCAAACTGGAGCTAGTCACATGCACCCTTTCCAGGTATGGAAAATTGTTCTGCTCTGTCCAAAACTGCCCCACTGCTCATGGGGAGTGGAGGGATGGGAGAATACGATGACAGAATACCCAGGCAGGTGCTTTGTTTTATGTGGGGATGAACGTAAACCCCATTTCTTAGTAGTACTCTCGAAGTTCAACAAAAGCTTCTCCAGCTCATACTGGATATAATTCTTATGGTGGGGATGGTTGTAATGTGGAGGTGGGCAGTGGTAATGCACGCTCCTGTCTAATGAGGAACCAACAGTTTGGGACAATTTCAAGATTATGTAAACAACGCCGCCAAGACCAGCCCAACAACCTGTTGCAATATTGGAAATGAATGGATTAGTGATTAAACGTGGTGTTTAATTGAAAAACGAACGTAAAAACTGCTACAAGGGCCTAAGAAGGCAATGCAAAACTCAGATCTGGCATGAACAGAGGGGGCCTGATGGAAAAGCTGCAGCAGTTGAATAATAACTCTCAGTCAAATAAAGGATGACTTTGCAAACTTCAGTCAGCTCAGGGGAGCCTACTTTAATATTTCCTGCGCAATTACAAATGCCAGTGGCAAGCTCCTCAGCAGTTGAAGGCGAAAACTAGCATGCTAGAAGTAATTATGCTCCCAAATGCAGAATCGCTCTTCGTCATATCCCTTTGAAGAGCTCATGCAAGCCACAGCAACCAAAGACCCTACACCTTCTGCATTGAGCCATTTGAGTATAAAGTGAGAGGTACCCTAAGAAAAATGAAAGAAATCACTAGTATCCAACACTTGCAATATCAGAGCAGAAATGCTGACACCCAGAGACTCAACTATCATCACATGGGTGAGTAAGATCTTTTAACACACGTGGAGGGCAGGCTTGAAACCAGCTTTCAATGATGCAGCCTTTTTGGTTGGACTGCAGGCAGTCTTACTCGTGCCGTGTTAGTCATAGAAGTTGTTGGACCATACTTATATTTGCCTCAAGCAAGTCTTGACGAACAAAGTGGGGTATAATCTGCTGAGTAGTGTAGTGGAGGCTGTGAAATGAGAAATAATCAATTAGAGTGCCTTTAAAAAGAGCCTCTGTCAAGGTGATGTGCACATCAGTGAGATACAATCATCATTGGGAACAAGGAGGTGTACATTCAGCCTACATTTCTAAAGAGAGAACATAAAGTGATGATCACAGGAGAAATCTGTGGATGGTAAGTGACAGGTCCAAATAATTGCATCAAAAGAAAAGGGAATGAGTGACCTCCGAATGAGTAAAGGTTGATTAGAAGTTCCAACAGGAAGCCTTGGTTGCTGGGCGGAGAATGAGTGAAGGGGAGTAAAGCGAGATGGTAGGGACGATATAGGAGAACATTGGGAGGGGAATAAGATGATGGGAGAGGCAAGCAGGAGCGTGTCCATGGTGGAACTTGAAGACAGTAAAGGGGATATTGTGCTTGATGCAGAAATTAATCGGATACCAGTGGAGGGATCAAACACGATCACAGCTTTACCAATTAAAAACCAGGCAACAGAAACAAACATGAGTACAGTATTACCAAAGACAAGACTGTCACACTATATAAAGTCCCACTAATTTCATGGATCGTTATTAAACAAAGGTGTCGCTTTAATCGACATTGTGAACTCGGGATGTTACGGGACAATGAGTCCCATAGGCAACGCCACGGGCTGAAGGGCACAGTGAGGGCTATCACTCCCTCGACTGACTGTGCGCGAGTAACAGACTTCAGCCTCTATTGACGATCTCTGTGAACAGGGAGGTGGAAGCCAATAGAGTTCATGTCAACAACAAAAACCGTGACCTTTAAAGAGACAATGCTCCTGTTAAAGTACGATTGACAGTACATTACCATTTTTACATGCTTCAGAGTACTATACCCATTTTAGAAGCAGCGTTGCTTTGTAGATTGATTTTGTTACTGATGGAGATAGTAAAAAAAGCATGTGGCAAGATGAGACGTTCATTCGAATCCGTGTTCTCAATGCCCTAGCCCCTTGGCATAGCCCCTAGGCTCAAGCACAAGACACTGATACTATTTTACTCAACACCCACCTCTATAACCCCCCTAATCGCTCCCCCTCAATCCCGCTATCTCCCCCTCCCCCCATCGCGATGTTATTTATCTTCCAAAAAAACTTCTTCGATAACACCGCTTTGAAATGAAATGTTTATAGTAAGAGACGATTCAGGCAATGGCCCTTTTGTCACAGCACTTCAGTCTCCTCGACTTGTGACATCGGCACCACCCATGAGGAGGCCGCATTTGTTGCACTCCAAGATGGCTTGGTGAACGCCCCTCCCCTCCACTACCCCGACTTTTCCTTGCCGTTTGTCCTTGATACAGATGCTAGTAACACTGGCATTGGAGCTGTTCTGTCTCTAGTTGTCAATGGCATCGAGAGTGTTATCGCATAAGGAAGCAGAGTGCTGTCTCCGGCTGAACAGCAGTACTGTGTCACATGCTGATAACTGTTAGCTATCGTGTTTTTCTTGCAACAGTATCTTCCATATTTGTATGGGAGAGACTTTGAGGTGCGCTCGGACCACGCGGCGCTGCAGTACGCGCTGCAGGTTGACCAGCCATCTGGCGAACTTTCACGCTGGTTGGAGGTCCTCCGTGACTACTCTTTTCAGGTTACCTATCGCAAAGGCTCCCATCACACGAACGCGGACGCCCTCTCGCGATTACCCACGAACGAGAGTTGCGCAAGTTTTTCGGGCTCCGGTCGCTGTAAGCCGCGCAACGAACACTCGCCCCCTACCCTTACGGCATCGGCCGAGGTTGTAACATCTGAGGGAGCTGGGGATCCAGTGGCGCGTGATGCTGTCATTGGATTGGACCACGAAGAATGGGGGCGCCTCCAGGTTGAGGACGCTTCCCTGCTTAAATTGCGATGCGGAGTCAGAGAGACTGATGGGGGCGAGGATCGATGGGGTGTCGCCTCTTTCATTCTCAGAGGTGGATTGCTCATGCATTGGGACGGAGAGATGCAATGTTCCAACATTGTTGTGCCCACCGCCCTGCGGGGTAAGGTCATTTGGGCGGTGCACGAGCGTCTGTTGCACTTGGGTGTGCATAAACTAGCATTGGCCACACGTAAGTCAGATTTCTTCTGGCCTGGCATGGCTGAGGATGCTGCTAATTTGTTGAAGGGGTGTGTGCAGTACACGCGGTAGAAGCCGCTCGTGGGAATAAATATTTTCTGGTGGGAGTCGAGTATTTCTCATGATGGCCTGTGGCCTGGCCGCTTCCCAAACAGTTGGCGGCAAAGATCACTGAGGCATTCCTCAATGGCTATGTAATTGTAGTGGCATGGTTGAACATGATCGCCACTAATCATAGCCGGCAGTACTAGCTTGTGTCAGTAGGGAGCAGAGGGGAGGCTGAACCTGCTGGATTAATGATGACGGGCCGTTGGCCAAGGCAATCCCTGGGGGAGCATCGTGACCAACGGTCGGGACCCCAGATCCCGGGAAGGGGGCTGGGGAGATGATGTCATTCTCCAGACCCTCGGAGACGGTCCTAGAAGGAAGGCGTGGCCAGGGGCGGAGTGAGCCAGGAGCCTATATATAAGTCAGGTCCCTGAGCGGTCCCAGCAGTTGTTGTCCGGCCGAAGACTGAAGAGCATCCTGGAGCCCTGAAGAGTAGAGCCCAATGGGCAGAGCCGAACCCCTGGCTAGGGTCGGCTCGAGCTTGTACCAGTGAAAGCTCCAGCTGATAACCAGTGAAGACTCAAGCGAAGACTCAAGCCCCAGCAGTATAGATGTCGTGATAGCCAGTGAGAGGCAAGCTAGTCTGGAGGGACTACCTCCATAGAGTATCGGGTGAAAGGGGCCATTACCCCATTGTGTAATAACCTGTTAATGTTATAATAAATGTGTTGCCTCAGAGTAAGCTTCCTCCAGTTTATTACCCACTACATAATGGACAAGAGTGCTCCCGAACGTCTTCTGAACAATCAGGGCAAAACATTTTCTTCAAAATTATTGCAAGAGGTGTGCGTTAGTTGTGAACCAAGAAAGTACGCATGTCACCGCACAATCCGCAGATGGATGGTATGGTTGAGGTGGCTGCACAGAACTCTGACCTCCATGTTGAGTCATCAGGTCAGCGAGAACACGACCCCCTGATTCATGTTCAGTTACAAGCCGCACCCAACAAGGCTAAATCTTAAATCTCTGACTCCGTGTGCTGTACCCTTCAAAAGCTTTCAGAAGTGCGGGAGACTTCCAGGGTAAATTCTGATTCGTGCCGATTGGCCAATGAATGGCTGAGGGGCTTCCGTACTTCAAAAACATGAATGGGCACCTGGGGACAGAGCTTGGTTGCACTGTCCACAGGTACCGGTGGGTACATCGCCCAAATTGCTCAAACCCTGGAGAGGGCTGGTTGATGTGATTCGGGTCATTCGACCGCAGTGTGTCCAGATCCGCTTGGGGCGGCGGAGTTGATTTGTACACTCCTCTTGCCCTAAGCCCTTTATTGCTCCCTGTGAGTTTGTTCCATCTCCACACTGTGGGCGCCCAGGGACAGATGTGTCCGGCGAGCTGGCATGTGTGCACGTTGAGGTTGGTCCTCAGCGGAGTCGTGTGCTTCCTCCCTCAGGTGCCGCGCGCCTGATGTCCCCCGAGCCGCCGCCTGCGCTGTCTTCACTTGATTCGAGAGAGGAGAACCCGTCGACCCGGCCTACTGCTCTTCGTTAGGAGCCGGATTCGACTGGACAGTTGCATATTCCCCCTGGGACCTCCAGGGAGAGTGAGCCCACCTCCACTGGAGGCCCAGCCACGAGGACTCGCTCAAAAACTCTTCGGATTTTGTGACACCCATGCACACACACTCCCACACCATCAGTTGCTTGTCACACTCAGTAGGCCATATCGGTTATTGGCTGAACCTAGCCTTTGTTGTGCTTATGGGTATTGTTACACGGTGAGGATGGGAGTTGTTGGTGATGGAGGGGATTCCGTGCATTCGCGTTTTATATTTTCTCGTGTTGTTCTGTACATTTGCAGCTAGTGTATATATTGTATAGGTGGGCTTGGTTATTTATATGCTATTTGTTATTGTTATTGAGGCACACATAGCGTTTAGTCACTTTTACTCGTTTTTTTCACCTTATTCACTTAAGCAACCATTGGAAAGATGTTCTAAATCATACCAAACATTAAACTAATTTTCAATGGTATTTATCCAAATAGTGATATACCAAACTTTCATAGAAGCTTATTTCACTTCACACCTACATTTGTAAACTCCCCCCCCGCCCCGTGCCGGTCCTCTACGTTCCAATTCACACCCCCTCCCCCCCTCCGTGCCGGTCCTCTTGTGCGTTACGGTCATTTTATGCTAATTCCTTTGTCAAAGCATTTTGTTTCCTCCCACACAGCTTAAAAGGACGCGACCTGGGATGGACTGTCTTCACTCCAACGCTGTCCTCATGACAGTACGGTCCCCTTCACCTGATAAAGGCCACTTGTGTTGTGGAAGAAACGTCATGATTTTTGTTGTTTTATTTTTTACCTACGTGACTTTACCGAATAGAACCAAAGAGTATGGATCCTTGCAGTCACGAAAGCTTCAAATCTAGAACTTATTCACTTGGTTAGTTTTAAGGGGGAGTTGACAGCCAGGACGGCTGAATGCTACGAATGGGGGGGGGGGGGGTAATGTAGTGACATCGGGAATGCCACTGTGTAGTGCCGGCCTGAGAGGCACGGCGTGCGATGTAATTACATCACCGACACCCCATATATGTGGGTGTAGTACCAGCCCTAGTGGGGCTTGGTGAGCGCTGAGTCATGGCGCTGAGTGGCACCACGTGTGGCGTGCAGTGCTGTTCTCTATAGGAGGGGTGTGAAAGT
Source organism: Petromyzon marinus (assembly GCF_048934315.1). Classification (NCBI taxonomy): domain Eukaryota; kingdom Metazoa; phylum Chordata; class Hyperoartia; order Petromyzontiformes; family Petromyzontidae; genus Petromyzon; species Petromyzon marinus. The sequence continues at coordinate 1,348,823 of NW_027423213.1, forward strand.
GTCAACCATGAATGAGGTTAATGTGGGCCATTGCACTCTGGTTGACCCTGGAAGGTACATGACGGGTAAAGTCTACACAGGGGCCCCAAGTTGGGGCTAGTGGGTAGTCACGTATCAGGGCGAGATCTTGCAATAGGAATCGAGAAGGTAGTCGTGGCCAAGGGCAGAGCCGGCCACGACTGGTGAGCATATAAACCGGGTCCCCAGAGGGACCGGGGTTCAGCTTTGCTGTTGTCTTCTGAAAGATCTACATTCAACGTCCGTGAAGAGTCACCAACACATGGGCAGGACTCAAGCTGGAGTCCTGCTCATTGTAGCTATCCCAGAGTGTTAGCGCAGATAGCCTGGTGGTCCACCACCATAGGTTGTTATCTGGTAAAAGGGAAGTTACCCCTTCGTGTTGGTATAAATAAATTTGTTGCCTCCAAAGAGTATGTCTGCGACTCAATTGAACCGACTACACAATGGTGCAAAGGTCAGTAAAGTGACCGAGGCCACCAGGGGCTGTACCAGTATACCACATCAGATTAACAAGGGGCTCAGTGGTGGCAACAAGTTATCCCCTTCGCCTGGAATGCAGGAGGTCGTGGGTTCGATTCCAACCCCGACGCCTGGATATTTGGAGTTTGCATATTCTCCCCGTGGTGGCGTGGGTTTTTCTCTGGATCCTCGAGTTTTTTTCCCTCCACATTTAGAAATATGCGTTTACAGTATTTGGCTGCTACAAATTTCCACGTGATAAGCCACTTCGTTGAGCTACGATTTGTGGCCAGGTTGCTTTTGAAAAACAGCTATATAGCTCAGTGGACCTTACTTGGTACAATAAAATAAAAATCTGCCGATTCCTGGAGTTATACTATAGGAAGGCCTGGGTACCCAAGGGACCAGGTTACAGCATCTGTCAGTTTAATGAAAAATCTAATAGCTTAGTGAACTTTGCCTGGTTCATAAAATATTTTGTTAGTGTTTAACCTCACGTGACAAACAATAAATCCAACAAACACACCCAGTGCTGAAATGCACTGAAAAACAGTAAATGTACCAGAATGAAGCAGTACACATCTTGTCAAGTTGTATTTATGCAACAAAGAAAACTAAAGAAAAATAACCAAATCCACATTAGATGTGGATGTGATCATAAAGTAAAGCACTTCTGGATAATGGGCACCCTATGCCCTGTCGGTCGTGTTGATTTTTTACCATATTTCACCACGCTGACTAGTGCGGGTTGGTGAAGCGAGGGGGGCAGAACTGATTCATTTGTCACTCGCCTCTGGATTTAGTCCATGGGTGTGTAGTGATGTGCGCTAAACACTGTGCAATTGGACGACCCCACATGCCCTGGGCACCCTTTCGCATGAGATATTCAAACTCAATCTATTTTGCAGGTGAAATATTTCTGAAATAAAAATGCAATGAAGGAAAAACAGAGAAACTGCCATGACACGGTGCACAGGTGTGAATTAATATATTATAATAATCAGTCACACGACTGACCATACAAGGCAAGCACACCATGGTGGTGTTTCCCAGCGCCTATCTCGTGACTCGGTATGGGAATCGCTGCGGCGGTGTCCGCTTGTGCAGCTCCATGCGACCCACAGCAGACGCGCGCTCCCTACAGAGGATCCACGGTCGTGCGTCGTCTACACCTACAGCACGAGCTCCAACACAAACATCCCCCATGGAGCTCCACAGACTGGTGGGGCAAGTGCTGTTATTGAGCTCCTATGAAGGCTGGCATAGTACACGAAATGGTAAGTGGTCAGAACCACGCCGGACCGCCTTTGTCTCCCCAATGTGTGATGTTTACACACCGCCCCAGATACTAATTTGCATTACACACACATTTACCTCCCTACCCCCCACCGCACACACACTCACACACTACACCGTTTTCCACACACACACATTTAAGCACCAATCAAAAATCCCCCGTGTATCCTACACAGGTGGTTTATATTCTGGACCACACCACCCACCGTCCCCCATGCACCACGAACTCCCCACACTCACCCACGCTGTGAAGTGTCGAGTCGCCCCGCGTCTCTCGCCCCTGACGCGGCCCAGTTCCCCGTGTAGCCTCCTCTCCCGTGCTCTCAGCCTCTGGCCCTGACGCAGCAGAAAGGAGAGGGGTGGAGGGGTGACGGGAGGAGTGAAAGGAGCGTTGAGGGGAGGGTTGGGGGGAGGATCGGTGGGAGGGGTGGGAGGGGTGGGGTGGGGTGGGTGGGGTGGGGTGGGTGGGGTGGGGATGGGTGGGGATGGGTGGGGATGGGTGGGTGGGGTGGGGTGGGTGGGGTGCCCCTTGCTTTCTTCCGCCCCTCCCCCCACCTCTACTACTTATTTTAAGCCTCTGTCTGTTCATCCCTCCGGCCCCTTTTTTCTTGCTTCTCTGTCCGTCTTTCCTCTTCTTACCTCTTGTGTCCCTGTATATGTATTTCTGCTATCTTATACCTCGTATTTGTTCACTCTGTCTATGCTGGTATGTTCAACCCAGAGGATGAACACGAAATTTAGCACTCTTCTGAAATTCGTGGTCTGCCAGGCAGGTGTCTAACTGTGTCGTTGGCCGACTGGTTTTGCATCACGTAAATTTTTCTTCGGTTTTTTGAATTCTCGTCTCTCATCTTCTTGTTGTATTTACCTCCGTGCAGTTTAACGCTCTCTATGTGTTGCGCTGATGTCACCCTATGTGCTATTTGTTTTTACACCTGATGAAGATCGCTTGTGTTGCGGTCGAAACGTCGTGATTGATTTATTTTAATATAATTTTATGGTATTTCTACATACGTGACTTTACCGAAAAAACCAATGAGTTAATCAATGGTTCTCTGTGTGAGTGAGTCTATGTGTCTCCATGTGAGTGAGCCTATGGCTCTGTGTCAGTGAGACTTTGGCTCTCTGTGTGAGTGTACTCTGTGAGTGAGTCTATGGCTCTCTGTGGGAGTAAGTGGGTCTCTAAGGCCACAACCATCTTGCCCCCTGCCCAGTGCGTCCACCTGGATGAGCTGCAGGAGTCTATTGTCCACCGCTCCAGACCGCACAGATATCCGACGTCCACCTCCAGCACAGACACCAGCAGATTCTTAAACCTGGTTGTGGAAGTAAGGACACGAGAGGGGTAATAGTCAACCACCATTACCACCATCAATACCACCATTACAACCACCAAAATCACCGCTATCGTTAACACCACCATCAATATCACCACCTCCACCACAAAGATCACTATCAAAATCACAATACTCTTTGGTTCTTTAGGTAAAGTCACGTAGGTAGAAAAAAATAATAGATCACGACGTTTCGATCGCAACACAAGCAACCATCATCAGGTGAAAAAATATAGCGAGAAAGCTGCTGAAACACAAAGTTATATTGGCTTGAGATAAGCTCAGCCCAAGGGTAAGTGGGCAGGGCTAGAGGTAGAATTTGCATGTAAATACAACACCACATCGTGGAAAAGGAAAGAGAGACACAGACACCGAGAGATCCACACACAGAGAGAGGCACACACAAAGAGACACACGAGAGACGCATATAGAGAAAAACACACCGGCAGAGAGAGATACCCACACAGACAGATGCAGATAGAGATAGACACAGAGAGAATTACATAATTGCCCATGAATTACTATGGTGTGACAATGCCAATTACCAATGTCAAAGGGAACATCAATGAATGGTAAATGTGGGGTAATATCCCCAGAAGAGCATGTAGACTACATTAAAAATTAAAATAATCAGGCAATATAATATCACATATGGGTTCTGTTTAAAGTTTACTTACGACAAATAATACTGAAATAATTGTGCTCCATAGATTATCTTAATGGTCAAGTTACATAACCATCACGGAATCACTTAAGCTGACCATTTAAAAAGACATTAATTGCAAGATGTTGAGCAAAGGAAATTGTTTGGAAGTTCATCTCACACCAAGTACATGTTACTATAAATCTAAATCTGCATAGTTCTCGATCAGCAAAGTCGCAAACATGTTTTACCACAAGCAAGGAGTTCGGTGTAAAGCTGTTAAGCAAATTAACCACTGCACACGGTTGTAAAGCTCTCTGCCTCAAAGACAGCACTCTACCAAGTGTCGCGACGCAGCTGCGGATGCCGCATGACAATAGGCGGAGTGAGTGAATCTAAGTAGACACTGACCCTGTCAAAGGGGATCCCATGTCTAGAGTATTTGTGGCTGGTGCTACACATTTCTAACGTGATTAGCCATTTAGCTGATCTATCATTTGTGGAAAGGTCGCTTCTGGAAAACAGCCACATAGCTCAGTGGGTCTCACCTGGTAAAATAAAAATAGTTTATAGAGTTCGTTCTGCCTCAACGCGTGTTTTCATAACGCCATTTGGATATGGCACGATGGATGTAATAGGGAACACGTTTTATAACGCAGATGCTAAATGGATATAACGCGATTGAGTCAACAGAACCACGTCGCGCGAGTAGGAATGTGCGGTTGTACGGCTGCCTGGGCACAGCGTCACACGAGGCATTGGGATGCTGCTGGATGCTTCCTGATGCTCCCCACGCGCCTCAGTCTTTGTTCAGCCGACACACGCATCTCACGCTGTTATCACGGACTGTGCTTTACCCTGTATTAGTCATTGTAACGAGGGAGTTTACACAACGCGGTGTTATTCAGCAACGCAACTGCCGCGTTATAGAACACTGCAGTAAATATTGTCGCGGTGTGGAAGGAGCAATGAACGTCATCTTGTGGCATGGAAAGGCATCGCAGCCCTAGCGAGCAGCCAGAGACAAAGCCTGCACGCACGGCAAAGTTGTGATTGACCCGGGGACTATTAGCAAGTGACACGTATGGACTAATGGTTACTCTAAATGACGATGTTGACGATGGTTATAACGTGCTACAAATATGCAAAACGCACATCGCATTAGCTCTGACAAATAGCGGACTTTTTTAAAGTTATCGTTTACAATGGTTAATTTGTATATCATGCCAAGTGAGTAATTTGCGTGTGGACCCTGACAGCGGCACTCAATGTCCAACTCTTGCGAATGCTCTCAGGGGATCTTTACCGTGCGCTGCGTTCACTCACTCAGCCCCAATCTCCCTGTCGTGAACTCACCACTCACCCACTCACTCACCTCACCCTTCAACTCACTCACCCTCCTCACCTATTAATTCTCCTCATTAACTCACTCACCCTGCAATCCCCCCCCTCCATCACCCGGCACTCACCGCCTGTCCGTGACCACCTCTCCCGTGCCTACAACCACAAACACCACCACCACCTCTCCCGTGCCTACAACCACAAACACCACCACCACCTCTCCCGTGCCTACAACCACAAACACCACCACCACCTCTCCCGTGCCTACAAACACAAACACCACCACCTCTCCCGTGCCTACAACCACAAACACCACCACCACCACCTCCTGCTGCTGCTGCTGTCGCGGTCTCCGCGTGGCGCCGCGGGCCCAGGGGGAGGCCTCGCGGCCCAAGAGCGGCGCCACGGCTCCCCCCCTCCCGCTCCTGGCCCCTCCCCCTCGTCCCTCCTGGCCCCTCGTCCCTCCTGGCCCCTCCCCCTCGTCCCTCCTGGCCCCTCCCCCTCGTTCCAACTGGCCCCTCCCCCTCGTCCCTGCTGGCCCCTCCCCCTAGTCCCTCCTCCTCCCGCTCGCGACGTGGAGTGATCTCGCCCCCCCACCGCCCATCGCGCCGCCTCTCGCGTGATTGGCTCGCTTCGCGTCACGTGGGGAAGGCGGAAGAGGAGTATGGGGGAGGAGCTGCGCTGTTAGGGGCGGGGCCGTGGAATCACGTGGTTGGCAATGATTGACAATAAGTGGGCAGGGATGGCTGTTACGTCAACGTGTACGTCACATCCGGTAAAGAAGTTATATAAATAACGCCCCTTCGTGACGTGCCTCACACTTGCTTCTGTCCCGCGTGCCGTCAACACGAGCTGAGCATGGCGCTGCTGATCGTTGGCGTTCTGCTCTTGGCCCTGCTTGGGATGGAGATCTTCATTTATCTTCGTTGTACGCTTTCCATCTCAGACTTTCACCGCGAGACCACGACGCTGCAAACGGAGAGGATGGGCCAGCAGAATGTGGAGCTCTGTCAGGGGAACAAGACGCCCCATCTGAAGCTACAGTATCAGCAGGAGGAGTTGATGGATAACCGAGAGACTCTCCAGAGAGAGAACAGGGGCCTGGTTCAACAGCTTAAAGAGCGCCAGTTAGAGCTGGAGTCCACGAGAGTGCCTGGCTGCGAGCGTGCGTCTCTCCGTGCGGATTTTCTCCGAGACTGCAATGCAGCACAGCGGCAAATGTCGCTGCGCTGTAAAAAGGAAGGTCTCCGTAGGTCGCTGCGCATCCACCTGAGGGAGTTGAACTTCCTGAATCCACAGAGAGGGCAGGAGCAGTTTAGGCTGCGCGGGAAGCTGGCGCGTCACGAGGAAAAGTGGCACGGCGAAGTGCAGATGCGCAAAGAGTGCCGGCATCTCAATAGACAGCTGAAAGAGCTGAAATGCGCCATTTCTCAAATTTACAAAGATGCCACCACCACCAACGCCACTGCCACCGCCACTGCCACAGCTGCCACCACCGCCACCAAGCCCCAGAAATGAAGAGATGTATTAATTGGGTCCGAAAATGGCTGAAACGCAAGTCGACCATTTTAAAACATTGGGGCAATTTAGAAAATGACAGCGCCCCAATTAAAACATTATTCACAAAGACAAACGTTCCCCGTATAGATTCAAGAGACTATTGGGGCAAGTGCTATTAGCAAGGAGCAGCACCTAAGAAGACCTCCACAATACAATCACAAGCACAAACACAAAGGTCCCCCATGTAGCCTCAACACTGTTGGGGAAAGTGTTGTACAATATATATTTATCTATGTTTAACTTATTTTGCATCACATGTAGTCAACCATACCAATGGGAGATGTTAATGAATAGTACAACTTTTGGATTCCATTACAGAGAATCGTTAGTGAGTCGAACAGTTCATAAGTCTGAATAAAATAGTGTACTGTATTTAAATTCACATACTGGAAGTGTTGTAAAATGTATTACGGTTTAACAAAAATTTTGAAGCATTGTTAAAGTCATAACACGGAATATTATACATTTGCAAATAATACTGTAATAAATACTGTATGGTAAACAAAAAATAAAGTTACGTAAATAGGACAAGAAATATGTTTTTAATGTCACTTACCTTGAGTCTGGATGTGGGACCTTTTGTCGGGAGGGGGCATAATGAGTCCCCATAACTGCACACGGGAGGGTTGGGGGTGAACGCCCGCAAGCACACACACACACAACAGCGACAGTCATCCCCCGAATAGCCTAACCAGAATGTTGGGGCAAGTGCTGTTAGCCAGCAGCGCCTATGAAGGCTGGAATGTCGCACGAGGGGGTGCGTGGACAGCACCACGCCCGGCTGCCTTTGTCTCGCCAGTGGTGATATTTACACACCACACCAGGCACTTATTTGAGGCTGAGTCAATCGACGGAAAGCCCAGCAACCATTAATATAATCGTTAAAGGTGTTGGTCGTGAGTGGGAATCGAACTGGGATCGGTGGGATGGTAGACAGTGTTCACCATTGCACTCTCTCCCCACACACACACTCACAGGGGTATATGCGTCCGTGCACACACGCACAACAAGAAGACAATATTCGCCGTTTGCCCCTAAGTGGCAGTGACATCACCACAGCGCTTTTGTGCGGTGCTTGGTGCATTTTGAGGTCACTTGAAGTGTCGAAGGATGGCTGGCAGGAAGTCATGAATAGACACAGGTACCATGGGTTGAATTAAGGTGATGATGGGCAGATGCAAAAGCCGTGCTCCCCACTGTGCCAAATTTCAGTGTTTCAGTCGTATAGCGCTCTGCTCATTGTTATGAGTGTCGCTCCGCTGCCCTACGCTATTGCTGGAGGGCAACTGCCTCCACCTCCCCAGTAGAGTCTTTCATGAACCTCCTCCACATAGGCCTATCGCGACACTGCTGCTACCAGTCATCAGCAAGTTCAATCAGCTCCACATCCTTCTGTACCACATCAGTCCATCTCTTCTGTAGCCCATGCCGCGCCTGTTTAGCATGATCTATCCGCCCAAATTGAAGCTGCTTGGGGATGCGGTGACAGTGCATATAGACTTCATGACCCAGCCAATGGAGCCTGACTTGCCGGAAGAGCCCACTGATGAGCCTTTGTCTAGATATTTTAGGAAATTTTGGCCTCCTCACAAAGTCCAGTCTGGTTAAACCCTGGATAGATCGTAGGCAGGCTAGACCAAATGTTTCAAACCATTGCAGATAATCCTATAGAGAGAAATAAGGGAAGGCATAACTGTGGTCCAGAAGACATGAAGGTTTGTATGGAGTAACAGATCAGGTAGCTTCCATACAATGTTACGCAGCTGATGAAAATATAATGCCGCTCGAATGAATCGAAGTGAGACCTCGGCTCCCAAAACAGAGTTGGTCATGAGCACACTGCCCAAGTACGGAAATATCTCCACTCTCTCCACAACTGCCTCAAAATACATGGGGAATTGAGGGAGGGGAGCATTTTGATGATGTAAAATACCCAGGGAGGTGATTTGATTTTGTGGGGCTGATGGTAACGGCCCATATTTTAGTAGCATGTTCCGTGTTTAGATGGAGTGTCTCCAACTCCTTAGAGTGGGCAGTAATCACCAGATCATCCGCATTCATAATATGGTTTAACTATAGAGAGCCATACCATGACCGGACTCGTGCATCGATCAGCCTCCCATTATATCTATACCAGATATAAATTCTACTGGTACATCCATGGAAATCGTCTCATTACTAAGTAGTCAAAGAAAATGTTAAGTCGTGTAGGGGCCAGAGGACATCCATGTCGCACATTACTCACATATTCTATCATCCCTTAACTCCATTATATCGATTTCCCATGAGACACAGCAGTTGTTTTTCTATTGTTTATATATGCTTTTCATTACTGTAACTCTGTGTTTTTATTTAGCTTTTGTTATTTTGGTGATCCAGGTCTCTCTTGCAAATGAGAATCATCCTAGTCTCTTTAGTTCTCGCCTGTTTTAACTAAATAAATTACTACTTACTCCATTATGAACTCACCCACTTCCCTTACTTTATGACTCACATAAATACGTCCTCTCCTTCCTCATGAGTCATATATTGACCTGATAACTCAGGCAACCACCTGATAATTCACTGTGCCAACATCACTCACGCACTATTTCACAATCTCACCAATGACCTACTCATCCCATCACTCACTACCTTACTCACCATCCGCTTCCCTCATTGACCCACTGGTAAAATGGAAATACGCAGTCTAACACTCACGTGTTTAAAGAAGCTCCTTCGCAGGTTAGATTGTCTAGATGATTTATTTCACGATAACGTATTTACAACGCAAAAGTACGACTCACATGAACCGTCCCTCGTACAGTACCCTGCATCTGTTCCACCCATCAACACTGACACCACTATATCCTTTGCCATCTAAGAGAAAGGACGTAGAAGACGGTTGAGTCTGCTGGAAGAATGTACCAAGGAAACTGCTGCAAGCTGCCAGGGCGAGGCTGCGTGGGTAGAAAAGGGAGAGCGAGGCCCGCAATTGGGGCGCTAGCTCGGAGACTGAAGGACGACTGCAGGTGGATGACATCGGGGCCGACTGTTGTATATGGTGGAAACCATTAAGAAAGATTGTTCGAGATGAATGTAGTGGAAAACACTGGGGCTGCAGATAGTCATACCCTTGTGAAGCGTGTGAGTTGCACTCTCTTCTCAAAAATGGAACCTGCAAAGAAGCTTCTGGTGGCAGTGGTGGGATACAGTCTACAAGTTCAAGAAGGAAGACCCGCCGAAGAGCTCCTGCAGAGAACGAGTTATCAACCCTAAGCGCTCCAGGTTTTTCAGACTCGGCAAATGGCGGGAGTGAGAGCCGGACCCCGTTGGCAGCCAAGTTCCCGATGGAAGTGGATGCTCCGCCAAAGACCCAAGAACCAGCATCGCCGAACAAAGAAAATTGGCGGCAGCTGTTGGACAGGTTGGACCACCTTACCTCAGTGGTGGATCGACTGATAATTTCGATGATGAAGAAAAGAGAAGAGGAAGGAACAGGTAGTGCGCGGCTGAAGCCAGATCCATCTCCACCATGGACCGCAATGGCGAGGAGAAAGCGCCATAGGGCAGCAGCCATCGCTTCCCCCCGTCGAGCAGCAGGCGGGAACCAATCAAATGACTCAACCACAACTAGAAGCTGTTCAACAGACCTTGACCACCATGCATAAAAATACGGGAGGTGATTGTATTGCATTCATCAAAAGATTTGAAGCAGCTGTCAGAGTCAGCCGATTGATTGACGATGAAGTGCTACGACTGCTGCCTACGGTGTTGGATGACAGAGCACTATTGGCCTTCTTTATGATCCCGGAAAATCAACCTGCCACAACCCAACAAGGTTGTCAAGGGATGGCCGATGTTTTCTGTCCTGCGTCCAGCGCAAGGCAGCAATTTTCATCCTGGAGAAGAGGAGATAGCGAGCCACTGATGGCTTATAGAAGTGCCTTGCATGCGGTTGCAGATGTGGCATTTCCAAGGATGGACATGACAACCTGAGACGTGCTAGTGGCGGAGCGGCTACAAATTCTCCTCTATCAAAGTGGCATTACATTGCCGATTTTGCCAGAGAGTGAGCAAACTTCAATGTAGTTTGCTAAATGCCTCTGGGCACACACAGATCCCAGGGCACCATGTGAAGTAGCAGCCCATGTGACAAGGGTGATGGAGAATGGAGGAGCAGGAGGACCAACGGAGCCAACAGGGACAGCAACAACAGGGACCGCCGCAATGCCCAGCATGGAGGGTGATCTGCAGGCGACCTTGGAAGAGATGGCTGTGGCCATCCAGGGGTTCAACGATTCAAGGTGTCAACTACAGCATCAGCGACCATGGCACAACCACGGAGGAATTCAGGACCATGCGGTGATGTACTGCTACCACTGCGGGAGGTCGGGCCACATCGCGAGAGGTTGCCGAGGGGAAGTCATCCCGAGACAACCAAGAAACACCCAGGCGTGTCGCCTGTACACCCAGCCAGATCACACGTGCACCTCATTTCCAAAACCCTCATCACCAACATCACTAGCACACCACTCGATCACATCGACCTGGAGTGAAACAACAGGGAAAATTCGGCCAACATCTCGGGCTAAGTGGAAAAAGTTAGTGAGATCGGTCGTAGCAGCAGCGACAGGAGCAGCATGGTGTAAACCGACCCTCCCTGACTCGCCAAGACAGGTGATGTCAATAAACACAGCAACGATAGAAAATGATGTACCACCCACAGATCATGATCTTGGGCTGATAAGGACCGAATGAATCCGATTGCAAAAACAGGATGAAATTATACAGTCATTGGCTGCACAGGCAGCTGAATGTGCTCAAACTGGTCAAAATGGGGAGCCATTCATCCCATGGCGAGGACTCCTGATGAGGTGGGACATGAAGATGCAGCGTTGTTGCCTAGTGGTGCAAAAACCCTTGCAAAAACAGTTGCTACTAGAAGTGCACGCCAAACAACAAATGCACTTGGGCCACCGAAACACATTGCTCACACTGCAGGCTCGATATTTTTGGCCAGTTATGTCAAAAGATGTACACGAGCGGGTAATCATTGTCAGGAGTGTGCAAAAAGGAAACCTGCTCCCCATCCTATACAGCCTCCACTGCAGTCGATCGCAGTGGTGAGGGTAAACGAACTAGTAGCGTTGGATATCCTGGGTGCATTTCCTAAAACAGCAAGGATAAAATAAATATTTGCTCGAGGGGATGGAGTATTGCACACACTGGCTCGTTGCATGGCCGATAAATGACCAAACGGCTGCAATAATAGCAGAAGCCTTTCTCCATGGCTATGTATTGGACAAGGGCCCCACTGAGAAACGTCTAGCAGGCCAGGGTCAGAATTTTTCTACTAACCTGTTGCGAGAGGTTTGTAATATCGTGGGCACTAAGAAAAATTCGAACGCCACCATACCACCTGCATTGTGATGGACAAGTAGATAGGCTTAACCGCACGCTGTCCGCAATGTTGTGCCATGTTGTAAATGGTGATCAGATGGACTGGGACTTGCACATCCCAGGGGTCCTAGGGGCATATTGTAGAGTGCCACATGCATCGGCCGGGCTCTTCCCCTTCTTTTTGATGTATGGGAGAGACCCTGAGCCACCTATTGAGGACCAACTGGTGGCTTTCCCTGCTAAAGTTGTGTCGTCACCAGCCTCCCTCAGACTGCCACTAAAAAAGCTCTGTGAAGCTCGTGAAGCCGCGATAGCAGAGTCAGGCAGATCGCAAATAGCAAACAAACGGTTGCGGAAATGAACGGAGACGCCTGTACCCTCTGAACAGGGTGATCGGGCCTGGTTACACTGTCCTGAGGTCCGGGTTAGAAAATCCGCCAAACTACACCATCCTTGGCAAAGCCCAGTGGAATTGTTAAAATCCTCTGCCCGCAAAGTGTTCGCATCCAAATGGGACGCCAGAGATGGGTGGTTAATCCGAGTCGCCCTAAACCATATAGAGAACTGACGTCACAAGGGATCGTTCAGGCTCACAAAGCCGTGTCCAGGGGCGTCGTGATGAATGCCAGGGAGGGGAGCATCCTCCTCACAGAAATACTGCCCCCGCACTCTCCTCTCAGGATCGACCGGAATGAAGATGGCCACGATGAGGGAGGCCGACGGACTAATTTAGAGAGGTGCCGAGAAGGAGTGTCACCAGGTCGAATGTGCTGCTCGACCACACCTACAGTACATATTGATGGCTTGTTGTAAATGTAGGGCTAATGATGTTGCGTATTGTTTGCCTAAGAATGTACACCTTCAATAGGGCAGCCCACGTAAGAGTTTGGTGATGATACTGAATGGTCAAGTTGGGTTGTAATGCCTTCCCCCCCTTGATTCAAGCGCCTATGTTAAGCATTAACCCAGAGGTTAAATGTTTTGTACTCCATGCCCACATCACTGAATCCCGTGTGCGATCCCATTGATTCCCACATAGAGTTCCCTATTACTGGTAGGAACGAAGTTGTAAACTGAGTGTACCAGCCTGCAATAGATGAGTGTACCAGCTTGCAATAGATTAATGCGTCCGTCCGTCCCCTTTCAATACTTTAACGAAGTGAAATCTCGTGCTATTGGGGTGTAAAAATAAAATTGCGCAAAATTCCAATGTTCCTACCAGCCCACCCTGCAGGGACCTGTTAAATTAGAGTTTTAGCCGGGACAGATATTTTTATGGGCAGAAGAGGGTGATGTAGGGTACTGTACATGGCAAAAGTTATAGTGGTGTCAGTGGAGATGGGTGGAAACAGGTGCATGGTACCGTACGAGGGAAGGTTCGAGGTAGAAGACGGTAAAGTTTGCTGGAATAATCCCTGCACTCTCATGCCTTTGGATTCCACCACTCTTCGATATTACTTTAACATGCTAATCTCTCACATTAACATAGCCCCTTTCATGCCCTCTATGAGGAGGCCGCTCTCCGTTCTTACATTTACATGCTAATTTCTCACATTAACATCACTGGCCCCGTCCACTTATTTATGGCCCTTGGGCTACACCCATTTCAAACTCTTTTAAACATTCTGCCTCAACAGCAGATCATGCTTTGCCATCTGATGACGGACGCTTGTGTTGCACCCGAAACGTCGTGATTTATTTTATTTTATACCTACGTGACTTTACCGAAAGAACCAAAGAGTATGGAAGATACCAAGTCAGCTTCATCCCAATGGTGCTGTTTAGGCGAAAGTTTATCTATGAGTATATATAGGCTGGCTGACAGGTATGAAGTTACTCCTTTGGTGTTAATATACAACAAAAACAGTGATAAATGTATAACCATTGTCATGGGTGAAGTCTTCCCATACTGGATCAGTCATGGAGATTGTTTCACCATACGCCATCATGCTTTTCAACGTGGGTTGATAACGAAAAGGCTCATGGTCAGTTTGTTTGATGTTAACTATAACCGAGAATCAAACTCAAGTGGCCTGATTCATAGTGCAATGCACAAACCATTGTGCCACCGTTTCACTCGTATGTACAAGTTAACAGGGAAATTAAAAACTATGCCATGTTTTTTGTTTACTGTCAATAAAATGAGAAAATAACATTGCCACGTTGGTCAACCCGTCGTCTGAAAATTACGAGATGTACAAGTCAAAAGTCTTAGGTATAATGCAGACAAGGGTTTTGGTAGTTGGACGATTTCATAATGGGTTGCAGGTGACAATCCTAATCAAATGCCATTTTCAAGATCGTGTGCATAAGTCTGTTGTAGACAAAAACAACGGCCTGCTGATAAAGCATGTCCTGCATTCTTACATGTGTAAAGAAGCTCCTTCGCAGGTTTCATTTTCTAGATGATTTATTCCCGACGATAACATATTTACAAGGTGAGAGTGCAACTCACACGTTGCACAAGGCTATGACTATCTGCAGTCCCGGTGGTTTCTAATAGAGTAGATTAATCTCGAAAAGTCTTTCTTGATGGTTTCCACCATGTTGATTTCCAACAGTCGGCCCCGATGTCGTCCACCTGCAGTTGTTCTTCAGTCCCCAAGGCATCAGCCCATTTGTGGGCCACACTCCCCCTTATATACCCGCACGGCCACGCCCTGGTAACTTCCAGCAGTTTTCCCCGGTAGATTATCTCAGCAGACTCTATTGTCTTCTACTTCACTTCTCTTGGATGGCAAAGTTTATAGTGGGGGCAGTGGAGATGGGTTGAAACAGGTACAGGTTACTGTACGGGGGAAGGTTCGTGTGAGTCGTATTCTTGCGTTGTAAATACGTTATCGTGAAATAAATAATCTATCAAATGGAACCTGCAAAGGAGCTTCTTTACACTGATGTGAGTGTAAGCCTGAGTACAATCTCACGTGTTGTTGCTGTCGAGTATTTTAATTTTACCAGTGGGTCAATGAGGGAAGGGGATGATGATTAATGTAGTGATAGAATGGGTGGGTCATTCTTGAGAGCATGAAAAAGTGCGTGAGGTTGACACAGTGAATGATCGGGTGATTGTGTGATCAGGTAAATATATGACTCATGAGGAGAGAGAGGGAGTATTTACGTGAGTCATAGATTTAAGGAAGTGGGTGAGTTCATAATGGAGTGAGTACCAGTTTATTGAGTTGAACAAGGCGAGAACTAAAGCGACCAGGATGAGTCTCATTTGCAAGAGAGACCTGGATCACCCAAATTACCAAAGCTAAATAAAACACAGAGTTACAGTAATTAAAGCAAACATACTATTTTCTTCTTTCGATAAAGCATATATAAACAATAGAAAGACAACTGCTGTCTCATGAAAAATCGACGTAATGGAGCTAAGGGATGATAGAATGTGTGAGTAATGTGCGACATGGATGTCCTCTGCCCCCTACACGACTGAACATTTTCTTTGACTACGTAGTTTGAGACGATTTCCATGGATGTACCAGTAGAATTTATCTGGTATATATATAATGGGAGGCTGATCGATGCCTGAGCCGGTCATGGTATGGCTCTCTATTGTTAAACCATATTATGAATGCGGATGATCTGGTGATTACTGCCCACTCTAAGGAGAAGTTGGAGACACTACAGCTAAACATGAAGCATGCTACTAAAATATGGGCCGTTACCATCAGCCCCACGAAAACAAATCACCTCCCTGGGTATTTTACATCATAAAAATGCTCCCTTCCTCAATTTCTCATGTATTTGGGGCACCTGAGGAGAGAGTGAAGTGGGCAGTGTGCTGATGATCAAGTCCGTTTTGGGAGCCGAGGTCTCATTTAAAATAATTCGAGCAGCATTATATTTTCATCAACTGCTCAACAGTGTGGAAGCTACCTGGCATGTCACTCCATAAAAATCTTCATGTCTTCTTGGCCACAGTTATACCCTTCCTTATATCTCTCGAAAGGAACATTAAGGTTAGCTTGCCTACGATCTATTCAGGGTTTAACCAGACTGGACTTTGTAAGCTCACAGATTCCTAGAATATCTGGACAAATGCCCATCTGTGGGCTCCTCCAGCAAGCGAGGCTGCGTTGATTGTGTCATGCAGTCCGTATGCAGTCACGGCATCCCCAAGCAGCTTCAATTTGGCTGGATAGATGGTGCTAAATGGGCGTGGTACGGGGTAGAGAAGAGATGGACTGATGTGGTGCAGAAGGATGTGGAGCTGATTGGACTTATTGATGACTGGTATCAGCAGTGTCATGATCGGCTTCTGTGGAGGAGGTTCATGAAAGGTGCTGCTGGGGAAGTGGAGGCAGTTGCCCTCCAGCAACAGCATAGGGCAGAGGAGCGAGGCTCAAAACAACGAGCAGAGCGCCAAACAACTGACACAAATAAAGTTGGCACAGTGGGGAGCACGGCTGTTGCATCTGCCCATCATCTTCCTAAGTCAATCCATGGCACCTGCGTCTATTACATGACCTCCTGCCAGCCAGCCTTCGACACTTCACGTGGCCTCAAAATGCACCGAGCATGGCACAAGTGCTGTGGTGATGTCACCGCCACTTAGGGGTGAACGACGGTTGTCGCGTTGTTGTTGTGCGTGTGTGCACGGACGCATGCATGCCTGTGAGTCTCGTGTATGGAGAGATAAAGAGAGGCAGCCGGGCAGGGTGCTGGCCATTCACCCCGTGTGCCATTCAGAGCTTCATAGGCGCTTGCCCCAACATTCTGGTAAGGCTATACAGCGGATGATTGTCGCTGTTGTGTGTGTGTATGGACGTTCACCCCCCTCCCCCGTGTGTGCAGGGACTCATTACGCCCCCTCCCGACAAGCAGACCGGCATCCGGACTAAAGGTAAGTGACAATAACATATTTTTTTTCCATTTAAGTAACTTTATGTTTTGCTCACAATACAGTATTTATTAGAGTGTTGCATGCAAATGTACAATATTTTGTCTTATATATGACTTAGTTGATGTTCTATGGGGTATGTTTGTCTTTCTGAGTAATGTTTTAATTAGGGTGGTGTCATTTTCACAATTTCCCCAATATTTTTAAATGGCCGACTTGCGCTTCAGCAATTTTCGGAACCAATGGCTAAATCTCTTCATCTTCTTGGGCTTGGTGGTGGTGGCAGAAGTGGTGGTGGAAACGGTTGCGGTGGTGGAAGCTGTGGCAGCGGCGGTGGAAGTGGCGTCGGTGGTGGTGGCATTGTACATTTGAGACACGGTCCATATTAGCTCTTTCAGCTGGCTACGGAGATGCAGGTTCTCTTCTTGCAGCCTCTTTTCCCCATGCCACATGTCCTCGTGACGCACCAGCTTCCCGCGCAGCCTAAACTGTTCCTGCCCTCTCTGCGGATTCAGGAAGGTCAACTTCCTCAGGTGGGCGTGCAGCGACCTCCGGAGATCTTCGTTTTCACAGCGCAGCGACATTTGCCGCTGTGCTGCATTGCAGTCTCGGAGAAAATCCGCATGGAGAGACTTGCTCTCCCTGCAAGGCACTCTCGTGGGCTCCAGCTCCAACTGGCGCTCTTTAAGCTGTTGAACCAGGCTCCTGATCTCTCTCTGGAGAGTCTCTCGGTTCTCCATGAACTCCTCCAGCTGATGCTGTAGCTCCAGACGGAGCATCTTGCTCTTCTGACAGAGCTCCACATTCTGCAGGCCCATCCTCTCCGTAGACAGCGTCGTGGTCTCATGGTCAAAGTCTGAAATGGAAAGCGTAAAAAGAAGATATATGAAGATCCCCATCCCAAGCATGGCCAAGACCAGAACGCCAACGATCAGCAGCACCATGCTCAGTTCGAGTTGACGGCACGCGGGACAGAAGCAAGTGTGAGACACGTCACGAAGGGGCGTGTTATTTATCGTGACGTCATTACCGGATGTGACGTACACTATGACGTAACAGCCATCTCTGCCCACTTATTGTCAATCATTGCCCACCACGTGACTCCACGGCCCTGCCCCTAACCGTGCAGCTCCTCCCCCATACTCTTCTTCCGCCTTCCCCACGTGACGCGAAGCGAGCCAATCACGCGAGAGGCGGCGCGCGGTCGGCCCCGCGTCCGCTTCCCGCCATTCTTGCAATGGGCGGCGGGGCCGCTCAGGGTGGGGCGCGGGGCGCGGGGGCGAGTTCACTCCACGTCGCGAGTCGGGAGGAGGGACGAGGGGGAGGGGCCAGGAGGGACGAGGGGGAGGGGCCAGGAGGGACGAGGGGGAGGGGCCAGGAGCGGGAGGGGGGCGGAGCTGAGAGCTGCGAAAGTTTGGGGTACCACTACTTGAAAAATATACTGTACCACAGAAATTAGTTTATGTTTAGTTCGATTTAGAACATCTTTCCAATGGTTGCTTAATTTGAAACCAACTTCTCGGTTGAAATTGTGTCTGTGTTTGTAGATCTGAATTGCCTCGTGAACAAATCTCTGATAAAAACCCGTGGGTTTGCAAAGAACCTTGGTATCGGAGAAAATTATATCGTGATCACCCACAGCATTGTAACAGTGATCAGCAAAGAATTCGTTTTGCTGTGTTTCAAATCTGATTTGTGCTCGTGAATTCGGTCAGAGACATGTCGCTTTGTCTCCCCGATATAGCAATCACCGCAGGTACAACTCAATTTGTAAACCCCGGGGTACTGTAAGTCAGGAATGCCATCCTTCACGGATGGGATCAGATCACGAATTTTGTGTACTGTATTGAACCGGACCTGGATCTTGTGTTTGTTTAGAATTTTGGAAATCTTTTTAGTAACGCCTGCTATATATGGTAGTGTGATGGTTTTGGCCGGAGTATCAAGTGGTTGTTTCTGTATGGAGGGAGAAACAGCTTGGCGGATGGTACGGTCAGAGTAACCATTCCTTTTGAGGGCCAGGTGTACATGTTTTAATTCACTGGTCAGGTGGTGTTGGTCCGAAATGCAATGAGCCCTATGGTATGAAGTTTTGATGAGAGAATTCTTTTGGGCTGGGTGGTGGTGGGAATCAGGTTTCAAGTAGGAATCTGTGTGGGTGGGTTTCCTGTAGACAGAATGCCCCAATGAGCCATCAGGTCTCCTCTCAAACAGAACATCTAAGAATGGTAGCTTAAATTTCGATTTAAAGTTTTCGTGACTGCAAGGATTCATCTTCTTTGGTTCTTTCGGTAAAGTCACGTAGAATGAGAATAAAATAATAAATTGATAAAATAAAATAACACAATAATATTCTCACGACGTTTCGGCCACAACACAAGCGGCCTTCATCAGGTGAAGGGGACGAGACTGTCTGGAGGACAGCGCTGGAGTGAGAAAGCCACGCTGAGATCGCGATCTTTAAGCTGTGAGAAGAAACAAAGCGCCTTGACAAAGGAATTAGCATTTAATTTAGCATTGAAATGGCTGAGTGATTAGCTTGTGACTGGTCACAGAAAAGGCTATATTAAAGTTAAAGCATACACATCCGCAAAGGCACCCCTTGACAAAGGAATTAGCATAGAATTTAGCATTGAAATAGCTAAGTTAAAGTATACACATCCGCAGAGGCACTCCTTGACAAAGGAATTAGCATAGAATTTAGCATTGAAATAGCTGAATGATTAGCTTGTAACTGGTCACAGAAATAGCTATGTTAAAGTCAGAGCATATACATTCACCGAGGCACCTAGTACAAATCAAACAGGAGAATTTAGCATTGAAATAACTAGGCGAATTTAGCATTTAAATAACTGAGTGATTAGCTTGTGACTGGTCACAGAAATGGCTGTTGAAGTTAAGGCCTACACATCTGAGCTATTCACTGTAACTGGGTATACAATACAATATATAATGAATACTATATCATGAACCAAAAAAAATACTAAAATATAAATTACCTCAATGTTATCAATAAACTCTATATTCTCCAATCAGCTAAGCTACCAACAATAAGTCGTTATATATCACAATGCTATATGGCGAAAAATGGGTGGATTCTTACCCTCAACTTTAGCACCACGGATAGCTACGGGTCCCGTTGAGACGGACGAGTTCATCGATGGTCGGAACAGAGGAGGGGGAGAGAGACAGCTGCGAGGCGCTGTAAGAATCCACCCTCAACTTTAGCAACACGGATAGCTTAACCGTGGTTAATGGTATGGTTTACAACATGGAGTATAACAGCGCCTCGCAGCTGTCTCTCTCCCCCTCCTCTGTTCCGACCATCGATGAACTCGTCCGTCTGAACGGGACCCGTAGCTATCCGTGGTGCTAAAGTTGAGCGTAAGAATCCACCCATTTTTCGCCATATAGCATTGTGATATATAACGACTTATTGTTGGTAGCTTAGCTGATTGGAGAATATAGAGTTTATTGAAAACATTGAGGTAATTAAAATTTTTGTATTTTTTATTGGTTCAGTATATAGTATTCATTATATATTGTATTGTATACCCAGTTACTGTGATTAGCTCAGATGTGTAGGCCTCAACTTCAACATAGCCATTTCTGTGACCAGTCACAAGCTAATCACTCAGTTATTTCAATGCTAAATTCGCCTAGTTATTTCAATGCTACATTCTCTTGTTTGATTTGTACTAGGTGCCTCGGTGAATGTATATGCTCTGACTTTAACATAGCTATTTCTGTGACCAGTTACAAGCTAATCACTCAGCTATTTCAATGCTAAATTCTATGCTAATTCCTTTGTCAAGGGGTGCCTTTGCGGATGTGTATGCTTTAACTGTAACATAACCTTTTCTGTGACCAGTCACAAGCTAATCACTCAGTCATTTCAATGCTAAATTATATGTTAATTCCTTTGTCAAGGCGCTTTGTTTCTTCTCACAGCTTAAAGATCGCGATCTCAGCGTGGCTTTCTCACTCCAGCGCTGTCCTCCAGACAGTCTCGTCCCTTTCACCTGATGAAGGCCGCTTGTATTGTGGCCGAAACGTCGTGAGAATATTATTGTGTTATTTTATTTTATCAATTTATTATTTTATTCTCATTCTACGTGACTTTACCGAAAGAACCAAAGAAAATGGTAGCTTACCATCTTTCTCCACTTCCATGGTCTTGTTCTTCTGACAGAGCTCCACATTCTGCAGGCCCATCCTCTCCGTTTGCAGCGTCGTGGTCTCGCGGTAAAAGTATGAGATGGAAAGCTTAAAACGAAGATAAATGAAGATCTCCATCCCAAGCATGGCTAACAGAACGCAAACGGTCAACAGGGCCATGCTGAGCTCGTGTTGACGGCACGCGGGACGGAAGGAAGTGTGAGGCACGTCACGAAGGGGCGTGTCCTATATCACCGGATGTGACGTACAGCCATCCCTGCCCGCTTATTGGCAATCATTGCCCACCACGTGACTCCACGGCCCCGCCCCTTACCGCGCAGCTCCTCCCCCATACTCTTCTTCCGCCTTCCCCACGTGACGCGAAGCGAGCCAATCACGCGAGAGGCGGCGCGCGGTAGGCCCCGCGACCGCTTCCCGCCATTCTTGCAATGGGCAGCGGGGCCGCGCAGGGGGGGGGGCGGTGGGGGCGGGGGGGGCGGGGCTGAGTTCACTCCACGTCGCGAACGGGAGGAGGATTGACGAGGGGGAGGGGCCAGGAGGGACGAGGGGGAGGGGCCAGGAAGGACGAGGGGGAGGGGCCAGGAGGGACGAGGGGGAGGGGCCAGGAGCGGGAGGGGGGGAGCCGTGGCGCCGCTCTTGGGCCGCGAGGCCTCCCCCTGGACCCGCGGCGCCACGCGGAGACCGCGACAGCAGCAGCAGCAGGAGGTGGTGGTGGTGGTGTTTGTGGTTGTAGGCACGGGAGAGGTGGTGGTGTTTGTGGTTGTAGGCACGGGAGAGGTGGTGGTGTTTGTGGTTGTAGGCACGGGAGAGGTGGTGGTGTTTGTGGTTGGAGGCACGGGAGAGGTGGTGGTGGTGGTGGTGGTGTTTGTGGTTGTAGGCACGGGAGAGGTGGTGGTGGTGTTTGTGGTTGTAGGCACGGGAGAGGTGGTGGTGGTGTTTGTGGTTGTAGGCACGGGAGAGGTGGTCACGGACAGGCGGTGAGTGCCGGGTGATGGAGGGGGGGGGATTGCAGGGTGAGTGAGTTAATGAGGAGAATTAATAGGTGAGGAGGGTGAGTGAGTTGAAGGGTGAGGTGAGTGAGTGGGTGAGTGGTGAGTTCACGACAGGGAGATTGGGGCTGAGTGAGTGAACGCAGCGCACGGTAAAGATCCCCTGAGAGCATTCGCAAGAGTTGGACATTGAGTGCCGCTGTCAGGGTCCACACGCAAATTACTCACTTGGCATGATATACAAATTAACCATTGTAAACGATAACTTTAAAAAAGTCCGCTATTTGTCAGAGCTAATGCGATGTGCGTTTTGCATATTTGTAGCACGTTATAACCATCGTCAACATCGTCATTTAGAGTAACCATTAGTCCATACGTGTCACTTGCTAATAGTCCCCGGGTCAATCACAACTTTGCCGTGCGTGCAGGCTTTGTCTCTGGCTGCTCGCTAGGGCTGCGATGCCTTTCCATGCCACAAGATGACGTTCATTGCTCCTTCCACACCGCGACAATATTTACTGCAGTGTTCTATAACGCGGCAGTTGCGTTGCTGAATAACACCGCGTTGTGTAAACTCCCTCGTTACAATGACTAATACAGGGTAAAGCACAGTCCGTGATAACAGCGTGAGATGCGTGTGTCGGCTGAACAAAGACTGAGGCGCGTGGGGAGCATCAGGAAGCATCCAGCAGCATCCCAATGCCTCGTGTGACGCTGTGCCCAGGCAGCCGTACAACCGCACATTCCTACTCGCGCGACGTGGTTCTGTTGACTCAATCGCGTTATATCCACTTAGCATCCGTGTTATAAAACGTGTTCCCTAATACATCCATCGTGCTATATCCAAATGGCGTTATGAAAACACGCGTTGAGGCAGAACGAACTCTATAAACTATTTTTATTTTACCAGGTGAGACCCACTGAGCTATGTGGCTGTTTTCCAGAAGCGACCTGTCCACAAATGATAGATCAGCGAAATGGCTAATCACATAGAAATGTGTAGCACCAGCCACAAATACTCTAGACATGGGATCCCCTTTGACAGGGTCAGTGTCTCCTTAGATTCACTCACTCCGCCTATTGTCATGCGGCGTGTGCAGCTGCGTCGTGACACTTGGTAGAGTGCTGTCTTTGAGGCAGAGAGCTTTACAACCGTGTGCAGTGGTTAATTTGCTTAACAGCTTTACACCGAACTCCTTGCTTGTGGTAAAACATGTTTGCGACTTTGCTGATCGAGAACTATGCAGATTTAGATTTATAGTAACATGTACTTAGTGTGAGATGAACTTCCAAACAATTTCCTTTGCTCAACATCTTGCAATTAATGTCTTTTAAAATGGTCAGCTTAAGTGATTCCGTGATGGTTATGTAACTTGGCCATTAAGATAATCTATGGAGCACAATTATTTCAGTATTATTTGTCATAAGTAAACTTTAAACTGAACCCATATGTGATATTATATTGCCTGATTATTTTATTTTTTAATGTAGTCTACATGCTCTTCTGGGGATATTACCCCACATTTACCATTCATTGATGTTCCCTTTGACATTGGTAATTGGCATTGTCACACCATAGTAATTCATGGGCAATTATGTAATTCCCTTTGTGTCTATCTCTCTCTGCATCTGTCTGTGTGGGTGTCTCTCTCTGCCGGTGTGTTTTTCTCTATATGCGTCTCTCGTGTGTCTCTTTGTGTGTGCCTCTCTCTGTGTGTGGATGTCTCTCGGTGTCTGTGTCTCTCTTTCCTTTTCCACGATGTGGTGTTGTATTTACATGCAAATTCTACCTCTAGCTCCTTCCCACTTACCCTTGGGCTGAGCTTATCTCAAGCCAAAATAACTTCGTGTTTCAGCAGCTTTCTCGCTATATTTTTTCACCTGATGATGGTTGCTTGTGTTGCGATCGAAACGTCGTGATCTATTATTTTTTCTACCTACATGACTACCGAAATAACCAAAGAGTATTGTGATTGTAATTTTGATTGTGATCGTTGTGGTGGAGGTGGTGATATTGATGGTGGTGTTAACGATAGCGGTGATTTTGGTGGTTGTAATGGTGGTATTAATGGTGGTAATGGTGGTTGACTATTACCCCTCCCGTGTCCTTACTTCCACCACCAGGTTTAAGAATCTGCCGGTGTTTGTGCTGTAGGTGGACGTCGGATATCTGTGCGGTCTGGAGCGGTGGACAATAGACTTCTGCAGCTCAACCAGGTGGATGCACTGGGCAGGGAGCAAGATGGTGGTGGCCTTAGAGACCCACTTACTCCCACAGAGAGCCATAGACTCACTCAGAGAGAGCACTCACACAGAGAGCCAACGTCTCACTGACACAGAGCCATAGACTCACTCACATGGAGACACATAGACTCACTCAAACAGAGAACCATTGATTAACCCACACAGAGAACCACAGAGTCACTCGCACAGACTCACACAGAGAGACATAGACTCACTGACGTAGAGGACTATATGCAGTACATCCTCGTCTTTTATGTAATGTGTTTCGCTTAGCGCACACCACACCCACTATAACTCGATTAGCACATGACGGACTGCTCTTATGAGTGGTGTGGGTGTTGGCAGCGTTGTTTTGTATTGCTGGGAGCTGATGCTGTACCGGTGCGCACTGTGTTACGTGGCGTGTCATCCTCTTCCTCAGCCTTTGTTCCAGCATCTGTGTGTAGTGTCATCTCACTCACTCCCTTATAGTTTTCACTCATCATATCTCCCTTTCATGTCCTTTGTATGTATTTTGATAAATGTAACACAATTTTTTATTATTATTTGGCTGCTATAAATTTCCACGTCATAAGCTACTTCATTCATCTATCATTTGTGGCCAGTTCGCTTCTGAAATAGAAGCTAATAGCTTAGAGGGCTTTACTAGGTAAGATAAAAAATAGTTTATTTTTTTGTGATTTGCTTACCTTTCCTATACTTTTCACTTCGATTGTGTTTTTGCATCGTTTGTTCTTGTAACTTTCTGTACCACCCCAACTGGAAATCTGTGAAAAAGGGCTTTTTAGATTCCTCCAGTATAAATAAAGATTATAATATAGATCTTCTACATATACACAACCCATTTAAAATGAACATAGAAAACAGTGTACTGTACTCTCAATTAAAAATAATAATAAAAGTTATATTGTGCTAAAACGGAGCCTCCCCCTTTACCGTTTTTCCTTGTAGAAAAGTTTTCTGCTTGACGTAAAATAGCTTTAAGCAGCAATTTTCGACAACGCAACCCCCGCGTTAAGCAAGGATATGTTGTACTCACTTACACAGAGAGACATAGACTCAAACTTGATTTGGCACTTTCGTGACTGCACGAATTACTCTTTGGTTATTTCGGTAAAGTCACGTAGACATAGACTCGCACAGAAAGCCATAAACTCACTCGAACAGAGAGACTTGGAGTCAATCACACAGAGCCATCGACTCATTCAAACACAGATGATGATAACAGATACCCATGAACTCACATTGAGACCCATGGACTCACACAGAGACCAGTAAACTTACCAGACCCGTAGACTCACAGAGACGCATAGACTTACAGAGAGGTATAGACTTACACAGAGACCCATAGACTTACAGAGAGGTAAAGACTTACACAGAGACCCAAAGACTGGTGAGCAAGATTTGAACTCGGATCACCAGATTTGTAGCACAGCACATTCGCCGATACACTACCGTTCACCTTACACACTCACACGCACTCACATGCTCACTCATTCACGCAACCAGACGCTCACTTACACATTCAATCAATCACTCAATCACTCACACACTCGCGTTTTATTGCATGTAGCAATATCTTCAGGAGCTAAATGTCAATTATTGAGGTCTGTTAAGATAAGCGAGTGTGTGTGGATGACATAGCAATAGTGGGTGAGTAGGTGAGTGAAGAGGTGAGCTCAGTAGCATGTTGCAGGTCTTCCCCAGGACAAGGCAGGTCATATTTAGGGTGTGTAACATGTTGATTGACTGGGTTGAGTGTTGTGTGTTTGTGAGTGAGTAGGTGAGCTCACTCGAATGTCGCAGGTCTCGCCCAGCGTTTTCCAATCAGAGATTAAACAGATGAATGAGTGGTGGGATTTTTGTTATTGGTCTCAGGTGAGCAGCACCACCTTAACACAAATATCTGTATTACACCTTCATCCATGTAATAGCTGTGTCCGTCTTACACCTCCATTTTCTTAGAAGCCTCTGGATTTGACATAGGGCATCTTTTTCTGTGTGTGTGTCTGTGTGACCCAGTCCTGGACCTTCCCTCGGTCGACTCACCCTCTAAAGAGTACCTGGTGCAGTGTCTATAATAAACATCAGCAATTGGGAGAGACAAAGGTGGCCGCGTGCATGGTGTTGGCCACATCACATCCCCACAGCGGATTTTGGCGAACCATCGAACAAAGGCGGTCGCTGCATCGCACTTTCAGAAGCGCTTCTGCGGCCGTCTCGAACGCTCTTCCTTCTGATATTAGAAGCCACTGGAGCTGTGCACTTTTACATCTAGATTGAAAACTCATTTCTTTGGAACTACTTTTTGTGCTTACTTTGTTGCCCTTCCCCTGCACCTCCGATTAGCACGGTTGGCTACGTACCGTGCAAAAGAAGTTCAACATACAAAATACATACCACCCCCTCGTGTGTTCCACAGCACAAGGCTCCACAACTTGCCCTAACATGTCTATTGAGGCTACTTCGGTGACCTGTGTGTGTGTGCATAATTAATTATCATTATTTTATTAAATGGCCTTCATCAACAAAGGACACGAGTCCATTGAGGGACGGGGACAGCGTGGGACCCTTCGTGGAGCCGATTCTCGCAATGGCGGAGGAAGAGTTGGAGGGATGCAGCAGAGGAGGGGGTGGCACCGCACGATGTTCGTGCTGAGAGTGAACGTGGCACTGGGGGAGGCTCCGGAGTTGGGCCTCTTCAGGGCAACTGGCGATAGAGTGGAGAAGTCGAGGTGAGAGTGACTCGGGGAATGGGGGTGAGGTGAGTGGAGGGGTGACTCGGGGAGTGAGATTAGTGGAGGGGTGACTAGGGGAGTGGACGTGCACCTGATTATGCACGAATGTGAGTGGACTGCCCATGCATTCATCATCATTATGGGCATCATCACCAGTGGTAAATCCACTGTTTGATGAAGGCCTCCCCAAACCAACGTCACTTCTCGTGACGCCTGCGCTGTGACAATCGGCCCCAGCACCTCCTGTGCATGAGCTTCCCACCTCCTCCCCTCCAAGTTACTCTTGATCATCAGCCATCGTCACTTCCAGAAACGTTTTCATCTGCATGTTGCTCTTTCCTTCTCATCATGGTCAACATGAGGAGGGATCTTACCTCTGTGTATGTTCTCTCATCTGCGCGTTCCTCTGTCTTGGTGTGATTTCGAGCACGTGTCTCTGCATGCTTCTCTGCGCAGGGTTTGTTCTGTACGTGTTTTTTGAGCTGGTGGCCGCGTCTGAACCGTGTCGTGCCCGTCAGGATGCCACTCAATACAAAACAAATGGAAGGAGTGAAATTATCTTGGGACCACAGCCTTGTCTCAATTCTTCACCCCTGGTGTACAAGTCAGCAGCTGGGACCATCACTGCTATCCATTAATATGTACGGGCTGCTAAGGATTCTCTTCATCTCTGGGTCTCTACCTCTAAATGTTGACTCTGAGTATTGACCGCAGTGCATTTCTCAGCTCTATCGAGTACCCGGTAAGATCGAAAAACTCTCAGCTCACACGGTGGCTTCGGGTGATCAGCCAATGAATACATCAGGATGTGCACCCTCATGAATAACAAACGTGCATTGCGGAAGGTGCCGACTGACTGCCATGCTGCATACTGCTGTATAAATAACCCACCCACACATGCACAAGCCTGTGTGGGTATGCATATTATCCGGTAATTGTATAGTGTTTCGCGTATTGCGCTATGAACTTGGCAACACCAGTACCGATGCACTAAAGTGGTTTTGGGCTAACCCGAGGTCGACTCAGCCTCCAATGAGTACCTGGTGCGGTGTGTAAACATCACTACTCGGGAGATAAAGGCGGCCAGGCATGGTGCTGGCCACCCTCCCCATTGTGTACCATGCTGGCTTTCATAGTTGCTCGCTAAAAGCACTTGCCTCAAGAGTCCGTTGAGGTTATACAGACAACCTTTGTGTTTGTGTTTAATGTTTTAATTGGTGGCGGTGTAATTTTAAATGTAAAATTTTTTCATGGCCGATTTGCACTTTGGCCACTTCCAGACCCAACAAATAAATCTGTTCCTTTTCTTGGTGGCGGTGGTGACGGTGGTGGCGGTGGTGGCTTTGGTGTATATTTATAGAGTGCCTTCTCTCTTGACATAACAAGCACAAGGCGGTGACAGAATGGAATGATTTAGATGGCAGGGGTGTACATAGTTTGAGGAATAAGTGACAGCGATAGACAGCAATGGGATCGGAGAAGAGTAGGGACGAGAAGGAGTGGAGGCTTAAGGGGAGAGAAGAGGTAGAGAATGGGCAATGGAGAAGAGGTGGGGCTTTATGGGAGGAATGGAAGAAGGTTAAGTAGATGGACCATAAATGAGGTTTGGCACAAAGAGGAGGGACAGAGACAGAAGATTGGGAACAAAGAGGATGAGAGAGGACATGGAAGGAGATGAAAGAGGCAAAATTATGTAGGGCAAGTCCATGGAGAGGTTTAAAGACCAGCGACAGGTATTTTAAAAGACAGTGGTAGTGAACGAGAAGCCATTGGAGTTGAAGGAGGAGAGGCAAAGTGTGAGAATTAAAGGGGAGATTGAAAATAACTCGTGCAGAATATTTTTTTATTTGGTGGAGGGGAATGAGGGCAGATGCGGGGAAATCAAGAAGAAAATTACATTTGTAATTAGAGGTAGCTCTGTTATATCAACTTCTGTGGGTGACTGTCTAATACATATGTGGTTCATAAAGCAGTGCGCCAACCACAAATAACTCTGCCCGCGTGTGATTTTTTCTCACAATTTAAAGGATTTCAACTGCACGGCAGTGCGTACAGCTATAGACCCCTAAGTCGTATGCGCTGTGCAACTTTTAGGCCTTGTAAATATTCCCACACATCTTCTTAATGCGATGTTTTTTTCAATTGTAGAGGATTATCATCGTTAAAATGTTTACTCAGGCACGTGTATATGCATAAACACGATTTGATCAAGACTTGTCACACTAGACTTTCGCGACTACAAAGTAGAGCAGTAATGCATGGTGCTGTTTTTGTTTTATTTTAATTACTTAGATTCGCTCGGGGAGGGTACATGCGGAGTGTTTTTGTATCTGAACGTGTAAACGTGACTTTACCGTAAAAAAACAAGTATACTTTTCGATTTAAAGCTTTCGTGACTGCAATGATTCATCTTCTTTGGTTCTTTCGGTAAAGTCACGTAGAATGAGAATAAAATAATAAATTGATAAAATAAAATAACACAATAATATTCTCACCAATATTATTGTGTTATTGTGTTATTTTATTTTATCAATTTATTATTTTATTCTCATTCTACGTGACTTTACCGAAAGAACCAAAGAAGAAGAAAACAAGTATACTATTTTCACTGATACCATTGTGAAATCTATTGTTTCCAGCCTGCATAATTTATATTTGTTGTGATTGGTTTTCTCATCATTTACAGATTTGATTACTGTTACCTTTAGACAACTGTCTATGGGGTCACCATAGTGTAAAGGTCATCTCCATATATGGGGCTGCCAGAGGCATATGGCAAGAGAAAGTATTGATTACCGTCCTGCACTAATGAGTCCTAATTAGACGAAACCGGTCCACAGTTGTCTTTGTCTCACTGCTGCCTGTTGCTGGGACGGCCACGTGTTCTCAACGCTTTGAGTCTGTGGTCTAAACCAGGGGTCGCCAACCCCCGGGCCGCGGACCGGTACCGGTCCGTGGCCTGTTAGGAACCGGGCCGCACAGCAGGAGGCGAGCGGTGGGTGAGCGAGTGAAGCTTCATCTGTATTTACAGCCGCTCCCCATCGCTTGCATTACCGTCTGAGATCCGCCTCCTGTCAGATCAGCGGCGGCATTAGATTCTCATAGGCGCGCGAACCCTACTGTCAACTGCGCATGCCAGGGATCTAGATTGCGCGCTCCTTATGAGAAGTCGGAATCCGTAACTTATTATAGTCTGCGCGTGGCCTGCCCATTATTGTATTTACCACTTCCGTCCGCGCCTCTCTCCCGCACTGCGCACTTGTCTCAGTCACAGTTTTGGTATAAATCCCACAAGCTAACCCTCGCCAAAATGAGCAAAAAACAAACGTCGCTGGAGAGTTTCTTTGAAAAGGGGGAAAGGCCCAATGATGACCCCCCCTCCAGTGCGTAAAAAAATGTCTTCCACGAAACCGGTCCCTGGTGCCAAAAAGGTTGGGGACCGCCGGTCTAAACGACAACTTGGTCACAAATTCAGTTTTTCTGAGCTGTTGGTCTAGATAAGTTGGAGAGCGTGGGTGCATGCATGCTGCACACCTATGTATGATTTTTCATCTAATATTACTCCCCGTCCCTTCAAATTCCGTGAATCCTACACGTGGAGGGTGATGGTGGTAACGATGGTGTGGGTGGTGACGTTGGTGACGGTGGTAACGATGGTGAAAGTGGTGACGGTGGTAACGATGGTGTGGGTGGTGATGATAGTGACGGTGGTGACGATAGTCACGATGGTGACGGTGGTGACGATGGTGACGGTGGTGACAGCGCTGACACTGGGACGCCTGCACGGCGCGACTGCCTCTCAAAGGCAAAGCTGGGCCACGTGGTTTGCGAGGAATGCAATCCCCTTTGCACTTCTAAAGGGCACCCCTAGTGGCAACTTTTTTTTTTGCACAATAAGAAGGCGACTCAGCATTTCACCTGCAAGCGGCTTTGCTCTGCACGTAGGGGTGCTGATTGCTCGATGTAAAATACAATTGAGTAATGTCCGATTATCACGGTTGGCTAAGCACGGTGCAACAGAAGGTCGACATACATACAAGGATCTTATTGCAGCCTCGTAATTTAATAACACCGATCCACATTCTCGCATTTAGCCACAAACACACGCTCAGTTGAGCACACCCACAGCTAGACGATAACGCGTGCTTCTCTCGAGTTATCTGCTGTCATCTGGCTCTCGTGATCGCCGGCCTTGCCTCGCCACAGCTGCTGTGGAGTCGCCTTTGTGCAGAATATAAATTACAACGTAGAAACGCATACAGCCCCTGTCTACTGATCTATTTTATCATCTGTAAAACAAGTAATCCTGATTTGTTTACAGATGTTTTACTAACTTAAAGTCTATCTTCTCAAGAGCGGGTGAGTGAGCGGATGGGTGTGGGTGGGTGAGCGGATGAATGTGTGGATGGGTGAGCGGGTGAATGTGTGGATGGATGGGTGGGTGAGCAGGTGGATGTGGGTGGGTGGTGAGTGGGTGGGTGGTGAGTGGGTGGATGAATGGGTGGGTGGTGAGTGGTTGGGTGGATGTGTGAGTGAGTGGATGAGCGAATGGGTGAGTGGGTGAGTGGTTGAGCAGGTGGCAGGTGTGTGAGTGGGTGGGTGAGTGAGCAGGTGGGTGGTTGAGCACTTGGGTTGGTGAGCGGGTATGGTTGGTGAGTGGGTGGGCGGGTGGGCAGAAGGGTGGTGAGTGAGTGGGTAAGCGATTGGGTGAGTGGATGGGTGGGTAAGCAAGATGGTGGGTGTGTGAGTAGGTGAATGAGCGAGTGAGCGGGTGGGTGGACGAGCGGGTGGGTGGGTGGGTAAGCAGATGGCAGGTGTGTGAGTGGGTGAGTGAGCGGGTAAGTGAGCGGGTGGGTGAGTGGGTGGGTAGGTGAGCGGGTGGGTTGGTGAGTGGATGGGCGGGTGAGTAGGTGGTTGGTGAGTGTGTGAATGAAGGAATGGGTGGATGGTGAGTGAGTGGTTGAGAGCGTGGGTGACCGAGTGAGTGGGTGGACGAGTTGGTGGACGAGTGAGTGGTGAGCAAATCGGCGAGCGAGTTGGTGAGCCGGTGGTGAGTGTGTGAGCGAGCAAGCGGGTAGGTGTATGAGTGGTGGGTGAGTTAGGAGGTGAGCGGCTGGGTGAGCGAGTGGGTGAGCAGGCGGTTGAGTGGTTGGGTGGTGAAGGGGTAGGTGAATTGCTGGATGGTGAATGGGTAACTGGCTGGTGGGTGAGTGGGAGGGTGAGTGAGTGGGTGAGCGGGTGGGCGAGTTGTGAGCGAGTGGCAGCGCTGCTCGTGAAGCTGTGAGTCTGTGTGTCTCTGTTTAAGCCTCCGTGTCTCTGTGCGAGTCTGTGAATCATGAGGTGAGTTTATTTGCGAGTCTTAGCGTGCGTCTTTGTGCGAGTTCACGAGTCTCCGTGTCTCTCTCAGGACCCCCTGGATGCGTTGAGGCAGCTCTGATCGCGTAACTGTGAATCTCTCAAGGCGGAGTTCTCCAGCGGCGAGTCTCGCGTCTCGTCCTGGACTCGCACCCAGGAGTCCTTCGCCCAGGAGCTCCTGGATCTGCTCCACTGCCAGGACCACTGCGTGCATCTCCACGGCAACCGCCGTAGCAATCGCGGCAACCAACATCACCGCGATGGTCACCGTAGAGACCGCCATGATTATAACAACTTCCATCGCCATAGCAGCAACCACCATCACCACAGTAATCACCGTAGTTACCACCATCACTGTCGCAGCAACCACAGCGTAGAAACCACAATCAGTCTAGCAACAACCACCATCACCACAGCCACCAATATGGCAATGACAACACAGCAATCAACATAGTTGCAATCACAGCATATAAACCACATTCACTCTAGCAGCAAACCACCATCACCACAGCAATCATCGTAGTAACCACCGTCACCAAAGCAACCACCATAACTGGAACACAATAGGAATGAGTCATTATGTTGATGATGTTGACGATGATGTTTTTGTTGCTGCAAGTTGCCAATCAACTTTTTTCTAAACTCAAATGAAGAAACACCATCTCTACCCCCCTTTCCTCGCGCTCGGTTGCCTAGCGACGCCGTGTGTGCTGTAAGTACCAATAATAAGTTCATAGTTCATTTATTTGGTATAGCCCTGTGAGCCATTCGGCTCTTGAATCGGGTGCAACCGCAACAAACAAAAAACATGAACAAGAAAACGTCTTAAAGTGATTATGTGACTGTGCAAACAGAAAATACAGGAAAAAAATATCAAAATATTCCTGAAATAGCACCGTACACCAACGCTGTGCACAAAAATCCCAGTGGGATGCAAGTCAAAATAACAACAACAACCACAAGACAACTAAGATTAAGGCCATCAGTCAACTCCGTACTACAATAAAAAAACATGGCTAAAACAAAAAAAACTTTTCGAAATCACCAAAATAAAAGCCATAAATCCAATGTAACAGTGATCATAGGGACTGTGACCGAATTTTTTACAATGAACTACATTAATTATAACACCAAAATCTAGAGCCATGTTTTAGGCCACTGAATAGCAGTGGCAGCTAGGGTTGTACAACTCCTCTAGAGCAGTTTTGAGTGAAGATCTCATGGGTAGTGATTCAAGTTGCAGTTTATTGGCAATAGCATTCCAGACCCTACGGGCATCAATAGCAAAGGCCCTTCCTCCAGTTTTAGTACGGCAATAGGGAATGTGAAGCTGGTAAATAAACACCGAGTTGTCTCCAAAGTCCGTGTCTCCGCGATCTCTCTCCCTGCTATACTAAGGTTTTAAAAATTTTCCCCCCTGATTCTGCTGAAGATTTCCTCTTCATACTTCCTCGTCTCCTTGTTCTCGAGTGCCTCTTCTCATTGCGTTCTGGATGTCCATTTTAATTTTAGTCGTAGGTTGCATAGTACCAACCACTGAGGCATGGACAGTCCTAAACATGGGATTGGAAACTGCAAAACAGGGAGTGGCTCTTCTTTTGAATAAAACAATGAATGCGGTGTGGGAAGCTGCGAATCTCAAGTAACGGTGGGCTCGCCTCCCCATTATCGGGAGTCAGGTAATGGTGGCTTGGTCACAGGAAGATGCGCTTGAGAGTCTTCCACTCTGGTGGTGGGTGTCCATCTCGGACCCCATTAAAACCGACAGTGGCCTGGATTCAGCCAGCTGATGAAAGTTGTAATAAATAATTTCATCATCGCTTGCAGTTGGGGTTGGCATCGTCCCCCTCTCCTACTTATGCCCATCCATCCTGGGTTTAACCAGGCTGGATTGTGAGCTCACATCACGTGAGCTCTTCCAACGGGCAATGCTTGAGTTGACTGGGTCATCTAGCCAACATACCCAGCCTCCACATGCTCAAGTAGCTTATGTTGCGGCAGATAGAGAGTTATAAACGGACATCACACAGGCTGGAAAAGAGATGGATTGATGCAGTAAAGGAGAATGTGGAGCCGAGTGTATTTGCTAAAAACGGCGCTCAGGGGAGAGCTGCATTTTGGGGACATGGGTGTTACGAGATAAGAAATAGGCTGAGCCATTTTCCCAAAGAGCACTTGACTCTAGAGCCTGTATGGCTATTAGGGGTTCTTTGTCTCAGCTTTTTGTGTGGAGGAGAGGGAAAGAGTGCTCTTAGCAGAGAGAGAGAGAATTTCAAATATGATAATAACAATGTTGTCCATCTGTCTGCGATAACATCACCGGCATCCCAAGACTATTTGTTTTAAGCTTGCCCTGGAACGGCTGACCATTTCCATGAAACAGGCGTTTGGCTTTGTGTGGGAGGCAACCGGAGTACCGGGAGAAACTCCACCTTGCACATGAGAGAATAACACTCACAGTTCTGCAACCAGATGGAATTCACAGACCCACTTGCTGTACTGCTAGATAAAGGCCTTCATATGTATTATCTGTAGTAATGCTTTTTTTTCTAGATTTGAAGCTTTCGTGACTGCAAGGATCCATACTCTTTGGTTCAATTCGGTAAAGTCACGTAGGTAAAAAAGAAAATAACAAAAATCACGACGTTTCAGCCACAACACAAGTAGCCTTCATCAGGTGAAGGGACCGTGCTGTCATGAGGACAGCGTTGGAGTGAAAACAGCCAAGCCCAGGTCGCGTCATTTAAGCTGTGTGGGAGGAAGCAAAACGCTTGACAAAGGAATTAGCATAAAAATGAGCATGATGTACGTAGGAGGTGCATGGGCCATGATGGACCAGCAGCGTGGGGGGGGGGGAGTAGAGTGAGTGAGTGTAGTGAGTGAGTGTAGTGAGTGAGTGAGTGGCGTGAGTGAGTGAGTGGAGTGAGTGAGTGGAGTGAGTGAGTAAGTGGAGTGAGTGAGTGAGTGGAGTGAGTGAGTGAGTGGAGTGAATGATTTAGAACATATTTCCAATGATTGCTTAATTTGAAACCATCCTCTTGGTTGAAATTGTGTCTGTGTTTGTAAATCTGAATTGCCTCGTGGACAAATCTCTGATAAAAACCCGTGGGTTTGCAGAGAACCTTGGTATCGGAGAAAACTATATCGTGATCACCCACAGCATTGTAACAGTGGTCAGCTACGGCAGAATAATGCGTTCTGCAGTGTTTCAAATCTGATTTGTGCTCGCGAATTCTGTCAGACATGTCGCTTCGTCTCCCCGATATAGCAATCACCACAAGTGCAGCTCAATTTGTAAACCGCGGGGTATTGTAAGTCAGGAACGACATCCTTCACGGATGGGATCAGGTCACGGATTTTGTGCACTGTATTGAACCGGACCAGGATCTTGTGTTTGTTTGGAATTTTGGAGATCTTTTTAGTAACGCCTGCTATATATGGTAGAGTGATGGTTTTGACCGGAGTATCAAGTGGTTGTTTCTGTATGGAGGGAGAAACAGCTTGGCGGATGGTATGGTCAGAGTATCCGTTTCTCTTGAGGGCCAGGTGTACATGTTTTAATTCACTGGTCAGGTGTTGTTGGTCCGAAATGCAATGTGCCCTGTGGTATAACGTTTTGATGAGATAATTATTTTGATCTGGGTGGTGGTGGGAATCAGGTTTCAAGTAGGAATCTGTGTGGGTGGGTTTCCTGTAGACAGAATGCCCCAGTGAGCCATCAGGTCTCCTCTCAAACAGAACATCCAAGAATGGTAGCTTGCCATTTTTCTCCACTTCCATGGTGAATTTGATGGCGGGATGTCTAGAATTGATGTGGTGTAGAAAAAGGTTCAAAGCTGGGAGGCCATGAGGCCAAATGACGAAAGTGTCATCCACATATCTCTTCCACAGGGAAGGTCTGAGGGTGGAAGTCTGGATGGCGTCTGATTCAAATTTCTCCATGAAAACATTGGCTATCACTGGTGATAAGGGAGAACCCATGGGGGTACCCTCATTTTGTTTGTAGAAGCTGCCATTCCAAGTAAAGTAGGTAAGGTATTGGTGAGGCAGTGTCTAATCAGCGCAGGTGTATCGGGGTCTAGTCCATGTTGGACCAAATTTTCAATTATTTCAATAGTATCAGGTACCGGGACCTTGGTGAACAGAGAGACCACATCGAAGCTTGACAAGGATATCGTCAGGAGACAGTACAACGTCTTTGACCATAGAGACCAAATGAGCTGAGTTAAGTACTGCTGAGGAGGTCTTGCCAGTGAAAGGTAGCAAGGTATCTGACAGAAAACGTGCTAGCTTATAGGTAGGGGAGTTGATCGTGGATACGATGGGTTGTAGTGGAGTGCATTCTTTATGAATCTTGGGGAGACCATAGAATCTAGGGGGTCTTGCAGCAGAAGGTTTTAAGGAGGGACGTTTAGTTGGTTCGATTAGGGAGGTCGAACTTGTGATGATCTTGTTGGTTTTTATAGTTAGGCTATTAGTAGGGTCATTTTTAATGTTTGAGTAACTTCAATCGTTGAGTAGGTTCTGGATTTTGTTGTTGTACAATCTTTATCCATAATTACAGTAGCGTTGCCTTTGTCGGCTGAGAGGATGACTATATCACTTCTGGTTTTTAAATTCGCGAGTTCAGAGCGTTTATTTTTGCTTATGTTGCTAATGGGTTTTTTAGCATTATTCTTAGCTCTTTCGGTAAAGTCACGTTGAAGGGAAACAATAAAATAATAAAATATATATAAAACAATAAAAAAATTCTCACGACGTTTCGACCATAACACAAACGGTCGTCATCAGGGGTGTCGGTTTGCATAAATTTATTTATTTTTAAACGGTGCATTTATATATTTATAAAAAAACGTCAGCGCCACGCGCAGCGATTTGGCAGTTTATTTAGAAGGAGTAGTCCATCTATGTTCTGAAAAGAGGAGGGGGGAGACGAAAAATTAATGTATGCTGTCTGAAAGCCACTGTAAGCGTGAACAATCAATTAAGACCTGAAATGGTTTATCAAATCTTTCCAATGATTGCTAAGCCAGAATCCATTTTCTCGGTTGAAATTGTCTCTGTGCTTGTATATGTGGATAGCCTCATGAACGAATCTCTCATGGTAGCCAGATGGCTTACAAAGAACACCGTTTAAAATACACCGTTTAAAAATAAATAAATTGATGCAAACCAACACACCTGATGACGACGGTTTGTGTTATGGTCGAAACGTCGTGAGATTTTTTTTATTGTTTTATATATTTTCTTGTTTCCCTTCAACGTGACTTTACCGAAAGAGCTAAGAATATGAATTACTGCAGGCACGAAAGCTTTAAATCAAAATTTCTTAGCATTCTTAAGAATAGTGGCTATTTCAGCTCTCACAACATATGCTTGGATGTGTCCTATGCCTTTAAGGGCCGCATCGACCTGAGAGATGATATCAACAGGAATATGTTTCAGGGTGACAGCAAAATTTAGCCCTCTAGCCAGTACTGTTTTCAGATTGTCCGAAATCGGGGTGCTACTCTGATTAATGACGATTTTGTTAACGTCTAGTTTTGTTATATGTGGGACTGGGTTCTTCTTCGATAGGTGGTTGAATTTAGAAATCAGGTTAGCTTTGTATTTGACTGAAAGTGAATCGGCAGAAGAAGCAGTCATGTTGTCTACGTGGTTCCAATCAGCAGGTGACATTTTTTGTGTTAGCGTTAAATGAGCTTGTAGGAGAGTCCTGTATAAAGTATCGAGTCAAAACGGAGTAGTCTTATCCTCTCTGAGATTAAAGATAGGCTGGCCTTAAACAGAATCTGTTTAGAATTCGGTGAGGATACAGCAGCAGATGTTAGTGTGAAAGCGATGGGTATTACCTTGTTGTCGCGGCATCTTTTGAGGAAGGTCAGCGTCTCGATGAGCTTTGACTTATTGTCCCGTTGTCTGTTGAAAGCTCTAACAGATAGGTGAAAGCCCTCCCCGGAGAGGTTATCAATTCTAGATTTGAAGCTTTCGTGGCTGCAAGGATCCATACTCTTTGGTTCTATTCGGTAAAGTCACGTAGGTAAAAAAGAAAATAACAAAAATCACGACGTTTCGGCCACAACACAAGTGGCCTTCATCAGGTGAAGGGACCGTGCTGTCATGAGGACAGCGTTGGAGTGAAAACAGCCAAGCCCAGGTCGCGTCCTTTAAGCTATATGGGAGGAAGCAAAACGCTTGACAAAGAAATTAGCATAAAAATGAGCATGATGTACGTAGGAGGTGCATGGGCCATGATGGAACAGGAGCGGGCAGCGGGGGGGGGGGGAGTAGAGTGAGTGAGTGGAGTTAGTGAGTGGAGTGAGTGCAGTGAGTGAGTGGATTGAGTGAGTGGAGTGAGTGGAGTGAGTGGAGTGAGTGAGTGGAGTGAGTGGAGTGAGTGGAGTGAGTGAGTGGAGTGAGTGGAGTGAGTGAACGGAGTGAGTGAGTGGAGTGAGTGTGTGGAGTGAAATAAGCAGCTGTGAAAGTTTGGAATACAACTACTTGAAGAAAAAAAATTACTGTACCATTGAAAATTAGTTTAATGTGTGGTTTGATTTAGAACATCTTTCCAATGATTGCTTAATTTGAAACCATCCTCTCGGTTGAAATTGTGTCTGTGTTTGTAAATCTGAATTGCCTCGTGGACAAATCTCTGATAAAAACCCGTGGGTTTGCAGAGAATCTTGGTATCGGAGAAAACTATATCGTGATCACCCACAGCTACGGCAGAATTCGTTCTGCCGTGTTTCAAATCTGATTTGTGCTCGCGAATTCGGTCAGAGACAAACATTAAACTAATTTTCAATGGTACAGTATTTTTTTTTCAAGTAGTGGTATCCCAAACTTTCACAGCCGCTTATTTCTCTCCACTCACTCCACCCACTCACTCTCCACCCACTCCACTCTCCAACCGTTCCACTC
Organism: Petromyzon marinus; assembly: GCF_048934315.1. NCBI lineage: Eukaryota > Metazoa > Chordata > Hyperoartia > Petromyzontiformes > Petromyzontidae > Petromyzon > Petromyzon marinus. The sequence continues at coordinate 1,388,131 of NW_027423213.1, forward strand.
TCCATCCACTCCTCAACACTCCACCCACTCCTCCACACTCCACCCACTCCTCCACTCTCACCCACTCCTCCACTCTCCACCCACCGACTCTCCACTCTCCACCCACCCACTCCTCCACTCTCCACCCACCCACTCCTCCACTCTCCACCCACTCCTCCACTCTCCACCCACCCACTCCTCCACTCTCCACCCACCCACTCCTCCACTCTCCACCCAGCCACTCCTCCACTCTCCACCCACCCACTCCTCCACTCTCCACCCACCCACTCCTCCAATCTCCACCCACCCACTCCTCCACTCCTCCACCCACTCCTCCACTCTCCACTCTCCACCCACTCCTCCCACTCTCCACTCTCCACCCACTCCTCCACTCTCCACTCTACACTCCACCCACTCCTCCCACTCTCCACTCTCCACCCACTCCTCCACTCTCCACTCTCCACCCACTCTCCACTCTCCCCTCCACCCACTCCTCCACTCTCAACTCTCCACCCACTCCTCCACTCTCCATTCTCCACCCACTCCTCCACTCTCCACTCTCCACCCACTCCTCACTCTCCACTCTCCACCCACTCCTCCACTCTCCATCTCCCCCTCCTCCACTCTCCACTCTCCACCCACTCCTCCACTCTCCACTCTCCACCCACTCCTCCACTCTCCACTCTCCACCCACTCCTACACTCTCCACTCTCCACCCACTCCTCCACTCTCCACCCACTCCTCCACTCTCCACTCTCCACCCACTCCTCCACTCTCCACTCTCCACCCACTCCTCCACTCTCCACTCTCCACCCCACTCCTCCACTCCTCCACCCACTCCTCCACTCCTCCACTCTCACCCACTCCTCCACTCCTCCACTCTCCACCCACCCACTCCTCATTCTCCACTCTCCCCCACTCCTCCACTCTCCACTCTCCACCCACTCCTCCACTCTCCACTCTCCACCCACTCCTCCACTCTCCATTCTCCTCCCCACTCCTCCACTCTCCACTCTCCACCCACTCCCTCCACTCTCCACCTACTCCTCCACTCTCCACTCCCACCCACTCCTCCACTCTCCACTCTCCACCCACTCCTCCACTCTCCACTCTCCACCCACTCCTCCACTCTCCACTCTCCACCCACTCCTCCACTCTCCACTCTCCACCCACTCCTCCACTCTACACTCTCCCACCCACTCCTCCACTCTCCACTCTCCATCCACTCCTCCACTCTCCAATCTCCACCCACTCCTCCACTCTCACACTCTCCACCCACTCCTCCACTCTCCACTCTCCCACCCACGTCCTCCACTCTCCACTCCCCCCCATCCTACACTCTCCACTCTCCACCCACTCCTCCACTCTCCACCCACTCCTCCACCTCTCCACTCTCCACCCACTCCTCCACTCTCCACTCTCCACCCACTCCTCCACTCTCCACCCACTCCTCCACCTCTCCACTCTCCACCCACTCCTCCACTCTCCACTCTCCACCCCACTCCTCCACTCCTCCACTCTCCACCCACTCCTCTACTCTCCACTCTCACCCCACTCCTCCACTCTCCACCCACTCCTCCACTCTCCACTCTCCACCCACTCCTCCACTCTCCACCCACTCCTCCACTCCCACTCTCCACTCTCCACCCACTCCTCCACTCTCCACTCTCCACCCACTCCTCCACTCTCCACTCTCCACCCACTCCTCCACTCTCCACCCACTCCTCCATTCTCCACTCTCCACCCACTCCTCCACTCTCCACTCTCCACCCACTCCTCCACTCTCCACCCACTCCTCCACTCTCCACTCTCCACTCACTCCTCCACTCTCCACTCATCCACCCACTCCTCCACTTTCCACTCTCCACTCACTCCCTCCACTCTCCACCTCCACCCACTCCTCCACTCTCCACTCTCCACCCACCTCCTCCACTCTCCACTCTCCACCCACTCCTCCGCTCTCCACTCTCCACCAACTCCTCCACTCTCCACTCTCCACCCACTCCTCCACTCTCCACTCTCCACCACCCTCCACTCTCCACTCTTCCACCCACTCCTCCACTCTCCCTCACACCCACTCTTCCTCCTCCACTCTCCACTCACTCATCCACCTCCCCTCTCTCCACCCACTCCACTCTCCCACACCCTCCCACTCTCCACCCACTCCTCCACTCCCCACTCTCCTCCACCCATACTCCACCCACTCCACCTCCCCACTCCCACCCACTCCTCCACTCTCACTTACTCTCCACTCTCCACTCCTCACTCCCACTCCTCCACTCTCACCCCACCCACTCCTCCACTCTCCACACTCCACCCTCTCCTCCCCTCCACTCTCTACTCTCCACCCACTCCTCCACTCTCCCACTCTCCACCCACTCCCTCCACTCTCCACTCTCCACCCACTCCTCCACTCCCCACTCTCCACCCACTCCTCCACTCTCCACTCTCCACCCACTCCTCCACTCTCCACTCTCCACCCACTCCTCCACTCTCCACTCTCCACCCACTCCTCCACTCTCCACTCTCCACCCCTCCTCACTCTCCACTCTCACCCACTCCTCCACTCTCCACTCTCCACCCACTCCTCCACCTCCCCTCTCCACCCACTCTCCACTCTCCCTCTCCACCCACTCCTCCACTCTCCACTCTCCACCCACTCCTCCACTCTCCACTCTCCCACCCACTCCTCCACTCTCCACTCTCCACCCACTCCTCCACTCCCCACTCTCCACCCACTCCTCCACTCTCCACTCTCCCACCCACTCCTCCACTCTCCACCCACTCCTCCACTCCTCCCACTCTCCACTCTCCACCACTCCACTCTCCACTCTCCACCCACTCCTCCACTCCAATCTCACCCACTCCTCCACTCTCCACTCTCCACCCACTCCTCCACTCTCCACTCTCCACCCACTCCTCCACTCTCCACTCTCCACCCACTCCTCCACTCTCCACCTCTCCACCCACTCCTCGCACGCT